>NC_137428.1:47411311-47878811 GCF_964374335.1 Astatotilapia calliptera
CTCTCAGAGCGATATTAAACACAAACAGAAGGGGCCTTGCCGCTGAAACAAAGCCCTGATGTCACGCCGCTTATTTTCCTTGGAAGGTACCGGGAGTGCTCGGTCCAACCCCTGGCGATATGAGATCCCTGTAAGAATGTGCCTTGAATGACTGGTGGTGAGGCCTCTCGCGTCAATCAAGCCGACCACAGAGTTACTTCTGGTGATGCCTGATATTCTTACAGCTCTAAGGGGAGCAGGGGCTGGGGCAGACACATGAGTCCTTGAGGTAAAACACACAGTTAGGATCTCACACCCATGTCTGCACAAACACACACACACGCAGTGCTTTTTTCCCCCACAAACACACCCACAGCTTTTGTGCTGCGAGCAGCGATTCTGTCAACGGTTACAAATATGAGGAGGGAACTGTTGAACAAACAACAGACTGACAATAAGAGCTTTTACCTAATTTTTTTTCTCTGCTTCTTCAAGACACTCAGAGATTGATTGTGTACTGGGGAAACCAATCTGCAGCGTAAACAACACCAACCAGAGTTCCTGCCATTCAGCCAACTCCCGAGGGAAGACAATGCTGCAATTTCCTAAATTGCAAATTGACAAAGAGGGCCTCGAAGTGTGTCTCAGCTGTCCAGACTATTTGACTCTTTGGATATCAGTGCCCATTTGACTAAAATCCAAATCATTAGTCTGTCACTCTTCACACACGTGATTATTAGCATTTTTGCTTTCTCTTTTTTTGGAGGGGGGCTACATCACTGTAATTCTTTAGAAAACAAAGAGAAGGTGATGATGTTTTGGGTGTCTGCACCTCTGTTTGGACTATCAGATCGTAGTCCACCAGCAGCCTCCTCCATGCTCAGACTGCTCTGTCCCATTAGGGCTGAGTGGAGACTCCCTTCAGCTGGCCTCTTTTAGTGTCCAGCTGCTATTGATCTCAGGAGTGCAAAAAACAAATGAGGTTTTGTCTTTTTTTCAGCAGGTTCGTTTGTGTGTGTGTGTGTGTGTGGGGGGGGGGGGGGGGGGGGGGGCATGGCCCGGACAGAGGGCAGACTCTAAATATTGCACTTTTGTGTTAAAAAAGATGGTAAAACAGATAGAAAGAGAGACGGGCTGCATAAAGACCTCTGGTTCTCGCTTTTATCAGTCTGTATCAAACATGTTTCTCGTGTATGACAGAGAAGGTCATTCACGCTTTATGTACAGTGTGTTGGCAGTCGGGCAGAAATCATTACCAGGGGCCACATTAAGTTTCCTCACCTTTGTGTCCGTGCCTAACACTCACTAAGCATGGAGACACAAAGCTAGAGATGCTTATGATTTCAGCAAGAATGTCTGCTAAGCAACTGTATGTCCCTCGCATTAGCGGCACACAAAGAGGGCCTTTCTTCAGCAGAAATCTACTGTTGTGAAGGGTCTATTGCAATGCTCTGGAAACAATTGGATGGATCAAGTTCCCACGCCAATAGTGGAACATTTGTGCTATCAGAATTGGTAGGTCAGTTCATGATGGGTCAAGGCTTGCTTAACAGCCTTTACCAGACAGCTTAGTAATGCAGATTTAGATGATTTATAAAGGTGTATAGATATAGATATACAATATAAAACTTTTCAGACGGCACTTTCTGATGGTGACTTTTCCTGTGTGAAATTATTCTTTCTGACCTTCAGTGCCAGCCAGCTGTTTGAATGAGGGCTACAGGGTTCAACTTTGAAACATCTGGAGCAGTCTGACTACAACATCTGTCTATCCTGAACTGAGCATCGATTTGGCATTACAAATGTTTGATGCCAGCTGGTGTGTTTTGACTACAGTATGTAGCAGAGGAGGTTGATAACACAGAACAAATACAATATCATTGTCTGTTTATGGTGCTAACACGATAATGCACAGTTTCCCTTTTTCACAGTTAAAGCTGCATCCAGACTAGAACTGATTTGCCTGTCGTGCAGTACTTTAAACCTGACAGCTGGTATCTGGCTACCCAGGTAACCCTCTAATGTATTTACTACAAGGTCACATGTTAATTAGTGGCATCCTGCGTTTTCAGTGGTGGTCGCTTCAGTCGCTTGCCTGCAAGTTTATCTACGGTCCCGCTCACTTCGCTGTGCCAGTAGTTATCTGTAGCCATTGTAGAGAAGTGCCGTTCGGTTTATATAGTCTCTGGTTGCTACGTCACTCCTGCAAATTTACTGAGACTATCTAAAATTAATAGAATAGGTAAGGCCTCAGTTTGTGGCCTGTCAAGACATCACATCAATTTTACAGTAAATGTAAAATTGATTTGATGTGAAAGAGTAAAAGTAACTACTGTAACCAAAGATAGATTCATATTTTATATCCATACAGATTTTTAATGTATGCATCATCATCATCATAGGTGATGGTAGCAGTAACAGCTGCTCAAATGCAAATATGGATCGATCACAACAGGACAGATGAGCAACAAAATGTGTCAGCTGTCACTGCTGGATGATCATATGTTCACTGCATATTGAAATATTGAAAGCAATATGCTGCAATGTTGGGAAGAGCATCAGAAAGCTGCAGCTTATATACTGAACGCGAATACTGCAAATACACCCAGGTCTTGTAAAAATACTAACTGATATCATAACACTACGCAGGTCTTTTTGTACATTCTGCAGCCCACGTTACTGCCCCAAACGGTGCACCTTAAACATTTTATTGATGCAAATGGACTAACTAACAAGACAAGTACCATTATTAAATCTCATCATCAGGATTTCTTTTGACATTATTGTCAAAACAATATTCAAATATGCTGGAAACCAGCACTCCATCTCCTAAAAAATTCCTCAAATAATTGTTTTTTTTCCCAGCCTAAATACTTCCTCGGTCTCGCTGCTTTTTTTCTTTTTTTCTTGGCAGTCTCTGACTTGTTTTCAACCGATGCCTTGATGAGAAACTTCCTCTTTCATTCAGATTGCTCTCTCTGCCTCTTATTCTCTGTGTCTCAGGCAGTGTCTAAACGTGAATGAGTTTGCGTCTCTGACATCACTCATCCTCTTACCTCTCACTCACCGTACAGCTCTTTTGATAATTTCAAAGCCAGGAGTGGAGCCAGGAGTGGAGCCTCCCGGCTCCGATCCCCTCAGCGCAGCACGGCGCTTTGCTAAGTCAATAGCGGCTAATGAGGGCCTCGATAAGCGAAAACCACAATACAAATTGAATAAACTGGGATAAGGATTCTTGTTATATCCAAAAGGCACGCTATGGTAACAACTGACATGATGAAGCAGTATTGTTTGCCAGTGAAAAAGCTCGTGAGGGCTTTTGTTTTTTCAGCTGACGGTAGGTAAAGCAGGAAGTGTTAATGATGTGTGATGTTATGTTGTGAAATTCCAAAGCATCTTTAGGGAGTCGAGGTTTTCTTCGTTTTTATTTCACTGATTTGCCCGCTCCCCTGGAAATGTGCTCTGTGATAACCATTATGGATAAGTGCTATTCTCAAAGCACATGTGTCAAGCAATAAAATATTTGATGAATTGTGTGGGCCAGGTGTTGTGCTGTTGGGTTGGGAATTCCTCTGTGATTCATCATAACAGCTTTTGTCTGCCACAGCTGACAAACAGCGGATAAGAGGGCTAGCATTTTGGCAACCTATGGAGCATCATCTTCAACCAATGTGTCACGTTGCTTTATTGAAAAAAAGAAATCAAATGTACAGGAACTCTATTAAAAGTATGAAGAAAGCTCCTGTTCCAGCTTCTGTTTGTATTTCAAGTTCTTTTAGAATAATGATTTGAGCTTGTATGGAATTTTTTTGGAGGTAGTTGCGAATTTTTTAGAGAATAAAAAAGGTGGGAATTATGGTTAGGTTTATGAAAAAGCAAAATCAGAAAACAAATAATGGCAGCAGACAAATTACTGTGGTTGCAGGTAATTCGTTTGCTTCATTTTTTTTAAGGTCAGGACCTACAAGCTGCACAGAGGACACCTCCAAGTGTGGCATTTCTCTCTTTCTCCCAGTTCTTTTGATAACAGTAGACCTTCTGTCTGCTTATTTAACTATGCAGCCATTGTACATGAAGTTATCACTTCACATGCAAAGCATCTAGTTCTTTTCTATATTGTAGCTTTTGCCAGAGGCTCTTCCAAGGTTAGGTCTACCAGACACTCAACAAGTTGCACAATAGCCTTGGCTTCTTACTCATGACGTTCAAAACAGAAAAGATTTCAAGCTAGATATAGATTAATAGACTGCTGTGTTCTCTAAGACCGCAATTGATGGGAAGTATTAATTTTTTTTATTTTAATCAACATGTCATGTTATATTTTTTTCTCATTTGGAGTCTTTTTTAAATTTATCTTTTGGTGTTTTTCTTTCTGTTCTTTATTCCTTCTCACTAGACCCTCTCCTGGGTTAAAAGAGGAAACACACAAACAAGGCAGAGGTGTGTCATTCAATACACATCACAAGTGCATAAATGATTTACATATTTCACTCAAAACCCATCTGAATACCACCAGCCCCATTTCTAACCCATCCTAAATAACAGCAAATAGATTCATCTAAACTACTCAGCTAGTTCAATTTTTGCTCTCATCTCAGCTGCTGCTTTTATGTACCTGTCAGTCAGCACTCTGGTATGTTCCCCTAAATGGCGAACAAACAGTCACCCTTTTTTTCTTTGTCTTTTTTTCCAGACGTCATACTTCTGCTGCAGTTGTTTAACTGATTTTTAATGCATTCACTTAAAGACTAGACACAGACTCTGTTCAGTGACTGAATTAAAAGAATTATTAGTGGCACTCTGAAAAAGTATACAGCACAAGTTGGACAAAAACATTTTAATCATGTTATGTCAAGTAAAGTCAGACCTTTGACAACAAAGGCAATAAGATGTTTGAGTCATCGCCAAGTGTGCGGGAGGTTTCACATAATAATACTATTATTAACTGAATCCAGGTGAAAATGAAGCATATCTTACAGAAAAACAGTCACACCCACCAACTTCCACACCCTCACTTTTCATCACTTCATTGTCAGACAGCCTGTTTCTGGTCTTGTTTCAAGTATGTGATCATTTTGTTCTGGTAAGCCATTACTCACGTGTTTTACACAGTTTTAATTTAGAGGAAAAATATCTCTCTATATTCCAAGTAGTATTAAATCACACACACACATTTTTGCTTGTTTGTTTTGATAAATTAGTTTGTGTCTTACCTGTAGTTGTAACGGGCTGAGTCCAGTCGCTGCTGCAGCTGCCATTGCAGATGGAATGAACTGCATTGGGTAATTCTCACCTGTTGAATAACCAAAACAACACATATTGTAGAGCGAGGTCGTGGGGGGTGTACTGCACAAGAACTAACCTGCTCTTTACCTTCAGTCAGGCCTCTCTGTCTCTTTCGCTCTGTCTCGCTCTTTGTCTCCTTCCTTACTCTTCTCATGTTTTTATTCATGCCAAATGAACCATGAAGGGTCACAGAAATTTTATTCAAAGGTTATTAACGCTTGCTGTCGGCACACTCGAGTGCTTGAGACCAGAGCGAGCAGAGTTCAAGTCCAGAGCTTCCTCATTGTGATGCACTCATAAATTCATATATGAGTATGTGTATAACCCCTACTGTTTGTCCTTAAAAGGCTTTCCATGTCCAAGCCTTTGTTGAAAACAGACCAATGTCAAAGGAGAGTATACAATAATAGCTTTTTAATCCCTTTCTTCATTTCTGCCTCTCTTTGCGGCCTCACGGGAGTGAATGCTCATGCAGTAGGAGTAATATTCGTATGACGGGTCAGTGCTGTACTGTGTCAGGCAAGCACCTGGAGGGATGTTTGCAAGAAAGGAATGTGCAAAAGACTTGATGAAAGCAGGTGGTGCAGACAATCCAATGAAGTGCGGTGCATTTCTTTCTGTGGGCGACTTTAAGTGTTTTTTCTTGAGCCTGTTTGTGCAAAATCCTTACGGTCTGCCGAAACATGCAGTATGCATGCCCTTATTTAAGTGCAACGTACGTGATTTTTCTGAGTGCGTCGCCCTTATGTCTATATTGTTGGGTTGGTGTGCAAAAGGTGAAAACTCTTGGGAGAAAGAGACAGAGAGGGAAAGCGTGAAATTCCATGTTGCAATACATTGGATCTCTGCGCTAATTTTCAGAACATTCCTCACCTGACACATTTCATTAACATAGACTGGGATTCCACTGCGTGTGTGTGTGTGTGTTTGTGGTGGGGGTGGGGTGGGGTTATACCTGGCTTATAGGACATGCCTGGTGGGAAAAGGAAGCCTTGCTGTGCTGCGGCAGCTGCAGCCAGAGACCGCTGGTCGTGAGGAAACACTGGTATCATCAGAGGAGGCATATGACCCTGGACCTGGGAGAGAGAGACAAGAGATGAGAGATATCTGCCAACTGCTGTATCCATTAAATAATACTGACACACAGACACAGATTCACAGACAACAACAGCAAAAAAAAAGCTCCAAGATTTACCAAAAAACTCAAAGATTTGTAAAGAAGAATAAAAATCATGAGCAATGATAGAAAAGGCAGATGAGAAACGAGAAAATCGCAAATAAACAAGGTAAAGAGGTAGAAACAAAAGCAATAAAATAAAACAGAAAGTCAGCAGAGAGAAAGAAAGAATGATTTAAAATGAGAAATCACAAAGGAAGGTTAAAGTGAGGAACGATAAAGATCAGGATGAAAGGAAGGGGAAGACAGGGAGAAGGGAAAAAACAATGCAGGCAATGACATGATCAACTGGTGCATCGAGTTGAAGAACAGAAGCCAAACAACAAATTAAGACGTATACTCTTAAGAGACAAGTGTAAAGATGCCAAGAAAAGGCCTTTAAAACAAGAGAGAGGTTAACAGCTGCCTTTCATGTCAGCTTGAAAGGCTCTTAAAATCTGTGGGTTTGACTAAGTCAAGACGCCGAGGGCTTGAACTGAAAAGAAACAAATCAAAGATGAGCCTGCAGGAATCTATTAGGGCTGACTGCGTTAAACCACCGGACGACCCCACTTTCTTTCCTTCTATCTCTTCCCTTTATCGCAGTCTTTTCTCGTTTTGCATTTTTTTCCTCTGGTTGCCTCTTCTTTTTCTTAAAAAAATGCCCCCAAGGATTGTTTGTTCAAATGGCTTATTAAGAAATATAATTTCTCTCTTTATATCATTAATAGAGCTCTAGAAGTTACTAGATAACTAATGTTTCAAGTTTAAAAAAATAATAAAAACAAAAACCCTTGAAAAGGAGAAAGGAAGAAAAGAAGGCAATGTCAAAAAGCCAAAAAGTCCATATTAGGGAGGTCAAAAATCAAAGTCAATCAAATAAATGTCTGATAATAACTAACTTTACTATTAATATTACTATATTTTCTTCTCTGTGATTGATTCCTCAATTAATCAACTTGTGAGGGAAAAAAATCTCAAAGTTTCTTGTCATTTCATGTCTGCTCTTCATTATTCTGGCTTTATCCTGTTTTCAACTTTTCTTTTGTGACTATGTTACACTTTCAGATAAATGTTTTTAGACACTTCCCTCCTCCTTCCATTTCCCTCCTCACTTCAATGCCCTCTACCTCCATTTGTCTCCTTTACTACCAATTCATTGACAACGCTGCCCTCTCCCCTCCCACTGACCTCCCAGGGAAGGTTCATCGCTGGAGCTCAAGCATACACAAGCAGCATGTCGCATGATTACTGTGCATATGTGCAGCGGGATTGCCTTGCTGAATTAGTTGAATAAGATGACCGTCTTATGCGCTGTTCGTGGTTAGTGTGTGGATGGATTGAAAGGCTTGAGGTAGAAAGGTTCAAAGTTCCATAGAGAAGGAAAGAATTATTTCTGAACTTACTGTGTTTGCTCAGGCGATTAATTGATCAACAGGAAGTACATGGACAGATTTTTTTTTATATATACCTGATTAATGCTGAAGAGCATTTTGCTCCTCAGAAATGCTCTCAGAATTCATGAGAATTTTCTGAGAAGAGTTCAAAACTCTTTTTTATCATTGTTAATTGGATATCAACTGGCTTTGGGCTATTGAGTAAACCAAATAGAAATACACTGCTTTGTCCATTCCATCCATCCTCTTCCCCTTATCCAATTCAGAGTCACATGGGTGACTGGAGCCTATCTCAAGTGCCACAGGAAAAGATGCAAGCTAGACTTCGGACCGGTCACCAGTCTGTCGCAGGACTAACACAGACAGACAGACAGGCAACAATTTGCACTCACATTTTCACCTACGGTCAATTTAAAATCACCAGTTGGTTTAAAAGTATATAATTGGTTTAAGAGCAGGCTTCTGCGCACCACTTCAGACAACTACATGGAACAGAGCCGTAGTGCAGCAGCCCTGGTTCAAGTCTGACCCGTGGCCCTTTTCTGTGTGTCTTCCCCTTCTCTCATCACTGTCCTGTCTATCTTCACCACTACACTGTATAATGAAGATAAAAATGCTCAAATGTGTGTGTCTCCACACATAGCCCTGCCAAAACAGAGCATGAGCCACCAACTTGCATGCTTGGTCTGGTATGTGTGGAGCTACAAGTGCCACCTGAGCAGCTCCTCTGACAGCACTGATAGGTCACACAGATAAAAAGCCTGATATCTCAGGAGGCAGTCATCACACACACAAGCAAACACACTTGTAGGTCAGTGTACTTTTGAGGCATTCCTATAAACACACGCAGGCAGACAAGAGGGCCGACGTCTTGTGACACAGACAAAAGAGAATGAAGAGAGAAGAAAAACAAGTCTGTGTGTCCGAATGGCTAAAAAAAGAAGGAAAAGAGTGAAGTTGGGGGGTGTAGGTTATAGAGTGGGACAAAATGCCCCCATTCATTGTATTCCTCTGGGAACACTGGGACTGACTGGGGCTGCTTCACTAGCGCAAACACACAAAGATCTCCTTTTACCAAGGGGAGGGGGGGGGGGGGGGGAGGTTGGATGAATGGACTGGGGAAGGTGGTGCTGCAGGGGCCCCCCTCTGCTCAGCCACTAAGAAAACACGAGGTCCCCTTCCTCTAACTGCCCACCAGACACATCGACATACACACCTAGGCAACAAGGAACATGTGTACACACGCAGACACACACAGAATTAATGGTCCTCTTGTGTAAGGGCAGCAAGGTTAGGGGGCAATGAGTATGTATGTGGTCTGTCTGTACACTGATCTGTTTGAGAAACAGAGAAGACAAAGAAACATAGTTGCCTGATTGCAGCAGGTATGCACAAGTGGATTTGAACCAGTGCAACACTAAACTTGACATTCACAGCATCATCCACCGCTGCAAAGTATGCATGTAAAGTATGTAACCAACTGAAAAACATTAAGTCCTGAAGATTTTGGTGATGTTGCTCTTTGAGTCAACTTTAAAATGAACAAGGAAGAGCCAAATCAATATGTTTTTATTGTTATTTTTAAACTTAGGTTTAACATACTGCACATCATCTCACTACCGTTCTGTCAATATTTAATCTTACCTTATAAATATTGCAAAAATATTTCCACCACTGTCCAGTGCATCCCCAAAACAGGCTTAATGTGTAGAAAATTGCACACTGATGTTACTGCATAATACAATAACTGCAGGTTACTGCAATTACTGTAATTTCTGGCATCATTTGGGAAAATTTCCTGCAACAAAAGCTGCTATTCCAGGACTGCCAACAACTGCCTACAAATTAAATTAAAAGAGGATCGACTTATCAAAAAGGCATGCTTAAAGAAAGACAACACTTAGTTACAGCCAGCAAATATGGCTTCAGAGATGCAAAATAGCTTACACAGAGAATAAAACTATAAAAAAACTGGGGGGAAAATACTCGCTGAAACACATAACCACACATATAACAAACTCTACAAGAAGCAAGTGCTACAGCACATGTACACACACACACAAACACACACGCACACAGTAATTAACCATAGGCCTCGAAGAATAGGAACGTTTTTGAGTTTGATTTAGAATGTGGAAACAGTTGTGATGGACCTCAAATCAGCACACAGCTCCCTTCAGAGAGCAGGACCACAGTAAAGTGAAAGCACCCTAACCAGACTTGGGTCTAATTCTGGGCACTACTATATATTCTCATGGACAAGCTCCTAACCTAATTTTCCTGTAACATCTGAACGTGTTGCACCAGCTGAATAGGTTATAGGTATATTTACTATGAAAGCAAGTAGTTAGTGACTATGTCGAATATTTCTAATAGCTCCGTTTTCAGCCAACTAACAGTGTCACACTGTGGTTCTGGCTAATTCACTTCTGTGTCGGTATAGGACAGATAACTGTGGGGATAAAGGCTGGACTTTAAAAATCCAGATTTATACTGAATGCAGTTTTAATCAAATGTTTTAGTGTAACAAAAGTTTCACTAACATAACTGAGAGCTAACCAAGTGTGAAGCTCATCAGTGGCTATAGCTGGTTTTGGACAATGTTGTGCTTCATTTGGATTATCCAGCTGATATACAAACTCAAGTTAAGATTATACATTATGATTTATATATTACGAAAAGTAGCAATTTTGTTGATGATTTGTTAGCTATAGATACTTGAGGAGCTAATGGTGCATTACAAAGGACCAAATATCAGATCACAACGTGGTGCATCACTCCTTAAAACGAAAGCTGATCAGTAGCTAAGGTGGCCCTGAGAGGCCAAACGGACTGCAATTTAAGAAAACACCAGCAATAAGAAAAACGCTGCAAAAGCACACAAAACACAACCCAAATAGGAAAAAACGAGAACAGAAATAGGAAAAAACAGATTTCCAAAAGCACAAGGGAAGTGTTTCTGGGGAGACAATAACCCGACGGACCAGTTGCAGGAATCATGCTAAGAATTGCGCTGGGAGACACTTAAAAGAAGTGGAGGATCTATCGGTTTTGTGAGGAAAGAACAGATGAGCGGTAAGTATGTTAACCTAGCTATTAGCCTAAAAATCCGACATCAGTATCATATGAATCATGATAAAACACACCTACCATGTTTTGGGTTCCTGCAACTGGTCCGTCGGGTTATTGTCTCCCCAGAAACACTTCCCTTGTGCTTATGGAAATCTGTTTTTTCCTATTTCTGTTTTCATTTTTCTATTTCTGTTTTTTCCTATTTCCATTGTGTTTTGTGTGCTTTTGCAGCCTTTTTCTTATTGCTGGTGTTTTCTTAAGTTGCAGTCCGTTTGGCCTCTCAGGGCCACCGCATGATAGAGTTTTCCAAGGTCTTTTCATTACCACCTGGTTGTTGTGCATGCTTAAAAAAAGTTAGGGTATACACAACAGTTTTAAAGCTGTCCATAAACTGCCTTTTTGAGACAGGGTGTATCACGTGATAAATGCAGAAGTGGGGCTAACACAGTTTGGCCTCCAAGCCAAAATCACCACGAGAGCAGATTTTTTTTTCTTTCACTATCTTGTTACACCCACGTGAGCATAATGAAAACACACTATAATTAAGGACACAGAATTACTGTATGCTGCTTATAGGATTTTTATTTAGGCGAACACACAGGTTAATAGATTGGAGGGAGGGCCACTGTAAAATCGGGAATTAGGCATTTTCCATAGCTGGTGAGTCCAATCGACGTTATGGGCTTTCCATGGCTTTCCGAGTCATTGTGTCTGAAGCTGTATTTGCTGATGTAGGAGCTGCCTGTCTATCTAAGCCATTTCCTTGCTCCATTAGTTCTTATGCATGTGTGTGAGTGTGTGGATTATTGTGTTTGTGCCTGTTTGTGTTAAGGCAGGTTTAACACCCCGGCTATTTGCGATCTCACCTTACATCAGCACTTTATCGACAAGGGAAAAGCTTTAGGTGATTAAGAGCAGCAGTGATGAATGTAGAGAGGGGAAGATCAAATCTATTGTGATGCATAAATAATTACATCTGAAACTTATTTAGCTGTCACAGACTGCCAGTACTGTGTCAAAATCCTAAATTATGAACGGCGATCAAAACCATATCGTAGCTTGTAGTTCATCACTGTGTAAATAGAAGCCACATTTCAGCAGAGGGCAGCACACACAAATCACGGCACAGGATAGAACAGAGTTGAAAATATGAAGCAAAAACAATAAGAAAGCAACACTCGGAGACAAGATCTCAAAGAAAGAAAAGGAGGAGGAGGGGAGGCGAAGGAGGAGACAAGAGTTATAAATGAAGAACAGAGAGAGAGGGAGGAGGAGGAGGAGTGCGGCTTTGCAGTCATTAATTAGCCCGTTAGCTAGGGCCCAGGCGGTGCGGTTAGGGCCTGTGCCTTTGTGGGCCTGAAGGAAATGGGCCACATATGAGAGCCATTATAGGAACCGACTTAACAAAGACACATGCCTGTCAGCCACCAGGCTGGGCTGGGCCACTCTGCCCACGGCACACAAAGAGCCCGCCACCACTGTTTGTGTGTCTGTGTTTGTGTGTTGGTGTGAGCACGCGCACATGTGAGCGTGTGTGCGTGTGTGAGTTTTTGCACATGTGTGTATGTGCACATGTATGTATGTTTGACTGTGTATGTCCTAATGTAGATAATTTGATATCAAATGGCTATAATATTGTTATTGCATAAGTACCATGTGTGAGTTGTTATGCACGTGCAGGCATTTGATCTAATAACATCTGCTGTGTAACATATTTCTTCATACTTGTGTATATGACTCGGCGTGTGCAACCATATCAGAATGGGGCCTTCGGAAACGTTTCTTTAACCCGTGGACATCCCCCGCTGGCCCTCCACACCATTTAAAACCACATGACAGGAAACCTGGGTCACTTTGAACTATGCTCCCCCACCACACTAGCTGACAAACACACTGACACCATCCTGAAACAGAATCCAGAGAAGCAACAACAAGTTGCAGAAATGGAAGAGGGAAAAAAAGCAGTGGAAAACAGCTCCCACTGACTTTTCATTGTCTTCCATTCAGAAACCAGATACACATAAGTCACAGTTTTTCACAAGTCAGCGCTGATCTATAAAACTTTCAGAATCTATTAGGCGTCCAAAAAATAAATGCTAATTAATGACTGATGGTTGGTTGGATGAAGCAATAGATAGCATGAGCTGTTTGAAAGTAAACCCCATGCAGTTTCAACTTTTGCACTTTTCTAGCAGAAACTTTGTTTAGGTTCCTTATTTTTTCCATCTGGACGGCATCTAGTGTTTCAAATTAAGATATGAACAACAACTGGCACTTCTAAAAAGTGGTTTTTACCACACTGAGCCCTATTCTTTCAGCTGAAACAGTAGCATTTGGTCAGCTCCTCAGAGTATTGGCCTGAGAGGAGCTCAGGTCTGGATTTGATAAGTGGAAACAGACCAGTGCACCGCCGCCTGTGTGTTTAAGGCCAACACACATCCGACACAGCGTAAACAGCCCGTACCCCAGTGACTAAACCCTGGAGCTTAGCCATAATAATTCTAACTCTCTGTACAGTAGATGCACCATGTGCTGCTTTCTGCGCTTGGTTTGTTTGCTGACAAATGCTATTGCCTTAAAAATAACTTAAATAACAATAAGATGCAGCACAATTTTTTCAGTGAAAGCAAATGTTTTTTTTGTTGCATTCATTTTTGTATATTTATGAAAAAGCAGATTGCAGTAATTCTGGCCTTTTCAAATTCAATTCAACAAAGAAAATAAAAGTGAAATACACATTATGCCCTTTACAACAGATGGTTGCAAAGCTCCACATGATAACACTCTGCTCTCAAGAGCCATCTTCTGCATATCTCTTCATTCTAAAAAAAAAAAAAACATGACACAGTATCCATGCTTCACAGTGTGGAACAGGATCAGAGTAGGAGCTGTTTTTTATGGTCTCACTCTCCCTTGGGGCTAAGAAGGCTAATGAAGTCCAATCCGAGCTTTATTAAGATCCAAGGGTGAGGCCTCATGATAAAAAGATGAAGAGGAAGACGACCAGGGGGGAAAGTAAACCCTCATTAACTATATCACACCTCAGGAGAGTAGGGAGATCCAAAGCTTGGGACCAACAGGGGGTCAAAAGTAGCACGGGATGGACGGATGGCAGAGGATTCAGATTGTGAGCCAACCACTTAAAAAAAATAAACCTGTTAAATTCCCATGTGACAGTCAGCCATGCTGAGCAAATTGATCAGCATTTGGTGCACAGCTGGTGGTAATTTCTTGGTGGGTATGTAGGTAAACAGTGAACACTTCACAAATCTCAGTGCATCAGATGGCTCACTGAAACAGATGTAGGAATAAGAGGAGAAGGAGAACACTGAAAAACTGAACAAGAAGCAGAAGCCAGAAAAGTGAGTTCACACATCTCCCTGCAGGTTTCTGTACACGCTCCACAGATGTTTATCCATTTATGTGCTTAATGGTTAAAAAACGTTACAGTTATCAGGAAATGCTGCAGAGAAAGAGAAAAGAGGAAGAGGATAAGCCTTGAGCACCTTTGGGTATCAATTGCTGAGTAATCAATGCAACAGTGAATGATCCAGCTATAACCAGGGCAATCACTGAGTCACCACTGTGTGTTTTATGTGTGTGTCTGAAGGCTTTTGGTGCTGCTTTCTTAACAGCAGGCAGAGCACAAAAGTAAAGGCCATGACCTCTTGTATTATTTCCGCTTTCCAATTCCACATGATAAGATGATCACGGAACTGCTTGGATAGACAATAATTAGATCATCTGCACAAAGGACAAAAGATAAGAAGTTCTTGGCATCCTCACAGAGATGGACAAGAAACAAAACAAGAGGAGTCTGCAGAGGGCAGGAGGAGTAAATGCAAAGAAAGGTCAAGACTGAAAAAAGGAAGTGTGTGTGTCTGGTTGTATATACGTAGATGTTTAAAGTGTGTTTGGCTACTAACCTGGATCTGTTGCTGAAGAATGTTTATCTTGTGCTGCTGCTGCAACAGCTGCTGCTGCTGTCTGGCAATCTGCACACACACACACACACACACACACACACACACACACACACACACACACACACACACACACACACAGAGCGGAAGAGTGAAAATGATGATAAGAGAAGAAGGATAATCTGTATTTCTGTACCGTGTTCATGTTTCTAAAATATTAAAGAACAAACAGTATGCATACAGTGTGTGTGTGTGTGTGTGTGTGTGTGTTTTAATTGGAAATGAAAGAAAAGCAATACAGGAAAATGTCCATAAATGGCTTGTCAGAAATGGTATGTTGCTCTTAGAAGTCATGGAAGTAAAAAATAAAAAATACAAGGGTTCAAGATGATGATGATGAAAAATGAATCCAAATCTCTTCCCTTTTATGTTATATCATGTTGATTTACACCGTCTTCTCGTGCCATTTTACATTTTAAGGTAAGTGCCTTACAATACTAAAAGGCAAAATTGTCATCTGGTACTCAAGATGATGATGAGGATGTATCTGTCCTCGACAGGTGGCAGACAAAGTGATTTGCTCTTGAAAACTCTCAGTGAGGTCAATCATGTCTCAAATGCAGTACAGTAAATCAAAAACAGGTAGAAAGACTCTGAGTTATGTGTCAGTTTGACCTCAGATTATTATCTCTAAAAAGCCTCGGCTGGTGTGATGGATGGTGCATCCAATCCAAGCAATTAGCAGTGCAGAAGGTTTATGAACAATTCTCTTAACTGACACTGAATCTGTGAGATTGGCATGTTTACTACATCAGCCAACAACACCCAATGTGCCTGTGGAAGCCTCCCCCCTCCCACACACACACACACATAAACAGGAGGGGTGATAATTTTCTCTGTTGTTGTTTTGATGTAAAATTCTCTAATGAAAAACATTCAATGTCAGATGTTAAAAGGCCAAGCATCATCTAGTGATTGACATCTGGGAGCGGCCACTCATGAGAGGTTAAAGTCCTAAAAGGGACAGTACGTCCTCGACGTGATCCCGCCCATTCTGAACCAGAAAAGTAAAACAGCTGCCCCTCTTTTTTTTTTCCTTGAGAAGTCGTTTAGTATATTTATTCCGAAATGTAATTACAGGCTGCTGAATGGGAGGCGGCGCCCCATTTGCACACATGTCATATTTCATTAAAGGCAGATTTCTCGGGTTTGTCTGTAGGGCATTATCCTATCAAGTCTCAACAGCCAAATGACTGGCTGATATTGGAATCTGTCTTTCTCTTCGCACTCTCCACTTTGCCTGTTTCCTTTGTAAAGCTGTGAAAGGTGGAATGTGTTGTGATGGGAGGTGTGGACTTGTCCAAACAGAGCCTGTCATATGCCAACCTACAGTAACGTGTCGGCAAACAGTAAAAACAAAGAGCAGCTCACCTAAACACTTCTCTTCGTAGGCTCTCGCTTTCTTTCTCTGTCACACAATGTTTTCGTTTTTTTTTTTTTAAATTGCCGTCTGGCACCCTAAGAGACGCTTTTGTTACAACTTTTGAAGGTGCAGTCAAAAGACATACAGATACACCTACACGCGTTTTGTTAGGGACATTTTGTTTTTCCTTTACAAGTTGGGTCTCCTTTGTGGCCATTATGTCAGTTATGATAACATTTTTACAATGCGACTTTGGAAAAAAGAAAAGCTTTGGAATTCGAGGAATTACAGCAAAAAATTACTAACTTGTTACTGGAAAATTATTAAATATCAGGGGGTTTTGTGTCGGATATTGTACACTTTCATAGGTTTAGGACCTTCACATTCAATAGATCAAACCGTTTAAGAGGAAGGCATTCACAAGAAGACAATGCTTTGTGTTAAGTCCTGTTGGCTTTCTAACCTCTGTAATTTGAAGTGTATCCAATAGTTGCTATAGGTTAATGTAACCTGGTAATGTTTAACATTTGTATTTAGTTATATGTGCTGTTCGCCCTGTTGGACTAATTTTCTGTTATTTTTAATAATGATAACCTCAAATTTCAGTATTTAGTTGAATGAACAAAATAATATAATACCTGAAAGGAATCAACAAAAAGGAATTACAGAATATTAAAAATGAACTGTTGACAGTTTAAAGCCCTGCCAATCATATACTCAATTTTGTATTTATTTATGTATGTCTTTATTTATTGATTGATATTTTTCATTTAGTCATTAGTTTGCTTCTAAATATGATGTATGCACAACCAGGGCTGTATCCAATTTCTTTTTTTTAAAAATGGGGTGGGGGGTGGGGGGGGGGGGGACATTAAAGAGACACATCTCTTTAATGTTCCAGCTGTGGATCATTTTAATTAATTATATATTGCTTACTACAAAGTGCATTAAGTATGTGAAAATACTTAAGTACATTAGAATACTTGAGTAAGTGTTCTGGGGCCCTGGTGAAACTCCACCCCCACCCCCCTTCTAGATGCACCCCTGCATAAACACACAGGAATGAACTATGTGCGATTCATATCACCAAACCCTATTCATTATCCTGCACATAGACCAACACATGTACACTATTAATATTAATGTCTTTTTCTTCTTTCTTTTTACCCAACTCTCATTGTACAGCCCCAAACACATCCACGGACCCTTCCTACCTGCTCCTGCTGCTGCCTGGCCAGCTCCATCTGTTGTCTCTGCTTCTCCAGCTGCGAGGCGGCCATCTTTTTTTGCTCATCATGGGCGGCAAGAAGCTGCTCCCTCAGGCTGATCAACTGACCGATCATGGTGGAAAGCTGGCGCTCCTTCTCTTCCAGCGACTCTGGTGTACCTGGGCATGAAATTAGCAAGAGTAGCAATTCAAAGTTGATAACACTGCAAACTGGCTGGATGTTCATAAGAGGTGTTCAGATCCTGCTCAGCTGAGGCAGAAAAATTAATACAAAATCTCAAGTGATCAGTTAATATAAAAAAGACTGGGAGGAAATTTAACAAGTACAAAACAACTCATGAAGGTCATGACAATGTTTCATGTAGTTCTAACCAAAGAGCCATGACTGAAAATAAGTTTTCTTCTCTGGCTGAAAGCACCTTGAACATTTTTCATTTATACAAAATGTCCAAACCTAAGCATAGCCTACCCTCAATCACTCAGCCGTTGTTTGGCTAACACAAGCCCTTTACAAACTCTCATTCCTAAAACTCCTGCAAATTAGCAGGCTTGCAGTTATATCTTACTACTTATTATCTTCTATCTTGTCACTGCATGCCACCACTTAGCATCTGCTCCTGAGAACAATTAAATTACTTTGACTTAACCTTTTTAAAATAAGTAGCTGTTACAGCCCTTTGTCGGGTTTATGAGTTTGATACTCATGGGAGGTTTTTTGGGCATACTCCAATGAGAATGCTTTTTGTGTTCCACATTCCTCAGATCTTTTTTTAAACAAAAGAAACTGATGATTTGAACTTTTATCTTAGAACCACATGAATGAAGCAAACAAAATCCACTTTTAATTTTTCACTGGCATTTCCTCATGTGCTTTATTTTCAAAATCCTGATAAGTATGTAAAAAAAAAATCACATTGATCAACTGACCTACTGTCTGTTAACCAGTTTATTGGATGCTATAACTGCTTCTTCTTCTTTTTCTTTTTTTTACATAAGTATAAGTTTCTTTATAACTGCTGGCATATTTTAAACCTTTTTCCAAACTTTGGAACACCCTGTCCTCCACTTCAAAGTTTGTCTGACTTTCAACTCTACTTTTAACCTACTGCTCATGACACCAAGCTCTCATGCGGTTCCCAGTCTTTCACAGTACCTCAAAAACTAGCAAGAGTTTCTCAAGGAGCAACACAAAACAATCCCTCTCAGAAATCCCATTAATAACATCTTTGGGGTGACATTAATAGAAAAAAGGATGGGTACATACAATTTGTCTTTAGTTGGTTGGGCTCTATTTGTAGGGAGTTGCCACAAGCACAAAGAGTGTTTAAACCATCTCCAAGAATTTGTTCTATGGGAGAGACAGACTTCTTGAAGATTTAATTAGTGAAAAACAGGCAAATTTGACTTCACTCTAGGAAGTAACAGGAAGTAACTAGAGTGAAGCGTAAACTAAAGCACAACCACACTGAAGTATATCTTGTTTATATCTTGTTTAGAAGTTCTTGCTCTTGTGTGTGTGTGTGTGTGTGTGTGTGTGTGTGTGTGTGTGTGTGTGTGTGTGTGTGTGTGTGTGTGTGTGTGTGTGTGTGTGTGTGTGTGTAAGGTCTTGCCCTGGGGCCATGTAGGGATATTGCAGGGTGGCCCCAACACTACCTGCATACTAACAGAGTCTTCATTGTAGTCCTGTCAGGCCCCTATTGTACCACAGACTGCCCCCCAACACACACACACACACACAGAAATTACCCCTCAGCACCCCTGTATCAAAGGCAACATTCTCCTCTTCTTGTCTCTTTTCTTCATGCTTTCATTCTGTCCATTTTTTCTATTTTTTCGGGTTTCCCCCAAAAGACCTTCCCATCAGTTACTCCGCTTCCAAGGCCTGATCCTCCCTATGGTGTATTCTCGCCACTCATCATTTTCCTCTTGTTTCTTTTCATTGTTTTCTTTTCCCACCTTTTTTTTTCAGTCTTCTTCTCTTACTTTATCACACCTCCTCCTACCATCAGCTCCACCCTCCTTTTATCCCCTCTTCTCTTTTTCCAACTCTCTTGTTGCATCCTGCTCCTTTCTCGCCAGCTTCCTAATTCTTATTCTCCTCCCCTCTTTTCTCATCAGATCCCTGACTTTTTTTCCTCTCTTTATCTCATTCCTCACAGCATTTCTGTTGTTATCACCACTTTTCTCCACCTTTCTTTAAAGTTTATTTTTCCCTTTTCACCCTTCACCAAGAATCTCTGGCGATTCAGTCTGGCAACACTGATAGGTACTTTATAATCTTGTCATGTCTTCAAACTTACACGCTTAACACAGATTCCTTCCTATTCCCTGGCATTCTTTACAGTCAAGTACAGCTTATTGTGTAACAGCAACAACTGCGATTACAGCTCCATGATTCATGTGGATTATGGGTTGTGCATTCCACACGCAACGCCTTGCGTTCCTCCAACACTTCTGGCACCGATAATCATCTCAGATGTTTCCGTTTTCCATCCATCAGGATTATTCCTGACACCTGCCGAGGGGTCCAGCCAAAACAGAAAGCCATTAACTGTTTTCTCACTATGTTTAGATGATTGGGATGATGTGTTGATGAACCAGAACTCTCTTACTTCTGTATGAGGTGTCTGTTAATCGCTTACGTGATGTTTTCATTCACTGGAATCGCATCCCAAGCTTCAAGATTTCATCTGATTATCATATGATGTTTCATTACATCACAATAAATATGAAGGCACTGCTACATCAGAACATGCGCAAATAACTATTCAGCTGAATAAAATTCTTTCTTTTATTATTATATATTCAGTAATATAACGGCTGTCTGTGAATCCCCAAACCATATGACACAGTTATGTCTCAGGCCACTTTTTTAAACACACAAATGCACCAACAAACACATTTGAACACAAAAGCCACACATAAAAATACACACAAACCATCACCCACTCACAGGCTCACACCTCTGACTAACATATTGATGTCTCTGACTGTGCTGAGCTTCTGCCAAACCATCATGTTTTACCACGGGATCTATGTGCCAGACTCCCAACGTTGCTCTCTACAAGACTAAACAGTCTCCTCAAACTTACACCACAACAAACACTCTGACTCTTGACCCCAAGACAAACACAGTCACTCCATGTTGTCCAGAGACGTGCTCGTGCTCTCTGCAAGCCAGCGGCGTGTAAAGATCGCACATCCAGTCTGCCAAATTTCAAGGTTTATTGTAGACAAACAGCTCGCTTTTCCAGACAGACGGTTGCATATGAAATAAAGAAAAAAAAGAATGAAATTGCAATGTGAGAAAGATGCCTTATTTAACTGACTGCTGAATTTGAGTGTGATTATTGCTGCCAGATGTGCCTGCTCATGCATCTGACAGTAGAATCAGACACTTTCCATCCATCTGTTAATATGAGCTCTCTGACTTTGCAGGAAAAAAAAAACATGGAAATGTCAAAACCAGGAATCCTAAGAATACCCAAATGTCAAAAAATAGAGACGAGGTAAAGCTGGAAAAGAAAAAAAGATGAAAATGTCCACATACATATCCCCATTGCAAACAGCTAATTCATCATCTGAAACTTTGGTGACACTGCTGAGCTGAGAGGTGTCCAGGTTTTATTCTTTTTCCATTGCAGTTATTTTCTAGCCAGCATCTTCTTAATTTGTTGTAGTGTAGTCTCATGAAGGTTAAGAATATATAAAAGAAATAAAATCCTTCTTCTCATTTTAATTGATCATGTTTTGATAATAGTGTAAATCATAACTGCTGTATTCAAGGCAACGACAATTACAGGAGAAAATCTTTTTTTTAAAAATCCTTCAAAATAAATCGTTACAGTTTTATAATTTTTCAGAGTTGCACAAGATTCGCTAGCATCATCTAAAAGAATTGCACAGCTCTGCTTGATCCGTTCATCTTTTGTCTCTTTTTCTATTAAAAACGAATTAAAAGCAAAGCTATAGGTTGTAAATGGGGAAAAATACCAGTGAACTGCTGCCCTCTGTGACTAAAACAACATTTTTTTGTGATAGGAAGAAGAATAAGAAATTGGAGAAGAGTTGTATTTAAAGCTTAGTGCTAGAATATTATTAAGGAGGATATCAGGACACGGTAATGAAGAGCAACTAAGAGCAAATAATTAGACGAAATGTCACGCACCTCCTTCTAGAGCTTCATAGTGTTTATATATTAATCCTGGGCACATTCCCAGTTGTTTTGCTGTGAGTCATGGTGTAGTGTAGCTAAAAAGTATTTACTCACACATAAACATAAATATATTGTACACAGGCAAACTGAAGCCATACCTGACCGGTAATGAACATTCCAGTAAATAAAAGGAGGTCAATGGGCTTTTTTTACCCTAAAAATAACTGCGACTGAACAAATAGGTCCAGGTCGCTGTGTGAGGAGACACAGAGCAACAGTTGTGTTTGCGTATTTAGGTCAGCCAGACCAGGCTTCTTTTCAACCATCGAGAAATAAAACGCTTGAATTCAGCGAGAGTATTTTCTTTAGTGAGGACACAGCTGGATGAACAGAGACATCTGTGTGCCGTGTTTGTGTGATCATTTGTGTGCGTGCGTGCTGGCACATGCTATATTTATTGGTGTCTTCAACTAACACATAAGAATTGAGTCCAACTTTGTGGATTAGACAAGCATACTCTTGTCTTGTCTCCACTGAAGTGCTATCAAATATTTAAAGAGATGGTAAAGGAGGGTTTCTATCACAGAAATGACCGAAATAACTTTTAAAAGTCACCAAAACTGAATTGCATGAAACACAGATCCATAAAGCTTTTATTTGTCATTATAAGATTAACTTGTATTTTTCAAACATAGAGCATCTTGTAAATTGTTAACCTTTATTGGGTGGGATTACTGTTGGCCATCAGTATCATGACAATAGATTGCACACTAGTGTCTTTCTTCCCCAGGAAAACGTATTTGTATGTTGTGTCCGCTCCAACAAACAAACTAAAAAAAGAAAAAAGTTTAATCCAAATCTATCAAATAGGTGTAAAGTAGTGATATAAAGCACTATGCTTTTAAAAAAGAGTAAATTTATTGAGGAACACACAAGCACTTTAATTGAGGCTACTGAATGATCAGTTAAATGCTATTTAACTGTTATTCTTCAAGTTACAAGAAACTTTTCCTAATCATCAAAAGTGTAATAATGCTGTCATGACTCCAGGTGGATATCAGATATATACTTATTTAAAGCAAATGAAAAAAAAATATGTCAGCTAACGTTCTGCTAGTTCATGCAGTATTAGACAATTAGAATATTTGCATACATCTTTATCTTAATAATAATATTTCCTCCTCTGTGTCATAAAAAAATTCCATCTGAATGCTGCTTTTCATGCAGAAATATAGTCACTTTCAAAGAGGCCGAGATGCTTCTGCATATCCTTTACCAGAAAAGTGGTACGTTTAATAGATTAAGACACATGTGACAGGCACTAAATCTGCAAAGCACATCAAAACAAGTGGAGCATGAGAGGCTTAAATCTGAGCAGGAACGTGCCCTTGAAAATACTTTTTTGTACCTTTTGTAGCTGTCAAAAATGTTTAAATTTAATTAAAATGAACTGATTTATTCATTTTTTATTCCTAATTTAAGTTTTCTATCCTGTGTGTCTCCTCACACAATGACCTGAACCTATTTGATATGGCAACAATGGGACTGATAGTAATACCAATAAAAAAGTAAGTAACAAATATTCATAAAAAGGTTGATTAAGAAAGGTGAAAAGAATCGCTAAATGCTGATTGGCCTTGGACTTGGACTTTGGTTTGAGATTTAAAAAATTGGAAAATCTGTGCAGACAAGAGTGCGTATGTAACTTTCAATTAACAACCTTTTTATATAAGAAAGATAAAAGCATTTGAGGGAAGCAGAGCACGACTTTTGGCTTCTTCTTATAATTTCTCATTTTAAGCAATAAAAGAGGACAGCTGTTTTTGTCTTCATGTACAAAATGTGCCACACTATAGCAACTACACTGTGATTGAATTGAATGTCTCATTTTAATATTTCACAGTGAAAACAGAAAGAATCCAAAGATAAAGATCATTTCTACTGATGGAAATTACATTCACTTCACTCTTACTTGAATTTCATCTTACTTGCTTCTTCTAGTTTGAATAACTTTACTGTATCCCTGCACTTATCTGACACAAGAGCACTCTCAATGAGTTGTGTAACCTATGCTAAATTATTACTATGCAAAGGGTGATTAAGGGTGTTTATTTTATCTGAATAAGAAGGGTGCTTGTGTAGATGGAGGTAGTCGGTATGACGACAGAGAAAAAGCGTCTGATATGTGTCCTACAATAAAAGTCAATGTCTGTTCTGCTGAAGAAGGTTCTCTGTAGTCCCCTTTTCCCACTTTCCACAGAGGAAATACTTGCCATTTCAGCCGGAGACGATCACAAACGGTTCCTCTCACTGAAGGCAGCTCGACTGCTCTGCCGTTAACAACTTGCGTTACGGCACACAAACAGAAAATGCTGTAGCCCTCGAGACAGAAAGCATTTCCCTGTCTTAATATATCAGTTTTTAAAAGTCATTTGTTTTTCTACCTCATTCTATTTTTATTATTTAACTACCATAAGCACATTTTAGAAATTTAAGAAAGCAATTTTTCTTCTTATGTGTGAGTAGTTTAGTCAGACGCGGTCACACACACACACACACACACACACACACACACACACACACACACACACACACACAGAAACACACACACACACACACACACACACACACACACACACACACAAAAACTATACAGTTCTGTAAATTCAGAGTAAAGACTCTCATTGTTTTTTATTGTTCTATTACTTGTTGTACTAACCAGTCAGCCTCACTGCCTGCAATCGAGGCTCCACACGGCTCTAATATATTACAGGCCTCCTTCTTACGACAGCTCAAAATATGCATGAACTTTACAAAGTCAGGAGATGTAAAACACGCCGGGGAAGATAATTGTAAAAGTAGAAAACCATCAATAATATCGGATCTGCATTTCCGCGTTGAGAACAAGCACTATTTTTCTAAGTGGCTTTGACTTCATTCCTTTTAATAAGCGCTGTCTGCGTCACAAGTGGTAGAGCAGCACCACAGACGGGCAGAGGGTGGTTTCTTCATTGATTTTTAGCCAACATGTAACCTTTCTGTTTTTACTCCCTAAAAACCTGTTTAGGTGTCGGCCCCCAAAATCCTGTGTCAGCAGTGTGTGATATACAGTGATGTCAAGAGAGGTAATACTTGTAATTTCATATTTTACTTATAGTATTTAATGTGTAAAGAATAGCTATTCACACCGATCACCTATACATGATCTTATAGCTTTATTAATTCTAAATTGCATATTATATTGCAGTTCTAAAGCAAAATGATAAGATGTATATATATATATATATATATATATATATATATATATATATATATATATATATATATATATATATATATGCTGCTATTTTCACTTCTGAACACCAGAGCAGGTCGAGAATTCATTGGTCTTGGTTATTTATGCCTTTGTAAATGCTATTTGCTGATGTGGACTACAAAAATATAGGACCATGTGCAACCTCTCCTCTCATACACACCCTTTAATCAAAGGTACAATTTGGAGTACTTAGTGCCACCCTCACTGCTCGACAGGTAAGCCTGGCTACCATTTACTGTGCTGCTTTCATATGCAGAAACATGCAGCAAGTATACACACAGAGCAGAGAATTGCAGCGTATCTAACCGTTTCTTACCCTTGAATTTAGCGTTGCACAACAGTGTCTTTTCTGCGCACGTACCATTAGCTTTTATTTATAACACTCTTCATATTTGGGTGAACCAAAAAGAAAAATGAGAGATTCCACAGATGCTGCAGGTTTTGAAAAAGGCACTACTTATTGTGGGGGGAAAAACACGCTTGCTGTCTTTCTTTTGTTTTGCCAACTGTGGCAAAGGGCACAGTTAAAGCAGGAACAGTATTTATCAGCATACACTTAGCATCTCCCTGAAAGAGAATGTAGATATAGTAGTAGCTGCTATCTTTCTCACTCTTACCTTTAACCTCCCCCAAGAATTCAGTGGCGTTCAAGCAATCCACACGCTCCTTCCAGTCTTTAGAGAGGAGTCTTTCCATGCAAGAGGGTTCTACAAAAACAAACAAAACAATTAGTTTCTTTTTATCAAGTCTGTTTCAATTTGTAACTTTCAGACAATAGCATCATATTTAAAATGAAATATGCATTTTACAACAGTCCACCTGTTCAGATACTAATGCTGAGGTCTCACAGGAGGCCTGACTGTCACCCATAAACACAAAACTGGGGAAGTAGTAGAAAGAGGAGAAAATTGGGTGATGATAATAAAAAGTATGGAGAAGACACAAGAAAAAAAAAACCTAAGAATGAGTACATTTCCCATCAAGGAGAAGAAAAAATTTCCTCCTACTTTATCTAAAAAAAAAATAAAATAAAAAAATGCAGCAGCTGACCAAATGAGAATGTCTGCATTGTTTAGAGATGGTTGTCTTTTTTTCTCACAATGTGTCTCATGGCCTCAGGATAATAGACATCAGAGACATGTGGTCTCATAAGATTCATAAGGTCCCATTTATTCAACTGGAGTCCTGCTGTGAACTTTACTTCAACAATGGGAACTTTTCAATTCTTCACCAGGCAAACAGTAGAGAGACAAACTTGGTAGAGACAGATATCTGCACATGTGCAAGTGGGATTGTTTGTGTGCCTCTGTCTGTGTGTGCGACCTGCGAATGAAGAAACAGTAAAGTGTGCACATTCTCAGGCATCAGCAAATAAATGTAAGCAAGTATAACCTGTTAAGTCTTGAGGTATATTTTGTGTTGTAATCGGTCTCCACTATAAACCCTTTAAATTTAACAGTATTTGTTTCCAAATGGAGGCAAAAATATAGTTGCTATATCATCCTCATTTTAAAGGGTACCTATGAGGATGGGAGAACATGAAACCCAGTGCAAACACAACTTTTGTAATATTCAGAAGTTGACTTTGTCAGAAAACACTGCTGACAGCTCTCAGCCCTCAGTGTAACAAATTTTTCCAGCGTGTGCTAGAAACACATAAATACGAGCTGTTCTTCTGCTTCAGTCACCACCACAAACCAAAGGTGACACCAGAAAAGCCTGAAATCTTTAAGCATAAGCACTACATTCAGAAATACAGCACCTGCATTACTCACTCTGTATGTCCAATTTCTGCACACGTTACGACACAAATCTTTAAGGTCCTTCATTTGTGTATACACTCTTGTTTTTCTGCCGGCAGGTGTGTCATAGATGGTGTCATGGTCATGCACGGACCCATGAGGAGGCCTCAGTCACCAAGGACATCAAAAAGCGCACACACACACACTCGTACAAAAAAAGGAGACATTCTTGGGTGCAGTGTGGAAAACATGCCCCTAAGGGATTGCCTGATTTAGAATGGTTAAGTCAGACAATAGCTTATTTGTGGTGCCTTTATCCTGACAAAAGACGCGATAGGCATTCATAAGGGCACATGGTCTATTGTGAATGGCTTAATGTTTAGTTTGTGCGTATGGGCCCATTGTGTGGTCATGAGATGCCGTCCACCAGCCGAGCACAGCTTCCTTATTAGGTCCATTAAAACCTTGCATGTTTACAGTCGGATTATGATTGTTGTAAATAAGCTGATGCAGCCGTCCTCGTCACATGGGTTCAATGTAAACAAAGAGGGGGGCGGGGGGCAATGGCACCGACGTAGGGTGGCAGATATATACAGAACAAAGAAACAATTTAAAAATGACAGAAATTTTTTGTGGTGATTTCCCAAATTAGGCAATAAACAGCGGGTATTTCCAGGCAGGCGGACCACATTGAAGTAAAGTAATGTAATGAACATAGCTTCCACCCCCTCCGGACAATGGAATCCACCTGATTTTTTTTTTTTTTTTTGCAGATTTACTGTACAAGTGGCTCCACAGGATAAGTATGTGTGTACATTTGGTTCAAGGGGTGATATTTATGGCTGGTAAAGGAGGAAGGCTGTGGGACAGAGGCAGGATGAGGGGCTTTTCTTCTAATCACAAGACCTGAAGACGCCAATGTGCACTTGTGCAGTGCGCCTTGTATCAAACAATATCAAGGAACCCAATTTATGAGAGCACTTAGTGAAGAAAATACAACCTATAACTCCAAGACACATCTGCATAAGTCAACTGTATGTGTACTCTATTGCACAATTTACACTCCTCGTACTGATAAACAGATCAGATGAGGAGACTGTGGGGGGATGAGAGCGGTGTGGTACGAAGAAAGAGGGGACGAGGAAGAGGACAAGAAGAGAGGGATGAGAGAGGATGGAGGGAGATGTTTTACCCTAGATGGCTCTTTATCCGTCACCGCAACTGAGTCAGGGTTCAAGTGGTGTTTAGATTGGTGGGTGGATAAAAATTCCTTGCTGTCCAGAAACAGGCCTCTTTATCAAACGAAGGATAATACGGAAATTGGATGGGTTAAAAAGACGAGGGAGCGGGTGGATGTTTTGGCTGGTGAGGGAAGTAAGGTTACATTAAAAGAACAAAGGGGAAAGGTGGAAAGCAGGGCAGGCGGAGACAATGTTGAAGAGGGAATGATGAAGATGACTGTTTCAGCAATTTGGAAGAATTATAAAGACAAACTGAAGTGGGTAAAAACAAATGGGAAGGATGACATAGAAAAAGTAAGAATAAGGAAAAACTTTGTAAACAATATCAAATAGTTGCTGATGTGTTCTTGATGCTAGAAGCACTCCGAGAGCGCATACCTCCAGCAAGTCAGCTCACTCTCTGGGAGGTATTTACTTTTAAGGGTTTAACAGTATTGGATTTTGCATACATTCTTTTATTTTCTTTGTTCTTTAAACAAACATACTTTAAGACGTCTGTTGTACAGTAAAAGTGCAGCGTGCAGGCTTCTAATTTTAAGTACAAATATTTGTTATTATTATTATTTATGTGGATATAGTACATGTGCACCATGTATGTCACTGTTAGCAAAACTGCTTTAAATGTTTAGTAATAAATATAGAGTGAAAAAAGAGCACAAGTTTATATTAACTGACACCCCAAAAATAAAACGCATTTAAGTTGTTATAAACTGTTAGTGTAATGTACATAACATTACATTATACTGTTAATCAGCTATACTCAAAAAGTATCCCATCCCAACATTATCCCTTTCACCTTCAGGTTAGTCTATTGTCCATGACAGAGAGGTCAAAGGTCAAAAAACACTTGTAAGCACAAGCACAAGTTATACTTCTTTTTTTCAATTTTTGACCAATAAATCCTTCTTGAGTTGAACTTGAAGACCTCAATATATGTTAGTCACATTTTAATGGACCGTTAACATGAGCCCGCTCGACACCCCTACACAGTTTAACCAGAATTCATTCAAAACTTTTTGAGCTACTGTGTTTACAGACAGAACGACACACAAACACTACCAAAAACACAACCTCCATGCTGGAAGTAATAAAAACTTACTCTCCCAAATCAAAACACTTTAGACATTCCACATCTGGAAATTCCCTTTTTATTTGTTGTAAAATAAAAAATATTTTCAAAAAAGACTTTGTCACAAGCAGGAACAAGTATGGAGAAGAGACAGACAGGTAGGGTGAATGAGCGATAAGATCAAGTGAAAGCGAGCCAGAAGGAAGGCGATGAGGAGAAGAAGCGGCTGAAGAGACGGAGTCGTAGTAAATCAGCGCTGAGGCAGCTAGCAAGCTGGCGAGTGTTTAGGGTAAACACACTTTTATCACCTGTCCCCACGCCAACCTGCCAAGAGACAATGTTTTGGGTGTTTTACATGAGCCACAGGCAACTTACTGTGTGCTTTGCTGTGTGTGTTTTACTTAGTGTATGTGTGGGTATGTGGCAGGCAAGCATCAACAGTCCAAAAGAGCAACTGCCAAGAAATACACAGTGTGCCACAGGCTTCTACTATATGACTGTGTCACTCTCTTCTCACTCTTTCTTTTAGCCTACTTGTTTTTAAAAGTTGCTCATGAAATGAACTTTTCAGCAAAATGTTGGTAAGTAACAGATACGTATGAATAGGAGTAGAGAGCTATTTCTCTCAGCCTAGAAGAATGGCTGTGTCGGAAAAACCACCACTTTCTAACAAGAGAGCTCAGTGTGAAGCCGTGGAATAATCTATCCTGCCAAATCCTTCATTAGTGCAATATTTATCTTAAACATGCTTACAACAGGTGTGCAACATATTCCAATGAAGTTTGTTTTCTAACAAAAATGTTTAGGAAACACATATATTTTGAAAGTTTAGTTCACTCACGCTGAGCAGATTTTAGTGTGAAAGCTTAAAAAAAGTTCCTTTAAATTATCCACATACATCGTCTCTTTCAGTCTCTCAAACAAACACATTATGCTTAGTGAGAGAGCTCGGGAACTCGGAGCCCTGGAGTGTGCAGTCTAAGGCCAATGTAAAGAGAAAAAAAAGCATTAATCTGAAAAATTACTTAATGTAAAAAATAACAAAATCCAGTGTTCTAACCGGTGCCTGGTGTTTGTGTAACACACCCACAGTTAAAAAAAGAAAAAAAAACATTTTGTGTCTTCACTTCACTACTGAATGTGTGTAAATGGAAGCTGACAGCTACACTTTGCACTTCCAAATTTATGCCAGTGCTATGACTTCAACTGCAGACCCCACAGGATCAGAGAGAGAGGACAAGAAAGAAAGAAAGAAAGAATTTGAAGAGACACAAAATTTAAAAAATACTGTTTAGAAGAAGCAAAGAGAAACAAAGCATAACATTTTGATGTTAAAGAAACATTAATGTTGAAGAAAAAACCAGAGTGAGAGGCAGACCAAGAGAAACAGAGAGCGCGAGCGCAAGACGGCACGAATGATAGAGTAAAAGAGAGAAACAGAGCAGGAGAGGCACAGAGAGAGCAGCTGTCCTAACAGCTGGCCAGCAGGATTGATGTCTGAGTGAAATAAAACTCAACATATGTCCAAACACGAGGAGACGGGCTAGCCAGGAGGAGGAAAGAGACACACACACACCCACATATACGCAAAAACACACAAACGCAAGCATACACACACTGATATGAGAACACTGAAGCACTCCGAAGCGCTCAAACATACATCCACACCTCACACACTGATTAAAGAATGTCAGTACACTGCTGAGACATTTAATTGCACAGAGGGGGGCGCGTAGATAACAGACGCATGTACACACACACACACACACACACACACACACACACACACACACACACACACACACACACACACACACATATGTTCAATGACCTAGCACTTCTTGCTCAGTGTTGTAAAACCATTAAACTGCAGCATGGTTAGCCTGGCTGCGTGTTAGCACGGTGTCCATTTCACACAAACTATTTTCATCTGTCAGATGACACCCGGACTCTCTTGTCAAAGAACATGGCCTGAGAAAGCAGCCATTGATCCTGACCGGGGGGGGGGGGGGGGGGGGGGGGTCTGCAAGTAGCCCTGTGCAACCCTCTTCACATACATCACCCTCCTTGTAAGAAAAACAGACACACACACACACACACACACACACACACACACACACATTCTTTTGCCGTCCAGCAATATGCTTGCAGAGGGCCACTTGTAGGAGGAACCGCATATATTGCAGATATCATTTAAATCTGTTACATTTATAATCATAATCACATTACAACTAATGCTACACAACAGGACAACAGGACTTATGAAGTCATATATACATATATGAACTTTATTTTTTTTGTTGCAGGAGAAAAAGAAAAGACAAGAAATTCCTTACTTATTGCTTTTACCAGCTCGTCTATCAAATGTCAGAACACTGTGAAAATGAAAATTCACAATTGAGAGACCTAAATTCGGTATTTAGAAACAACCATAGAAACAAATATTGAAAAATGTATTTGACACTCCACATCCAGCGAGTGTCAAAACTCATGCTAAAGAATTTTTATTATCCTACGTCATCATCAAGAAATGCATTTTGCTCCCTGTCTGGTGTAAACCTGTGATGTTGCAGGAGCCTGTAGATTACCTAAACCCCTTTATGTCTACAAATTCATATGGTATGAAGCAGATCTTGTATGAACAAATCAGCTGACTAAACTGCAGTCTAAATAAAACATCGATTGCAACGCAAAATTTAAGAGGCCACCTGAAGACACCACTTTAGTAATGTGTCGTAAATCTACTTGGCATTTAATTGGCATGAAATTTGTCCTTTGACAGTTAACAACAAAGTTTTTATTCATTTACTTTACCTGCAACTTAGACAACGTCAGCTTCCAACATCGCTCGGGTGGGGCTTTGAGTCACATGCTAAAAATACTCATGAACTACTCCCCCCAGCAGTGTAAAGCACTTTATATGATATAAGAGGGGCGTACTGCTGAAGACTGTGGGCTGAAACCGGGCACTGAATTAGATAAAGTATAGTGTTTCTACTGAAGGTGTGACTTTAATACTAGAAAAACCCAGCTGTTGATCCCGGCGGTGCAGTCAGAGAGGTCAGGCCTGCTCTGAATTACTACACTGATATCAACAGCCGCCGCTGCCGCCTGAACATGAGGAAACAACAAGGTGAAAATTTGTCCTCGAAGAAAAGGTACTGCTTTCTACAGCCTGCTGCACACTGATGTGACAGCAGGATTTGAAGATAAAAGTGAAGGTGGTAGAGCTTAGCCACTTTTGGAAAAGACTTGGACAGATGTCACATCTTACTTGCGGATGATTTTATTATTTAACTTTCAGTTATTTTAAAAAGTAATAAAATACACTTTATTTATTTATCTCCACTCTTTATCTGAGTGATGGAGAATAATTAAGCAGGTCTCGTGGGCAAGTGTTTAAAAACCACCACATACGCCAGAGCTTTGGATTTAACTACACAATTTTGTACATTTAAATAAATCTGTGACCTGCTTTAATTTAAACTGCATTGACTGAAAAGTTTGTAACATCAAGTTCTGCGGATAAAAGAAAGAAAAAGAACGAGTTATAAACAAAATAGCTGGGCTTGACCACACTTAATAGGACTTTGGTTAACAAGAAATTTAGATCTGTATTTTTTTAAATAAATAAAAGAAATTTGAAAATGAGGGCACTTATATCCAGGCAACAAAATTGCTTCTTTGTCAAACACACAGTCCCAAAAGATCAGTTCAAGATAAGATAAGATAAGATAACCTTTATTAGTCCCACACGTGGGAAATTTGTTTTGTCACAGCAGGAAGTGGACAGTGCAAAAGTTATGACGCAAAAATTAGAATACAATAAGAATAAATACAGTACACAGCTGTACAGAATAGAATAAAATAATATACTATATACAGTAGAATAAAATAGAATAAAAATATACAATAAGATAAAAATAGAATACGAATGCTATATACAACTGAGTAAAAATACAACGATGTCAGAAAAGATTATTGCACTTAGTGTTATTGCACATGTGTGGATGTGTGTGTTTGTTCAGTTAAAGTCTTTGTTGTGGAGTCTGACAGCAGTGGGGAGGAAAGACCTGCGAAATCTCTCCGTCCCACACCGTGGGTGCCACAGTCTCCCACTGAAGGCCCAAGCTTCTGGCTCCACTTTAGATTTAATATATGAAATCTTATCCCTGCTAGCACACACACACACAGACATGAACAAATGTATACACACAGAAAGATGTGTTGTTCAGGCACAATAGAAGTGCTGTTTTGGGTCGGGCCCCCACGGGAGCTGGTTTGGGTGGGGCCTGTGGTTTTGGTGGAGAGAGAGGGGGCTCCGGGAGCTGACATTGAGTCTGGGCTACGTCCTCATTTATTTCACAGCAAACCAAAGAGAAGAAAAGGCAAGTGAATCCAACAGAGCCGTCAGAACTCCAAACCATACCCACCTGCCCCAAGCAGATACTGTCGCATCACAAAAACAATAAAAAAGGGGGGAAAGGACTGCATATGCATGTAATGCAGCTGCTCCTCAAAACATCAATGACAGGAGAAATGATCAGACATACCTCTTAAGAGGTACTATCAGCACGCAGTTTTAACACACATTCAGGGTTAACACTGCCATAAAAATTTTGCTGTGAAAATAGTGGCTGGTTTCTAAGAGTGATGAATCCCTCTGCATTAAAATAATTAAAAACATTTAATTTCATAGTCAGCCTTATTTGAATTTTTTTCCATAAATGTTCTTTGGAAAATGTCTAATATGTCTGTGGTTTAAAGCAGAGCGCAGAGTTCAGAATATGAATTCATTCTAAGGAAAATGACAGAAATTGAAATGAAATCTTTTTTTAAAGTCAGTCTGATTTTACACAAAAACTGTGTTATAAACAAGCGAAATTAATAGATTAGATCATTTTTGTTTAAGAAGAAAATAGCATTCAAATACAAATCAGACTGGAAACGCAGTATCCCGCATATTAATGTGTGTGTGACGGTTTAGTCGAGACAAACAATTTCCATCGCAGTTTGTAACGCAGTGCACAGTCCACATCTTTGAGAAGCCACGTCAAACATGCTCCACAGGCCTCAATTTATCTTGGCTGTGACACAGTCGGTATTTTTTTCCATTACGGTTATATCATGCTGGCCTTCACCAAATTATCAGGATCAAATTGGCACTTTGCTGAAATCCTAGTAAAAAAGGAGGACTTGAGAAAATTGCAATTTAACCTGATTCTTTTGGACAACGTTCAAAACTGTTCCGACAAACCACATTGCATGCGCTCATACCATATGTTGGCTGGCCTACAGCCAAAGTGAGCAGGAGAGGGCTACTGGGCATATCCCACTGACTGTATTTGCACTCAAGACTCACAGGCTGTGCCTGATCATTAGTAAAGAGATCCCTATCAATTACAGACGAATAGATTTAACCCAACCACAAGAAGTCCAGGGGGAGTCAGCCTGTTGCCAGAAACAAGGAAGTACTGACCAGGAAACACAGCGATATGTAAAAGGAGATCAAGTTCAAGATTAAAGAATGACGTTTACTGAATTTTCAATAAAAATCTAGCCTTTTCACAAATGCTGGCCATTGGCTATAATATGGCGAGTTCAGATGAGATGTTTATTGGTGTGGAGCTACATGCTACATGAGCTACATGCACATATGCACAAACAAAGCCTCTACCTGCACACAATCACATCTCAAGCTGCCAATCCCATAGAGGAAGGCAAACATGGTGCCAGAGCCAAGGCTTTGTTAATTAGCTAATAAGCTTAACTCTCAGGGCCAGCCCAGCTTGCTTGTTAAGCTGTCATCACTACTTCCACCTGAGTGTATGAATCCATAAGCCTTCACACACACACACACACACAAACACACACACACACACACACAGATGAGGCACATGGGGCACTGGCTCACAGGGCTCACGCTCAAAGTTCAGTCACCATTGCTTCTTCTGCAGCTTAGCTGACGGAACATACAGAGTATTTAACCTTCACACAGTATTGCTGACGAGCAAGGGTAGCACCTAAACTGCTAATAAGATCAAAGATTCATTCATTATAGTTACAAGTGAAATCTCAGAGGGAATGTTTTATTGAACATTATAGCACTCCCAAAATGCCCAATAGTCAGAGCGCACACTCTCCCTCGGGTGGAGGAGTGCGTGCTGCACAGTTCGAGTGGCTGTAACAACAGAGATGTTGAAACATCTTTCAGCAGTCAGAAAAAACCAAGGCAGAATGTTTCTATTGTCACAGAAAAACGGGGTTAAGTGAAGGTTTGACCTTGCTCTGACCTCCTCTTCCAGCTGGGGATGCCATTATATTGGTGATTGAGTGTCCAGCTCTGGTCTGGCCTCAGCACAAGACATAGTGCAGACACCTCCAAAGTGGACAACATAGGCTTAAGCACACAGAACAAGGCTACTAAAAGTGCAGCTTCAAAAGAGCTGCAAATGTTGATGTCACTGTGTATGCGTGGAAGATAAAGTAATGTTTTTTTGTGTACTGATTACACTTTGCATGTAGGTCAGAGTTTGCTGTTTTTACTATGTCTAATTAACATACAGTGGCTTTGACTATTTATTTTTGTGTAAAAGGTTTTAAGCCCTTCTGTAAACTTGGGTTTAAACCAGTTTTTCACATGAAATTAGCCACACTGAGTTCTTTATCCAATTCGCTGTCAATTTTAGAAGTTTAACACTTAAAAACCACAGCTGTCCTGCTTTATCAGGAATGTGTGGTTGCGGTTTATTCATAATTTGACTGATAGTGCAAAGCTTTGATTGGTGCACTCTGTGACATCACATTTTTCCCATTACGCTGCTGTCATTTCAAACCGGAGAGAGACGAGTGCATGCACAAATGTAGAACTCTCTGATGAAGCAAGTCATATAACACAGCGGTCCCCAACACCCGGGCCTCGGACCGGTACCGGTCCGTGAGTCGTTTGGTACCGGGCCGCGAGAGTTGAGGCTCAGATGTGAAATGTATAGTTTTCAGGGTTTTTATGGGTTTTCAGCGTTATTTTGTTGTCGTTTTTATCGTTAACTCGGTTTTCCTGGGTCTTTTCACGTGTGTTATGAATAAATCTTCTTTTTTTGGTACCGGTACTAGTTTTATTTTGTTGTATTTATCCGCGACATCTTAAAGGCCGGTCCATGAAAATAATGTCGGGCATAAACCGGTCCGTGGTGTAAAAAAGGTTGGGGACCGCTGATATAACGCATTCAAAGCCGAAACAGGACAACGAACCAGAAAAAAAGACTCGAGGAAGTTCCGGCTCCACAGAAATAAATCAATGGAGGCAGACACAGTGACTCACAAAAAGAAAGACAGATTTGTTGGATCGTAGAAATGCATCATCATCTTACCACTAATGTTAGTTTGGATGTTATGCTTTTGCCCATTTCCATATGATGTGAGGGGCAGTTAGTGGCAAATCTGAAACTGCACCACCAGTCAGTACCAAACAGGCTCAGAGTTTACATGAAAGCTAAATGTGTACCTTGAGGTATTGGCTACATCTGGTGTTTTTCTTTGTTAAACTGCATGGATGCAAATATAGTATGGACATGCTGCTCTAATGAAGCATGTTAAATGCATTTTCACAGCAGATGGCCCCGCCCCTCCCTGAACCTGGTTCTGCCAGAGATTTCTTCCTGTTAAAAGGGAGTTTTTCCTTCCCACCGTTGCCACGTTCTTGCTCATCGGGGGTCATTTGATTGTTGGACTTGTCTCTGTATTATTATAGGGTCTTTACCTTACGATACAAAGCACCTTGAGGCAACTGCTGTTGTCATTTGGCACTATATAAATACAACTGAATTGAATTGAATCTTTTGTTGCTAAATTCAACTCCAGTTCGGGTCGGGTAATAAATTAGTCACACAGGTGTCTGTTTTGTAACCGCTCCGGAGTAGTGCAGTGTTGCCGTAATTGGACCTGATCTCATTTGCAAATGAAAGACATGGATTGTACAGTAATTCATACAGGCTCAAGTGTAAGCAGGGATTAGAGTGATGTTAAGTGTTTGCCAGGCACCAAAGCTGCAGTAGGCACATTTAGATGCCTGACTAAGTTGGCACCAGGGCACTTTCCCCATGCCAGACTCCAACACTGCCCCCGGGAGGCATGACAATACAGATAATCATAATTCACTCATCAAAACGAAGGGAACTTCATTGCACACTTGAATGGGTTTAATGTCTGCCAGGCAGTAGCCCAGAATGGCTGGGTTTGGCATTCAGTTAAATGTGTCCACTTCTGAGTGTTGTTTCCCTTTTTGTAAAGAGGCCTCAAGGAGATGAGGTGAATTCAGATTAATAATGGCTAAGAGAAAGGATGTATCAGTGTTCAGAGACAGAGAATTGTCTGGGTTATTACCGTAATTGTTTATTCCAAGCTTTTATTTCCCAACCTCTCCATCTCTTATTTTTAGCTGCAAAGCGACTGAGGATGGAGTATTTCCATTCAACAACAAATCTAGGACCTGCTTTTTTCTGTTTGTTTGTTTAATTCTGATCTTCCGTCACCCTGGCCGTGAACATTTTATTCAGCAACCAGCCTACTAGTCTAATAAGTGCTCTAACGGTATAGAGAAACCCTTTTGTATGCAGAAAGCTTTTGTAGCTAAATCTTCACATAAGACAGGCACAATTCAGCATAAATACAAAATTCTCCAGAAAACACTAGACCTTCACCCTCTTGGCTCCCATGTTGTGAGAGTCTAGTTGAAAATGATGCATTTTCAGCAACTTAGCTGTGTGGAAATACTGCTACCTGACACAGTCTTAAAGACTTCTTGATAAAGCTTTTAAAAGCTGAGGCTGTCTTTGTGTGAAGATATAAATAAATAAATAAAGTCACGCATAGCAAAGCGAGGCCATGTCTATTCAGTAGAGCTGTCACAGGCACTTAGGGCACCTCTGAGAAGCAGACTGCTAACAGCGTGCCAACAGGGGGTAAGCGCAGCACGAGGGCTAACAGCGACATCATCCACACTTTAGCTCCGGGCCACAGTGCATAGGGGTCAGCCACGTTAGGCTAAGTGAGTGCTCGGTGGTTGGATAGGGTCTGTTCCATTTGATCACACAGCCAATCTAACTTGGGAGAGCTCAGCTGACTGAGCCCTTAGCAGCAGGAGGCAGAGGACAAGGTGAGGGGCAGTATTGTTCAGAGCTTAATGTGCTTCCCATTTGAGTGGCGATGATCAAATCTGCTGGTGCCGTAAGAGCATTCTGAACAAACTCCATTTTAAGTGTGAGTCAAAGTTAACACACGCGACTAAAGAGCCAGGGGGAAAAAAAGACTTGGCTCAAATGCAGAATTCCTGAATATTTGAATTATACAATAACGCAAAAAATTATCTCTGATCTACTCCACACAAGACCTCAGTATATAGGTCTATTCACCACAATGGCCTTGCACTCCTTTCTGCTTTACATTCTTTTAACAAAACAAACAAATCAGACAGCTTATGCATTTGGAATCCCTCGTCCTCACCAGTGACACAAACGAAGATTTATTTTAGGATGTGAGCAAGGTTGCCTCTTGCAAAAGGATTTTTAAAAAATGTGCTAGAAGTGATTTGAAATGCTCCAGGAGTTGAAGGATAGAAAGAAGATGAACTGAAAAGATAAATGGAAAAAGACAATAATCAACTAGAGAAGAGAAAGAGGCAATTAAAATAGGAGGTAGTATTCAAGCAAATTAACAAATGAGGGGAAAAAAAGAAAAAGGATGTGGAGCGTTATTGCTCATCGGGTTTGAAAGCTCACTCGATGAAGCATTCAGCCTCTATCAATCACCTCATTTTTGACTAAATTCATTAAGAAAAAAAAAAGCAGAAGTACCCGTCAGTCTCCGCAGCTAAGCATTACCAAAGCGCTGGATGAAAGACATTTTTACAATGCTTCTACAAGGATCACAGCAATTCGCATGAATGATTACAAGGCCCTGAAACACAATTACTATTCAAGCAAGCCCTGTATGATTCAGTGTGCCTGGTTATACTGCACACGTTTACCTTGTTTGTTTTTGTGTAAGTGTGTGCAGCATGATCAGTGCTAGTACTGCGGATAATTAGCAAAGAACGAGATGCTTAATATCAAAGTGATTTTGAAACATCACTGCTATTCTTACTGTTACTAGTATTACTGTATCTTTTAGCATAAGCATTGCTTCCATAGTTAACCATCATTGTTGATGATGTTAATTAAACTAGCCTTTTTATGTTACAAACAATGATATAATTATTAGCAATGTTTAATAATCATAAATAATTACATTTCCTTGTCATATTTCATGGAGCATAAAGTATTGAATTTATCAACAGTATATTATGCATCGCATCATGACCCTGTGATGATGCTGCTGACCTGCCCAGGATGTATCCTGCTCCTCGCTATATGAGAGATCCAGCTGCCCCACAACCCTGAACTGAATAAGTAGTTAGGAAAATGATGGACGAATGGATGGAATTGCATCATAGAGGTAGAAATAATTACACTAAACCGCAATGTGTATTTCTTAATGATGAGGAAATGTTATTTTTGTTTTGTGATCAAGTTTTGGGTTTTTTTTACCAATCAGTAAACTTGTCCTCAGTCGCAACATCAAAAAGTCCATACTGCTGTTTTGTTGAAGTGCCTGGTCTATCAGAGATACACACAATGGTGCTCTTATCACCTATTACATCATCTCATCACATATGGACACTTGGCCAGGACCCATTTTGTTTTTCACATTTTAACACACTGGGAGTTTCATTTTTCAACATGCAAGACTATTGTTGTGAAAGCAAGACTAACTCAGATCCTGATCTTGTAAATGTACGTCAGCAGTCCTGGTGTTTAAACCAACCCAAACACTGAGAGAAAGCAAACGAGTAACAAAGCTACACAGTTCATGAACAGGAAGTGGACTGTGAGCTCCAGGATCCGTCTTGTAAGTTTCATCACACCAACTGCATACTTTAAACATCATTTTAGACGTGCCTTTCATCATGGTACTAGTCATCCCAATGTTTTTACAGATGATCTGCACAGTAGTAAACAACCATGTATAAAGTTTAAAAAGCATCAGTCTCACCTTTACAAGATAGTTTCCAAACCAGTTATTGTCAATTAATCACCATTTCATTTATTGCTAACTAAAAAACATGTAAATTATTTATCATTTAATCATGCTATTATTAGCTGTCGCCCTGAATCACTCATCTGTAGTAAAAGGTCTCTTTGTATACTACTAATATAAGGTCAAACAGACTTTACTTTTTTAATATTGTTATATTTCTCTAAGCTGAAAAGGGGTGGAAGTGGTTGCAATTAAACATACAAAAACACTTCAAGAGGGGCCAAGAGCCACTTGATCACAACATCAAGAATATCGGCTTCAGAATGCAGCACATCATGCTCATATTCCTCTCATACAAGGGATATGAAAAGTAATTAAGAGGGAAAAAGGGGAACCTAAGCAAACTCAATGAAGACCTATGTTTACTGAAAGTCTGTTGTGTTGCTGCACAATCACTACACGCAGTAAACAGGAATTTAAGTTTAGAAAACTTCAAAACGAATTAAAAATGGCCAACGTCATTGTACAGTAAGCAAGGTTGGGTATTGTTGATCAGAAGTATACATGTGGTTCTGAAATCAAAAAGAGCCACATTTAAAGGTGGGCACCTAGCATTTTTATCCACTTGTGTCCTCTTTGATTTGAAAGGAAGGTGTCACAACACTTTTGAAAACACACACTCACAGATGTGAGTGTGTGTTTTCTGCTGCTGAATATGAGAGCAGAATATGAGAGGCAAAGCTTCCTGTCTTGGAGCTTAAGACATCGTGGACTGTATAACGCCTCAGGCCATCCAATCTGGCCCATTTTACTGTATCAATAACAAAGTGAAACCTCTAAATGAGAGAGATCAAGCACTCCTCTGATATTATCGCGATTACTATGTGCACATAATAGTAAAGAGGGGTGTTAGATGGTTTTAGATCTGGTTTGCTTTGGGGAGGAAAAGGGCAAGCTGAGGCACGCTGGGAGACTCCAACCCTTTCCCGTGTTGGAGGTGTAGATCAGAGGAGCAGCGGAGAAAGGGAAACCTGTGTTTTCACTGATTGATACTGTGATCTAACGAGTGAGGGATCTGTCAGTTGTAATTTTAGACGTTCAAAGATCTTCTGGAGAGGAAGTTTTCAGAAAAAAAGAGAACAAAATGGTGAGCAAAGGTTGTTGTTGCTTTATGTGGAAGGGAAACTGAGTAAAAACTGCATCACTTCTGTGAAAAGCTAGAATGAAGATGCAGTCCTGCAGTGTGTTAATGTATCACTGTGATATATTCACTCATCTAGATAGCTCTTAACCCTGCAACAAATGAGGACCTTTGCTAAAGTTTTAAAATCTATTTTAATGGAAGACAAACAGTTCACCAATTGTAGGACTAGAAAATGGACAATATGGAAAATTTGTTTGAAATAAATAAAAAAATGTTCCACTATGTGTTTAGACCATTTCTCTAACTCATTTAAGCTACTAAAACTCCCCCAAAGCCCTTCAGGTGAAACCAAAAAACCCACCCAAAGCAGCGCTGTTTCTTAGATGTATAAAGTTATCTTCAAGTTAGCTAAACTGAATGTTTATAAGTGGAAGAGCAGTGTTACTCCACAGCCTGCAGCTTCGAATAAAAGGCTAGCCTGAAATGTAAAGATTCAGGTCCACTGGTGATAAAACATACACACACACATAAACACACATATACACTGAAGACCTTTTTCTTACCGTCTTGCTCTGTCTTGGTCAGCTCCACGAGCTTCTTCTGTTTCAGTGTGTCCACCACGTCTGCCAGGCTCCCTTTGCGGCGCTCTGGCGTCCCAAAGGCGAGGCCAATCACAGGCTCCCCGCGATCCCTTGGACACTCCTCTGGCTTGGTTGGAGAGGTAGAGGTAGTCCGGTAAGAGTAGACTGAGCCACCTTTACTGCTTTCATTGTCCTTGGAAGAAATAGAAAATGAGAGTTCAAACCCACGAGCCATAGAAAGTAATTAAGTACTGCATATCTGTGAGAGAGCATTTCAATTCATGCAACAGTTTATTTTTAACACAGCTCAGACAAATGCATCCCAAAGCTCTTTAATGTATCCCTGTAGTACTATTTGGGAGTGAGCCTGTACTTTATTTGCTCTACTGCGCTTTGCCTGGGCATGGGTCAGCTGGTGCTACATGCCAAATATCAGACTTAGGATTGCATTTTGCAACTGACAGAACATGACGAGCACAGTACTTGATCTATCTGTCATCAAAAACAACATGGTGATACTCCATTACATATCTTTATACTGCCAGGGTCACGTGTGTATAATCCACTGAGACACACTGTGAGAAGGCCAAGCCTGGCAAGTGTTTTTTCAGTTGAGGGTGCTTACACGTAAGGAGCAGCATGACCGCAGAGACATGCAATCTGGTGCTGGTGGAAGTGGATTTGTGGAATAATTTAAAGCCAGTAAAGTGTTATAGTAGTCTGAGAAAAACCTTGATTTGTGTCTTTAATAGATTCATAATATATTCATTAATTACACATCGAGGTTTAACCCTACAGTCACACACAGACATCTCGGGTGATGCATATGATTGTTTTATACCTCTCTTTAGAATAAGAATTAATTCCTGTTTTGGTCAAGGTGACAAAAATCAGACCTTTTGATAATGAATAGAATAGAATAGAATAGAATAGAATAGAATAGAATAGAATAGAATAGAATAGGGCCCTGGTTTTCCTGAGACAGGAGGAGCTGGCGATGGCCTCCAGGGGTGGCAGAGGACAGCCAATTATTTTTTTGGGTGGTGTTGATTACCCTCTGAGAAGGCTTCCTGTTCTTAGTAGTGGCCCCTGCATACCCAGCACCAGTAGGAGAGCACACACTCCACTGAAGAGGGGTAGAAGGCCAGCAGCAGCTGGTCCAGGTTATTCTTCCTCAGGACACAGAGGAAGCGCAGCCACTGTTGGGCCTACTTTACCACTGTGGTGTCATCGACATACTTGACGCTGATTGGGTAGGTTGGTGTACAGTCATATGTATGCAGGGGGGACCTTTAGGTGGTCCAGTTTGGTAGTGAGGATGTCTGGTATTATGGTGTTGAACACATAACTGTAGTCCACAAAGAGCATCCTCATCAAGCTCTTCCTGTTCTCCAGACAGCTCAGTGCTCTGTGAAGGGTGATGGTGATGGCATCCTTCGTGGAGCACAGGGGGTGCGAGGAAGGGGTGGCCTCAAACTGAGCAAAGGTGTTGAGCTCCTTTGCAAATTTGAGGCTGCTGTCAGGGGGTTGGGGGCTCTGGCCTTTGTAGTTGGTGAGGGCATGGATGGCTCTCCACACTTGGAGGAAGCCCTCTATCCTCCTCCTGTAGGCCTTCTTGACCTGTTTGATGTCCCTCCTGTCCAGTGTCACATTCTCTACATAGCACTTAATGTAGACAGGGACAGACTGAGTGAAGGTCTCTAGGTCCTGCTGGTCTAAGATTGACCATGGACCAGATCAAAACAGTCCCGTAGCTGGAGAAGAGCATCATCTGGCAATGTTTTAATGACCTGGGTGCTTGGAGGAGTTTGTTTCCTGAGGGGGATGTAGGCAGGGGTGCGGAGCAGAGAGAGGTGGTCAGACTGTCCTAGGCTGTCACTCTGTAGCCATGCTTGATATTACTGTACACATGGTCCAGTGTACTGTCCCCCCTGGTAGGACACTTAACATTTTGGTGGAATTTGGAGAGCACAGATTTCAAACATGCCTTATTGAAGTCCCCAGCAACAATATGGACACCCTCCGGGTCGGAGGTGACTGAGTGCTGAGCTAACGTTATATCTGATGGGTTTTTGTTGTTTATGGTGGATGACCCCAGCGTGTGTGTCCCACTATTGTCTGCTCTGCAGGGTTATGAGTTAAGCAAGAGGCACAAGGAGTCTATAATTATCTAAAGATAAGCCCTTCAGGATGACCACATTGTCCCACACAACATCCGACACTTTAGCACAGGTGCTCTAACACTGGGGTTATTTCTGGATACTTTCTCCTCCCCTTACAGAGTGGGGGGATCTCCAAGAACTTTAGGAGGCTTATGTTTCAAAGACAAGGGGCTTTGGCTAACAGCGGGATCTTAAGATGCCCTTGAAATGGCTCCAGGAGGCTCTGTTGTGCACTTTGTCTTTAAGCGGAAGATGCCTCTGTAATGAGGATTACGAGATAGTGTGTCACTCACAGATTGTTCAGGTGTGTTGGCTTTTTTTTTCCAGGTCTGCTCAAGAGTTATACAAGCAGGGTGGTGCAAGCTGTAATGTTTGATTCTCAGATCAGAAACTTGAATCACAAAGTTTTGTTTTAAGTTGACCCTCACTGTTGGAGGCTGGTGAGGCAATGAAGTTAAGAAGGGTCGTTTACCCTTCTCTGTCCACAGCACAAGGACCTCCCATGTTTCACTGGTCAGTGGCTGCTTTGGGCAGTGTTGCAGCTTTACCTTATGACTTTTTACAGTTTGAAACATTGCACTTTGTTACTTTCTGGCCCAGCACCACCTGTCCTCTTTCTGAACACTTGAAAAGATTATTTCGTTATAGGTTTTCACCAGTGTCCTGTGCTGGTCCATGAGGGACAATGGTTACACATGTGAGTGTGTAAGTTGGAGATAAATAATAGAGAGAAAAAAGGAAAAAATATAGAGTGAAAATTCAAATATTCATGAAAAGTTTTGCCTTCAGGCAACTTTGAAGTCTGATACCGATGTTAAGTCAGGTTTTTGAATATTGTTGTTAATGAATTACTGCATTTACAGCTCTTATTGTGCACTGGGCATGGGTCAGTATAACTGAGTAACAATTTCAAAATATCTAAAGAGCCATAATCATGATTCAGTAACGCAAGTAATTTTAAAAAATGGGACATTTTTCACCAAAATATTCAACTCTACCACAACAATGATACCAGAGGAAACTTTCCCCTTTCCTCAGAGGGTGAAGCCAAACACATTTTGTCCATTAGGGACCCACAGAACCTGAAGCCAAGTAACTAACACCTTAACAGACACACTCAAACACACATACAAACACACACACCAAAGCAGGCTGTGGAGATGAGAGGAGGCCAGGGGTATAACTCTCTAAACGAGATCCCTCACTGGGCTGCCTGCAGCACTGCCTGTAGCACACAGGTCAGAAAGAACTACCGGTGCATGCGTGTGTGTCTGTGTGTGTGTCCACTACACCTTGTGCTCACTCAATAGTGCAAAGATATCATTAGGCATGAGAATTTGCACACCCTATGTATTCCTGCATCTCACAGGTGTTTTATGATTTGTGAGCCCCGAGTGTGTACTCTGCAGAGGTGTGGACTCGAGTCACATGACTTGGACTCGAGTCAGACTCGAGTCATTAATTTTATGACTTTAGACTTGACTTGAAAAAATGTTCTAAGACTTGTGACTTGACTTGGACTTTTACACCAATGACTTGGGACTTGAATTGGACTTGAACCGGTTTACTTGAAAAGACTTGATATTTTACCCCAAATATAAAATTTAACATGCATATTATATAGAGATTGAAAATGTGACGTCATTCACGGGTAGAACCGCAAAGGATTCTGGGAACTCGTGGCAAGCGGTACTAGCGCACGCAGGCTTTCAATCAAAATCAGTTAAACAGCGATAAAAAGAAACACAAAAATGGCAAGAAGCTGTTGTATTATTAACTGCAATAGCCGGTCGCATGACAGCCACGAGAAGCCGACGGGTAAAGAGATCGGTTGTTATCGGATTACGTCGTTGAAGAGAAATTGTTCAAGCCATGTTTCCGAAGTAACAAAGACGCGACGGATGGCCTGGATTGCAGCCATTCAAAGATCAAATATAACGTCCCAGAACACTCCAGCTCACAGGTTAGTCTGCTCCAAGCATTTACACGAAGGTCAGTGTTTTTTAGTAGTTAATACGTCATTTTTCTTAACATAATTGGTGATATAGGTTACAAGCAAGTCTGGCGCTGAACAGAAATTGTCGCGCTATGCTCCTTTATTTATTGTGCATAAATAGTGAATTGTCCTGACACAATATTGCGTTTCGCTTCTGTTATTATGGTACATTGACAAAAACATATACTTTTATTCACAGGATAAAACAGGTTTTTTGTATCACTAATTGCCCAGTGCGATTACAGACTGCGGTAAAGTGAGCCGTCATTTGTGAGCCGCGGTCAAGCCAGCCGCCTCCTATCCGCGCGGTGATTACAGCATACAATATTGTTGTCACTGCTACATTTCTGTAACGCTACCAGAAATTATTTCCACTACTAATTAATTACCGTTGAGCTCAAAGGTTATATTAATAAACGGTTAACGAATGTGTATTTATGACGACGATTTGTGAGACTGGTAAACTTATGATACGTATGATGGTCTTTCGTTCTACACGGTGCATTTCAAGGTCCTGCACCCATCCGTCGGTAAACTGTACCTGGGCTTGTTGCAGTGACCGGAAGTTACTAAACTTCATGAGTGTATGCACTCACTCCAAGAACCGTATAATTATAAATATGCATATAAATATGCTAAGATGAGATAGCTGACTTCATCTAACTAGCAAATGTTGTCCAGGCTACGTTGGTGATACAGTTTTTTTAATGTGTATGATATTTTTGTCATGCGATTTTAAAGCCGGTCCTACAACCGCATCCAAGAATAACATGCAGCTTATCTCAGAACTGTCGGTGAAAATTATTCTTGGAGCTAGGTTTAATTGAGCTGCATTTTAAAGAGGTGCAATTTCACAATTTGTGTATATTTTCTAAGTTCACTATTTTGTCATGTGTTGAGAAAAACACAAATTTAAAAATTACATGGTCTAATATTTACATTTAGCATAACTGCAACATTATTTTTTCGTTTTTTTTTTTAAAGACTCGAAAGGACTTGAAATTCAAAGTTTCAGACTTGTGACTTGACTCGGACTTTTACACCAGTGACTTGAGACTCGACTCTGACTTGCCTGACATTACTTGAGACTTGACTTGAGACTTGAGGATAAAGACTTGAGACTTACTTGAGACTTGCAAAACAATGACTTGGTCCCACCTCTGGTACTCTGTGCACACACCCACATTTGTGTGAATCTGAGTTATAGTATTATGGTCAGTTTCTAAGCTCTTAGCCTAATTCACTTCTCACCATCACAGCAGGACTGACACTCTCCCACTCAGCGTCTGTTGGTTTCTCTCTGATTGGCTGCAGTTCATCTGGGTGGGACTGGTCATGCAAAGAAGGCGACACCGTCTCCTTTGGGCCGTCGTGCTCATCACCAACCCAGCCTGCACTGTCCTGACCAATCACTTCTGCTTCCTCGGGCGGTGGATGAAAGGGAGGCGTTGCTCGCATGGAAGACATCATTCTGGGAAGGAAAAAAAATTAAGGGTTTAACTTTGGTTTATGAACTACAGTTATGTCTACCAGGATGGATGCTCACTGAAGTGACACATGAACAGCTGCCGACTAGTGCTGCTGTTCTCACAATGATAAAGACTAAAAGATATTTGTCACCAGCCAGACTAAAGCCAAAACCTTCCTGGAAACCGTGATGCATTTTCTGTGGAAAACTGCAAACAATGACACACCAGCACGGGAAAATAGAGCAATGCTCCAAAACAAAAGACACAAAGTGTTTTGTTACATTTTGTTTTGACAGACATTCTTTTCATAACAATATTATCACGATTGGACTCTTCTTAAGTGCTGGAGGTTAGTTCGTGTAAATTAGCAGTATCATCAGTATCAAACTGTGCCAAAAATGCAGTTTTCTACTTTTAGTGTGTTAAATAATTTTAGATTTTATTTTTTTCCACCACTGACTGCACAAAAAAAGCCACAAAACACTGTTGGATGATTTCACAACCATGCATTTGAATCGATAATTCAAAGCCACAACTTTATTTAAATGCAGAGACATGAATGTGAAACATGTAATTATGGTTTAGTCACACACAAACAATTTAAAGTACATATCATATTTTTGGTATTTACTCAGGCACTCATGCAGCGCGACTCACATGTTTTCATCCTGAATGTACATCAAGCGTGCAAACACACACAAATCCACTCTCGTGGGGATAATCTATTAATCTATTATGCAGCATCAAGGCCTCTCATCACCTCGGAGCTGTTACAAAAGCAGACGCTATAGGCTGCCGAGTTTAAGTGGAAAAATCTCACTTTTTTCTAATATTAGTCTCAGACTGAGTCGCCAGGCTAATGCATCATTTTCTGTAATGATTTCCTTTCATTTGACTTTACTTGTGAGGACATTTGCTGACCACAGCTAAACCCTGCCTTCCTACGGGCTTAGACGAAAGGAGGTCTAATCTAAACACGGGCTCACTTGTCCTCAACATATATACGAGTACACACAAGCGCAAATACACTAAATACATAAACAATTCTACATTAATAAACACAAATCTAAGCTAAACTGTTAGGTGACAACTGATGGATCAGCCTGCTCTGAGCTGCTTTTGCTGTGATTACTATAGCCGGTGCCACCCACCCTTCCACACACATGCACGCAAATGCATACACACAGCTTCAGTGAAAAACTGATTACTACTTCAGCATCGGCTGCTCAGTAAGTCAGAGCAGGCTGTCTCTCTGATATACGCAGCCTCCTGGGTGCTCTTAAGTGTTACATCTGACCCTCAGTCAAATGTCTGAAAGGGCGGAGCGGGGGTGCAGTCTGAAATGCACGAGGAGGGAGAAGAAGATGAAAAAGTATTTAATAGATAGAAGCAGTTAATAAAGAGTGAAATGAATCGAGGGAGCAAAAAAATAAAAAATAAAAATGCAAAGACCGGAAAAAGGATAGAGAGGACAGGAATGGGAAGCTCAGTTCCAGCGCAGGTCCAGACTGATTATTTGAGAACTGCTGTGTGTCCATTTGTGTGTACAGTATAGCTGAGTGATTTGCTCAGTGAATGCGAGGGTCGTAATGTTCAGTGCATGTTGTCTCTTACTACCTCTGGTGGAACGCAGCTTCCACCGACTCTGCGATGCAGGAAAAATTAGAGGAGGGTGGATAGTGGCATGCTGTGAAAAGTGAGACCTGAAAATGTTAATAACCATTAATAGTCCATGATAGTCCTATAGACTGAAACCCATCAGAAATACAATGTAACCAATTTTACTGAGAAATTCTATACCTGTTCTCATTTATGTTGCTTTTTTCTTGTTACTTTTTACTTTACTGAACCTTATTATTGCAGTTTTTACTGCAGTAATGAAATGCAGTTTATTTGATGCATGTAGGTTAATCCAGGTGATTTTTTTTTTCAAGCTTTCAAACCCAATTTTAAGTAAGTCTAACGAGCCTTCTTTACAAGTCATCCAAGTTTCAAAGTACAGGTTTTTATTCGTTTTTACAACTGGCCAGCAGTGCCATCCATTCACAGCCAGATTTAAATTTAGTAGAAGAGTGCGGGGTTTGAATTTCTCAGGCCTTCGTTGTATTACACAGCGATATGAGTGTAAGAGCCCAGACAACCAACAAACAGCAAACCATAATCCACGATCAACTCAGGTTATCCAAACTGGAGCGATGAGACAGCGATGGGCAACTGGGGAAGGAGAATACAGAAGACAGCCTATATTTAGCTGACAATATTGCTGGTGCTGTGTTTATGAGGGAGCTTAAGACTTAGTTTCTTGGAACTGGTGTCTCATATGGCCAGGAATGCCCAGACTCTTAACTGCCAGTGATTGGGTTTCTCCATGCAACAGTACAAGGGTTTATTGGTAAGCATGGCAAGCAGGTCTTTTGTGATTAGAAAACGGTGTATATCGGAGTAGCATGCTATACCAAAAAAAAAAAAAAAAGATTATTTTAGTGCATGACAGAAATGTGGCTGATTTTTTACATTTTTCACATTACCTTCTAAAGCTACACTATGAAACTATGAACACATTTTTATATTTGCAATAAAACCATCACAGTGAAAGAAAAGTGTTGAATAATGAAGCCAGAATGAAAGAAAAACATGTGATCATTTTTCTTTGTGTCACTGTTTTCTAAAGACAATAAGAGACTTAGAGAGTTAGGTGTATTTTTTTAGGCATGTTAGACAGCTGGACATGACAGTATATGTTAAAAATCAATTATGCTCTATAACTAATAACTAATCCTTGTTGTCTTTGAGCTGTATGGTCATAGTCGTCTGCACATTTATGTGTCCTAATTTAAAGAAGAAGCTTTTTTTTTTGGTCTCGACACGACTCATTAACAAAATGTCGCCTGACACGTAGGCAGAAACTGAGTTATTATGACTCAAAAGAAACAACCTTCCCCCAGTGAGACGGACAAAAAAGAAAGTCTTCCTATGCCGAGGCCCTCTCAGGAAACACTAATGTGATGGTAATGTTACACCAGTACCTGAAAAACAAATTCATTTTCACAGGCATCACTCCGAGGCTCTCCCAAAGCCTTTTCATATTGTCAGATATCTAGAAAAACATCAAGACTTTCCCCTGGAAACGGTTCTCCTGCCTAAGATGTTTCTTGGAAAGTGATACTGGTTAGATTGCCTGTTTGATAACTGAACAGAGCATGCACTGTTGAATGAGAAGTCTTAATTGTTCATCCCCGTGCATTTATAGTTTTTCTGCTTTGTTTTCCGTGTTTGCTTTGGTTGTTGTTGTTTTTGTTTTTTAATGTGACTCCAGGAATCCAACAACCTGTTAATAGCATCATTATTAAATCTTTGTAATATGCACGTTTTTCACCTACTGTCTTTAATAATCACAATAAATGTATGCCCAGCAATTTTTCCTTTTTGGTTTATGGTCCTTTCTTTCCTTTGCTGTCGATGGAAATTTTTACAACCTTTAGCTCTCAAATGCACTCGGCAAATAAAGTGCTGGTGGTGGACAGCTATCTAAGTCTCCTTCTAAAACGTGGACAGTAACTTAGAATCCCTTTGTGTGTGGAAGAAAAACGAAAACCAGGGTCGGTATTTGGCAAGAAAGCGTTGTTCAGATCTGGCCTGGAACCTGGCGACTTGGCAGAAACAATCAGGCATTGTGGAGCGTGGACGGAGAGGGACCTGTGACAGATGAGAGCGGGAGAGAGAGGGCCCCCTCTTAGAAAAACAGTACACAAAGCGCCATTCAGAACCCAGGTCCCTTCTGCCACTTGTGGAGCTGGAGAAGGGCTCCGACAAAGGCCCCCAACTCAACCAATTGGGTGTAAAATCTCCAGCCGTCCCAGCTTTACAGAACTAAGGAAGTGGGAAATACCAAAGAGACAGAGAATAAGAAGAAAGGGAGAAAAAATCAGGAGAAAGAAAATAAGGACTTTTCTTGGAATTGTTAGTCTTTTGGACAGGCCCAACAAGAAAATAAGGTGAAAGAGACCAAACCGAAGATTTTAAATGGAACACTGAGGCCCATCTCCAAGTCTTTCTCTGCAAGAAAGATGACATTATCAATGGCATTCGCACAATACCATTTTGCATGTCTACACATTATATGCCACTTTTAAACTCAACAAAGTAACGCAGGGAGACGTTTGCAGAAAAAAGTGCTTGATGCTAAGAGCAGAGCAGTGGGCTAGTTTAGCCATGATGTTTAGCATTTTATTGGAGCATTAAACCACACTGCCACTGTCATTAAAAGTTCTCCATTACGCATGGAAAACTGTAGAAGCCATGCATTTCAAGTTTCTCAAAAGTTGTACATTATGACTGGTGTTTACAACAATAAATACAAGAACACAACAAAGCCCAGCAGAAGTGTTTTGGAGGAGACGTTAATGGGACAGAAACTAAAGTATATCAGTAATGTGTGTTTCGTATAAGACTGTAGATACATGTTTTTTATCACCCGTTTACTGTTAGTTTGTCATTTCTGCAACTTTTTCGTCACATTTTTGTCTTTCCAGAAACACTTGGGTCGTATTTCGTGAGGTTTTTGTGCACTTGTGCAGCGTTTTTTCCTATTTTCCGATGTTTTCTTAAGTTCCAGTTTCTTTGATCTGGCATACGTCAACATGAAATTCTGCATTGGCTTTCCAATAGAACATTCTCATAATGAAATTAAAAGTAGATGTAATATAAAATGAGCTGATATGAACCAGAAAAATTTCTTAAAATTCATGAACAACAAACAATATCCAAACATACTTGATTTTGTTCGTTCGCTTTGCTGAAAACGTAAGGAATTGTTTAGTGACCATCAATGAAGTTCATTGAGAATTCACAGGTGTGAATGGGTGATGTGGTTTCTTTCAATGGATAAATAAAGAAAAAGAGGGAGAACTGGACTTGATGAGAGCAGCTCCCCCAACTCCTAAATCTTATGTCTGTCTGGACTCTCATTAGATCATCGCAGAGCGCTGCAAACAGAGGGCACTGTCATAGGTCAGACATGTGGAATGTGAACACACACATGCTGCCCTGTTTTCTCCCAGAGATTTCTCATCATGGGTCTTTTGCCCAAAATAGAAAAGTTCAATAGCAGCAGCAGTTACCCCCCCAAACCAGCCAATTTCATCACTGGCTTAATAGCAAGAAAAGCAGTTTTGTTTTCTGAAACTCCAGCTCATTGGATTTCACTTACAGAGGCAGCTCTGTAGCTGTGCAACCAACAAGTAGCTGTTCTATTTCACTGCTGTAGTTTCGTATCACACGCAAAGGCAGGTATTCTCTGACCTTTTCATGACTTAGGTGAAACAATGAAAGAAGGTATACAGTGGGCGGATGCTGTGCATGACTGTTGGGTCCCAGCAGTGTCTGCATCAATCAGCCATCACAGCCAAATCCTTCCACAAATCTCAGGTAAATAGAACTTATTGTGCGAGTATGTTACACTGAGCGGCTCTGTCAGAAAATATTTACAACCACAAGGCACTCAGAGGGGAAGGGTAGAAGAAGCATTTAGGCAAGGTACAAAGTACAAGTTTAGCTCTTATTTAACAGACTGGTGTGATTCTAAACTGTAAGAATATAATCTAATAGTTGAAAGAAAGCTTTTTTAAATTTCTAACTTTATTTAAACAATGTCATTTGCCTCTGTGAGGGCAGATGACGTCAATTTTTGTCTGCAACAGACACAACATGTTGAAGGTTTATTCATATAATTGGTTTAACAACTTGGTGTAACACAAGTGGTGAAGATGTTGGTATACAGTTTACATACCAGATATGAAATAGTTTGGAGGCAATGTTATAAATGTTTTTTTTAACAGTGTCAACACAGAATTTCCACACTTTCACAAATGAACACAAAGAACACAGGGAAAACCCACACAGGCACAGGGGATAATGCTGCCCAACTAACTTACATAGAAAACATTTTATTTCTATCACGTCTGGAAATAGACCAAACAAACATATTTCTCTACATGAGAGACGGCCTTATTAACTGCTGATTGGTTATAAGGTGTAGTTTGTACCTTCAGTAATATGGTGGCGATGTTAAACTGGTTCCACACAGTGAGATCAGAACTATAAAATGTTCAGTCTGTCAGATGAGCCACTGAAAATCAGTAAAACAAAAACAAAGACAGAAAAAGAAGATTTGGTGGATTTCTGTCATTTAATTAGCATTAACATACCATATCAGGTGCAATATGTTTATATACAATATATTTTAAAATCATGTTAATGATATAAAATTTTACTTGGAAAAAATTGTTGTTGTTTTTTTCCAAGTATCAATTTACAAAACAAAAAGCAAAACAAGAAATCCTTCCTACTTTATGAGAATGTGGAAAGAAAATATTTTTATACTCCCCAGCATGAAAAAAATGCAGTTTAAGGATTTCATCTGTCATCATACGGACACCTGGAGCAAACACAGGGTTTGATGTCTCCATTAGTCCTGCTGATGTAAAAATCTTAATCAAAGCCAACGGTGGAACGGTTACCAAATTATGAATGCATCGTTTGTCAAGTGGGCGTAAACACACTTCATTATGCTCTGGGCCTGTGTGTTCGGCCTCTGTACCTCGATGATGCCGGACTAAAACCGCAGACCCCCAGAAATCCAGAAGTGACCAACACTCTCCCTTGTGCTTTTTATTTTTCCTGGCATGTGAACACACCCCTAGGTAACACAAATACAGTACACATATACATTTATCTACTTCATGGCAACGATACAGCGTAAACCAATGAAGAGACCATTGAAAACCAAAGTCAACACTCAGTGGCTCAAAGGGACTGTTTGTCTGCAGCCCCTCGCTCACAGTAGTTAGAAGCCCTGGTCAGTGTGAATATTTTCTGTTCTAAGGCATGCCTCATAATATGTCGCATTAACAAAGTCAAACAGCGGACGTAATTATACCTAAAAATTTATAGTAACAAATACTGAAGGATTATAGAAGTACAAGGTATCTGTATAAGTTGGAAGCTTCCAAAGACTATTAAGAAACAGATTGTTTAATGAAGCACAATGTGAGGAATACAAAGTAAAGTATGTTTTTAATTGCTAATCGTGCTCAAAGGTGTAATTTCTTGTGAATATATGCATGCATATGCATAATAAATATAAGGCCACATCCAAAAGTTGAATCAAAACTATGAGTCTGAGTATTATGTAACTTTTAATAAAACTGAACATTCATAAACGAGCATATTTTATAGTCGGGTGGAAACAAGGCTTACATTATGATGGCAATTACTTGAGGACCCTTGAAAACCAACACACATTTGTTTCTGTTCTGCTCGTTCGTTTAAATGTCTACACCAGCATGCGCTCGTCTATGATCTCGCTTTCTGCTGACCTCTTTACACCTTTGATTTGTATCAGCTTAAAGCACACACAGCTTGCCATATGACAAACACCTTATGTGAGGTATTATGCTACAGTATATATCTGCGTGAGCTGATGGCACTAATTGAAGCAATTACCTTTGACCTCTGGAAGGCACCAGAAACCTTTGACCCCTTTGGGAATGAACATAACTCCACTGTGATGCACAAATAAGCTTGTTGCACAAGTTTTAAGCCTTGCTGTGCTTTGACCTCCGATATAGTCACTGAGAAGCTGTAAAGAAGGGTGAATCCAATTATCTTAAGAATAAAGACAAAACCATAAAGTCCTTCTTTTTCAGGGAGAAAGACATTAACTGTACTTGAACTCATCCTTAAGAACTGAGTCAATATTAAAGTGTTTCACTCTGCACAGGTGCAACTGGGTGCAGTTAAAATATCTCAGAAGAATGCAAATATATTTACTAAATCAAATACATCAAGGAGATTAACAATCAAATTGGGTTCATTTTCCAGAGGATTAAGTTTCAAAAGTATATTTCAGGGTGACAGCGGCAGTACAAAGTTATCACAGAAGCTTGTGGCGATACAACAGCTGCCCTCACACATGAGTGATCACATTAGCCCAGAGGCAAGCAGCAGAAAAAAGCTTTAATAAGTAATTTTAGGACTCGAGGGTCTCGCTAAGTTTGAGAACAATCATCAGACACGCTCAGACATGTTCAGTGTTCTTCAGTCCTAATTTACTGCATTGGCTTACCCTGTTCAAAGTTATAATTCATAAATTGTTGACTTAAGAGGATATAATGGTCCAGAAGAATTCAGGTCTCAGAAACGCATCACTGATATGACGTGCCGAAAAAACATCCTGAAAAATGCTCTTCGTTAGGAAAAAAAGCACAGCAATCCTAAAAAACAGTAAATGTTTATAGCATCTTTGAACACAAGGGTGAAAAGACATAATCAGTGCTAATACCCAGATACAGTGCTCTGAAAAAGGACCGGACGATCTCAATTAGTGACAAATTCCGTTTGAGCAGATTTTCCGCAATAGTATTTTTTTAAATGCGTCCAATGCTTTAAATGCTTAGATCGTGCCATTGTAATGGAAAACCAAAATCCTTTAAAACTTTGATGCAAACAAAAGAATTAGAATCAAACAAGCAGCTCTAGTGTGTCACATCATCTGCAGGAGCGTCCAAACAGGTGGCTTTTAGAGCACCCGGGAGGCGCGAAAGCCTGCTAATCCTAGATTAGGACTGACAAGTCGTTTCACTGCATGTCCCCATTGTAATCCCAGTTGCTGCTCTATCCGCTGACAATAAGCTTTGTTCCCTATCTGAGAAAGAGCTTTGACGATTTGTTAGCATGAAATGAATGCATTATTCAGGCGCATGCTACTTTCAGTCAGTCAATAAAAACATAGTTTTATTCAATTATTAACCATTTTAAATGCATAATGTGTACAGATGGCCCTACCAAGTCATCTTTGCTAAGAACATGGGGCTTTTCTTCACTTCATTTTGATAGTGGCTAACATGTACGCAACATGCAAGGAGTAAAGATGGTGGGAATGTGATTGCATTTTTAATGTATCAGATGCTTATAGATGCATGTAGCCGAAACTGCAAATCCAAGAATATAAAATCTTTACATTTTCCTAAAGTGGAGTTAATATTATGAAATTATCTTTCCGATTAAAGCATACATTGTGTGTCTTCCTCATGCTTTACAGCAACATTGTTGCAGATGTCTGTTCTATGTGCATTTGTGTTCCCTCACATTAACCCTGAAGGTACCAGCAGGGAAGGTTTCAGTGCTGCTTTTTGAATATTTTAAATGTTTCATTCCTTTTTTTTCTTTGTCCAATTGTGTCATTTTTACACTGAATTTACAATGTGGCTCGTTTTACAATAAAAAGCAGCAATAACAAAAAAACATTTCCTCAGTTATTTACATTAACACTTTTTAAATTAAAATGGAAATTTTAAAAAAGGAAATTTTTCAAATGTACTTTTTTAATTACTAAATTCATTTTCAAACTTGCTTGCCATCTGTTTTTTCATAAGAAAGGCTACTTTGTCTACATATGCAAAACCTCATGGTTAAATTGAACATTAAAAACTTAACAGTAACTGTAGAGGTCAAGAAGGCAAATTATTGGTGATACATATATATAAATATATATATATTTCAATGTGTGTATTGTGTGTGTGAAATTATTTAAATGACAGTTATGCATGAAGTGATAGTTAATATTTGATACCTTGGATGAGTCAATAAACACTTGTATACTGTAGCAGAGAGAAATGAAATACTGAAGAGACAGCCCTGTAGCTGGTTTAGAAGAAAACAGGCAATAAAAACAGAATAGGTCACAGTGCATTTTTTTGTCTGGAATATGAAGAATGTAAAAACACATATAAAACTATACACAGCCACAGCCTTGGGTGTCGAGAAGTGTGCGTGCGTGCTCCAAGATCAGAGCCTCTTTAAACCACACAAAGTATCCATTGTCCTACCTTGCAGAGAATATACATTGTTCATGGTGCACAAGGCCTAACTTCAAACTAGGTTGTTAATCTAGCCAATCACAGCAGTCGATGTTCACAATGACTTAAGTCCTTGAAACAGGGCAAATATTTAATACTAAGGTGGAGTTGATCGTTCCAGAAAGACTGATGTCAGCTGTGGACAGTCTATCGATTGTGCATAATATAATGAAATCCATCTTACATTTGTTTATCTGACTAGTGGATGATATGAACATTCTGGCACACAAGCAACACGAGGCATGTTTTCAGTTAGTTTGCAATGGACAGGAAAAGGCAAGTATAGCAGTAAGACACAAAGAAGAAGAAGGAGCTATAGCACGTCTTCCACTGGAAAGCAAAATAACCATGGGCAATGAATCAAAATAATTTACAAAAAGAACTTGGATTGGGTGGAGCGCTTTATGCGAGTGTGTAAATATCCCTCTCTGCTTGCTCTCAGTTCGTGGTTGGACTTGAATGTGACGGTTACTCGTCCAGCTGCTTGATTTTTATCGCATTAAGTAACATATCTGGACAAAGGTCTCACGGGACCCACACAAGAATTTCACAGTTGCTGGAAGGGAGCAATGTTTTTAATACAGCAGAGTTTCTTTTCTGCCTGGTGCCACTGGATGATTCCCGTCCTCTGTACGCTCGCTCTCTCTCTCTCTGTACAGCTGTTTTACTCTCCATCACAGCACTGGGCATGCAGGCTGTAAATCACAATTAGGGGGTTCATTAGATATGGCTGATTTATTAAGACCCAGGGCTTGTCTCTGAGCCTTTCAGCCATATATTAGCTAACTAAAGATCTCATACATAGTTATGAGACATGCTGTTTACTGTATGGCATATAGGGTCATATGCCAATAGACATTAATTATTGAGTAAGACTCCATAGGTTAAATTAATAGCATCCAGGCGATAAATCATTTGGATTTGTGTATTTTTCTTCAGTGACGCCTGTGTGGCACGCTTTTTTTCTGCATATCTGAGCGTGTATCTTTTTTATATAACAACAAACTGGCAGCAGCATCAAAATCTGTCTCTATTATCAGCAAGCAAACCGGCATTTGAAAAGGAGCCAAGTATTTTGGAGCCTTATCCAAAGGCTTTGACAAACATGCTCTAGAGCTGCTCGCCCTCTTAAACACAAGCACATAAATTTGGCCTGCATTCATTTCCCAGTTACTTCAGTCTTAAGTGTCTCTGGTATACATAATACAGCATTGTTACCCCCGTAAATTATCGCATTGTGTGTCAGCTTTTGTCAATTGCCTGAAAACACAAACCTCGATAAGGTGGTGTACATACTCTGAGTTATTTCAATTTAAATGTTCCGGCCTGCTATGCTTCGTCTGCCTGTACTGAATGCCTAAACTTAGTAAAGTGCATCAGAAAAGCATTGCAAAAACATCCTGAAACTGCTAATCAAGCAACTTTTGATTTCGAAAACAGCCTTTCACAAACTTGGGCTGCTATCCAAAAATTGCTTGTGTTATTTCTTGTTCCTCCTTACATACCAGCATGCCTGCTCATCCCGTGTCACCTTATAGGCCAAGATAGTCCTATGATTAGTTACAGCTTGAACAGGTGAGCTTCAACTTGTCCAGACCTACTTATAGTGAAATCCTATTGTTAAGAATAGAAGAGGGTTTACAGACACAGAATAGATGGGAAGAAGCAATAAACAAAGTCTTGATTCCCTCAAAACCCTCACAGTACTTAAAAAGACGCTTATATCATAAGATCAGTCGGACATAGCCTAACTGCATATAGTCGCCTGCAGGATAAAATGAAGCTAAACATCAGCTACGATTCTGTGTCAGGTGAATGTGTGTGATGGAGTCACTCATGAAGGCTTTAATTTTATGTAGCATTTGTAACATTTTGGTTGTGTCAGTTTCTAACTTTTTTCATGATTAAAATGCTAATTATTATTGTTGTTTTCAAAATATTAAAAAAAACTGTAACATCAGCCAGTCATAATTTCTCACCATCAAGTTTACAACGTTAGATGGAACCTGTGTATACTGAGCCCCTTTGGTTTTAAAAAAATTGTTTTTCAACACCAACGTTAAGCTCCTAAGACTCATAAATGCATGGAGCATTTAAAGGTTACTAATCTGAGCACAGGCATGTACTTGGAAACTCAGCACATACTTTCTTCTCGCTGACTCTTGCTACATAACTAATCGAGGGTGACAGAGAACAAAGGAGAAGATTAGAGGATTTAACGTGCGACACACAGCCACAGGTCAGCAGGAGGTTTAGTCTCTAACTGTGATTATGGGCAAGCAGGTGTCATCAGAAGAAGTAGCCAAAGACAGCGCATCTATGCCCTGCTGAACTGCTTGTTTCAGTCCCAGTGGGTCAGGCCTGCGACACAAGAATGTTGTGTAGCTGGGTAAAACTCAGAGACATTACTTAAACCACTGACACTGCTTGAATCTGACAGCTCCAGTCGGTGTAAGCCTTTGTTTGGTACTAAATAAACATTCAAATTTACTCCAAGGACTCTTTTATTACAGTGAAAGGCGCTGTCTTACTACTGCATGCCTAATATAATATGAATAACAAGCTTGTTATTTGTAAAACCGAAGTGATTCCTTGAACTTAAATTCTCATTTCAAAGTCCTTTCTGAAAACTTTCTGTGTATAAAGTCAGATGAATGGATTATGAAACGTGGCTCAGTTTTCAGCTTGTTGTCTCACGAGCTTTGAGAACATTTGTATCATTAGCTATAGTTGTCCAGCTACTTTATCAGCGTGGCCTCTAATTGCTCGACGGCACGGTTGATGTTGACGCTAACCAGGAGCGATGTCATCCATCCTCTCCTGCTACAATGGGGGTCATTGGATTAAGTTCGAGCAGGCTTTGTTAAAAGCTGGCGCAAATCTAATCAAGGGAGAGACCTCAATTATGCTAGCATGTACTTAAATGATCAGATCACTAAATTTGGAGGAGGGGGTTGGCCACTGCAGGAATGCAATCAGCGGCCATTAGGGCAAGTTAATTTTTGCTGATGGCAGCTTTCAAATGAGATGCAGGATTTTACTTTAATGAGAATACTGTAATTATGAGGCTGCTATGCTGTTGTGTGATGCTGCAGTGAACTGTATTCAGGGTTGCTTAAATTTTGATCGTAAATATAAAGCTGAGACAAGTCTCTTAACAGCAAGTGCTTGCACTGCAGGAGAGCCATTGTTGCAGATGTGCTGTTTGCTTTTTGACCTTCCTTCTTTCCACCTACACAGTCAACACAACATTCAAACACAAGGTATTTAAAACCCACTGTTTTTAATGAAGTGTTGAAGGAAACCAAACAGCTGAAAAAAAACACCTCATTCCAGCTACGGCATGTTCAAGAATGCAAAGAGGTATAGAAGCATATTGTCTGGAGAGAATAATACGCTGGATCACTGTGATCTAAGGACCCGGTGACATCTCCTGTAGCACAAACCACAACAGAGAGGCTGACCCTGGCCTCAGACCTCCATGACCCATGGCAGGTAAAACAGAAACCAATCATTCTTAATGTCAGTGAGTTTGCTGGCACTCCTTAACAGGAGGCCCGAGGTCTGAGTGTAGCAGCAGTTACCAAAAAAAAAAAAGATAAAATGGGCAAACACGCATTGGAAACACTTACAGTCCAGACACATATGCAAATAACCATGAGCAGGTTCCTTTCCAGTATTTTTTTTTTTTTTTGAGTGGAAATTTGCACATAAAAATCACACAAAACCTTTGACACCTTTTTTAATCTATGAAGAAATTCTTAAGTAGCAGCTGAAACACAAAGTGAATAATGGGAATAATGAAAGTGTTGCTTCATTTCACACCAGTTCAAGACAAGATCTGGATATCTGCAAATACTGAAATGTTTCTGTATATTGATGCAAAATGATTTTGTAACTTTTGCAGCAACAAATATTTATGAATATTTTTTGCTGCAACTGCGGAAACAAACTCCCAAAATGATAAAGAGTTACTGATTACTAATGGAGCCAATAGCAGAGGAAATGCAAGAAATATTCCCGTGTGCTAAACCTTTTTTCACAGACACTCGCCACTCATCAGTAGTCTGCAGTTCAACTTTGCCAACTGTGTCTCTGATCCAGGGATTAAAGTCAACAGCCTTCCATGTGAAGCAGGATGTGGATGTAAGAACCAGCTCGATAAATCAAAGGTTAAAATATAGATCCAAACTGAGGTCCCTCTCCTACACCTCCCTACTTTCTCCCTCTGCCTGATCATCCAGCTTGCGCATTACCTCATCAGAGGAGGATCTGCCTAAAGCCACAGCGGTCACACAACAGACAAAAGCGCTCATCTCCAGGAAGCCGCTGCCGCTGCCTGTGGTTTTGGAGAGAGGAGAAGAGAAGGGAAAAAGTGACTAAGCCCCACGGCTCCTTTCTTCTCTCTGCAGACTTAGGGATAAACGGAGGGATAAAGCACAGGGGGAGATAATATTTAGAGCAGGCCCCATTTCAAGGGCAATAGAAGAGAGAAAGTGGGGTATGAGCTTGGGTGGTTTGGGAAGTAGCCACAAGGGTCGGTCTATAATGTTACTGGCAGAGGGCCTTGCACCATGGACTTATGTGTAAGTGGGGAGGAACTGCTGCTGGCTTGGCCCTGCCTTAAAGCCAGGGCTGCTGCAGCTCCACGAGCCTCTTCAAAGAAAACCAGATGGGTCTCTGATGGGATGTTGATGAGGCATGAGTGTGCAAAACACCAACGCACATACAAGCACAAACACATATAGGAAACAACAACATACATAACACTCACGCATATGTACTCTAGCAGTTCACTTCTCTTTTCCCATCCCTGAAAATGTCCTTTTAAGGTATCCTGTCCACCACAGAAAAGTCATATGTGTGGATGAATCAGAACAGTAAACTAATTGTACAACTTGAAGAGGACACAGAGTTCTGCTAACATAAGATTAACATGAGGTTAACTGCGTAATGTTAACTAAACAACACTAAATGTTGTTAGATGCTGCCCATTAGCAGTAATGCAGCTGAGTTCTCACACAAAGCTAAAGTCAAATGTCGTGGAGCAGATAAGGACATTTTCCTGGGGGAGGCCAAACAGGTAACCTCAGTGGGTTCATTAGCTTATTAGCTCATTTGTTTACTACGAATCATCCCAACAGCTGCTTGCTGTCTGGTAACTTGTCTAACTCTTTGCAAATGACTTCTATTACAGCAGCTATGTGTAACAACAGAGCTCTGAACACAGGGCTATCATTCTGCATAAAGTGGTCTTCCTTACTGCTCATTACGGCTCTGATTGAGATTTTCAGAAGACCACACTAATATCGCCTACAGCTTGAAATCCCGTGCCGTGGACATGGTGTGTCAGTTTATGGGTATATAAGCTCTGATCCTAATTCCCTTATGGAGCATTAAAACATTTTGGATTCACCGAAAAAGGAAGAAGAAAAATGTAGTTTTCCACACACTAAATGTGAACACGCAATAATCGACATTATCCTGTTTCACATTTGGAGCACTGCCCAGTGACGCCACAGACACATAACTGCTCTTCTGATCATTCGCTGGATATTTATAGCAAGTTAAGGCTTCAATTTTTGTAACTCAAGCACACAACATCCTCTTCCTTCCAAAGTCCTGTGAAACAAAGATGCCATAAATCATCGCTGTCACGACAGGATTGGTACCCAATAAAGACTGTGATTTTGTTACGAGGGTCCACTTGTCATCTTACCGTTATGTTATTGGATTTGAAAAGCAATTGCATGTTAAAAGACAAAATAATTTGATTTTGAGTTTGCAAATCAGCTGATGAAATTAAGGATGTTTGATAGAATTATAAGCGAGCCTAAGTCACCTGGGTGTTTTCCCCCAATCTTTATACAGTTCCTTACTTCAGCGCTTTTATCTATGACAAAACAAAATCTGTGAAAGGATTCCACAGAGCCACAATATTGCTCCCTAAATTGCTCTAGTTGATCATTCTTTTTAGTTTAACCAAAGTGGTGCTTTCTTTGATTTTTACTCATACTTCAGAGGGATGAAGGGGTAAGTACACTCAGTAATCAATCCATCCATCTTCTTAACCACTTTCTTCTCTCTTTATCTTTCTTTCCATCCGTAACCTGGCTTATTTATCTTGTGACCTCTTGCACTGGTCCCATACCCAGGTAGCAAACTGCAGTTCTAGTTTGTGATAAAAGATGATCTGACCTACCAGTGACACAAGGGGCACTAGACAGGGCCTTAATAGGTATTCTTAAACAGGAGGATTAGCCAGATGGTCAGATCACTCTTTTCTTCAACCTCTGCCATCTGTACATTTCATATGTCTCTGCTGAAACCACTGAGATCAGCCCCAGCGACTTCACCCGATTAATTTAGGCTAGTGTTACCTGCAGCACTATTTGACTCCAGATATAATCTTTATTGCTCACAGAGAGAAAGTCCATTAAAAGGCACACTGTAGGTCCCAGCAGTGAGAGGTTCCTGGAGTGATGCCTGTGGGAGCCTTTAAAAGACCCCTTTCTTCACCCAAGTGAAAGCGGCAATTGAGGGCACACAGGACAGAACACTACCAGGAGTGGAGGTCTGCATTTGCTGCGAAACAAAATCAAAAGCAGTCTGTCTGTAGCAACGGAGGAGTGAGAGGTGGCTGACAAGCAAATAGCTGGATACAGTTTTGTTAACATGGGCTAGCATTCACACACACACACACACGCAACTCAGGTAACACAACCACTGGTGCAAAACCTGGCATGTTCAAACACCAGCGAGAGCCGCTCTGTGCTGCTCTGCCAAAACAATAGTGTTTTCTCTGCAACAGCTTATCATCTGCCTTGTTACTGAAGCTGTTATCCGAGGTGCCAAGCAGTGGCACAAAATCACAAAGAAGCTGGCGTGATACAGTGCAAGAAAGTACTTGTCATGTCAGTGGATGAGGAAAACTTACAGAAATAAGAGGCTTCAGCTCCAACACCCTCTTCACACTTAAGGATGCACTTTAAAATTCATGAACATCACCTAGAATAGAGCAAAACAGACAAAAACAAGGAATATTTTGTCAGATAACATCTATGATGAGATGAAAACTGACATTTTATGTGACCCTCCAGGGCGACAGCCTTGCCATGCAAATCAGGAAATATTTTTCAGTGCTACATTTTTTGCATCACGCCAGCAATGGTTTGACAAACTATGAAAATTTGAATTGGGATCTGTTCTTGGAGCACAGTGAACACTCTCACCCCACCTGGGAGCTCTCTGTAGCGGATGTTCATGACAGAACAGAGCTCCTGTATCAAGTCCGCGGCAGACCCAACAGAGGATCAGTGTATTTCTTTCGCAGCACTTTCCCCTGCACAAACAGCGGCGCACACTGAGCCATGCAAAGCCCAACAAATGACAAACAACGTGATTCTTGTACGCGACTTTGAAGTTTAAAAAAAAGAAGAAGAAATTGGCTGAAATCTGTCTTAATGTGGTTAGCGATGTCTGATATTTTCTTTTAAAAGCTGATTCCAGCGAGAGCACGGAAAAGAAATCTCTCATCAGGTGGACAGCTCACCATTCCTAAAATAACCCACTCTCACTCCCGAAGCTAACCGGGGGTCAGCCTCATTATAGCCTCACTCACACACACACACACAAGTGCAAACCACAAGCAGTCATTTGCTAAACCGGATAATAACAAATAATGACAACACTTTGAAGGTACCATGATCAGGATGGAGTGAGTCATCACTCTGAGGGAGCCCCAGGATGAGAGAGAGATAGTCATAATTAAGAAAGGAAGGTCATTAATTTATGAAAGAAAGAACTGACCAGGATAAGGAGGCTCTTAAAGAGAGAGTCTGTGCAGACAACGACAGACAAAGCAATTAAACACACCAAAGCAGCATTTTTCTGATGCCGCTCATCATCAAGTCACCCAAACACAGCATCTAAGTGCTACAAAGGGGGCCATACAAACACCCCTTTGATTCTACCATTTGAGCCTAATTGAGAACAACGAAGAAAAAAGCAAACACTGGGCTTATATGATCTTTTATTCATGTCTTTAATCAGCCAAATCATTCTCTCGTAGAAGCATTTTTCTCTCAGGGCACAATTAAATCGGAATCTTATTCTGAACGGAGAAAATCAAAGAAGTTCTGATAATAAAACTGATAACAAATAATGGGTAAAAACACATTTTGGTGAAACATCCCTGCAAACATTTCTGTAAGATGCAACTCTCTTTGTGTGTCTCTCTGTCTTTGCCTTGAGCAGCCACTGACTCAAAAAGCCACTTTCTCAATCAAGTGACTGCGAGTTGGATTCCCCTGAGCAGCGTTCACACTCCGCAGCTCTCGCTGACCCGTCTGAACACGTTCCAGATGTCTGCAGAACCAGTTATTCTGTTTCCTCTCTTTCTTTTTAACCCCCCCCCCCTCTCTCTCCCTCTTTTCCCCCGTCATTCCTCCGTCCACACACCCTGCCACTCATCTGCAGATGGCAGATCTGACACCTGGAGGATGCTGGGTAATCGGAGAGACAGCTGGCTGTCCAGTAGAGGAGCACTGCCGCAAAAAATGCACAGACTCAGCAAAAATCCTGTGTGTAAGGACCCACTGGCTTATGCTGGTGTGCGTGTTTTCTGCAGGATTTCTGCACATGTCCACATGTGCATATGCAATGTGTAAACAGTGCTTATACCCAACGGATCTGCTATAAATGTGTGTACTGTAGAGCCTGAAATATAAAAGAACAAAAAGAGAGCTAGTCATCTGAAGTAAATTAATGCAGGAATTATTTACCCAGTTCTTCGCTGGAAGCAGTGAGCACTCAAATGGACGTTTATAGACCAGGTGACACACACTGGCTGTTTTTATTTTTTCCTTTAATACGTTGTGCTTGCACACTCATGCTCAGTTGCTGCTCTTCACCACTTTGTCAGATCCTCATCTCAGGGAGGACCTGACATAGGAGATCCAGGCTATAGAGCCATTCCAGGCTTCTCCTGACAACTGCAGGAAGTAACAGCTACCTTTTTGGCCCACTGTCCAACAGCTGTAAAATGGCACATGTCACCCTACAGTTGAGCCAGCTGCAGGGGGGAAAGTGTCTGATATTTGCAATAGATACTGAAAGCAGCAAAACAAAAGGTCTGAGACAAAAGACAAAAACCAAAGCTGTGACATCATTGCATTAGGGAACTTTTTTTTAAGAAAAAGAGGTGAGCAATACCGTGCACGAAGATACCCTGTGTTATGTTCACAGCGAGGCCAGCACCTGCACAATGAATGCACGCATTCACGCAATAAAATATGCGCAGTCCCAAATGTTGTCTTGTTGCAGCTGTCAATGCCACTTGTGCAATCGTGGACACACTGGAGAAAGAACAATGGAACTCTATTAGGCGGAAGCGCTCTCAATGAGCGTGGCGCTGCATGAGGCTCTGTGCTGCCACTTCCATGTCTGCACCGTAGGAAACAGTGCATGGTTCCAGCTAATCATATGGGCAATTAAACCAAAATGAGGTTCACTTGACCCATAAATGATGCACTTATAGCGCACACTGCCTCTCTGAGGGCCACTGGCCATGTCATCCAGGCCTTGTAATGTTTCAGAGATTTTTTTTTTTTTAGTATTTTCACTCTGGGCCCGTAAGAAGGGAAACCTGCTGTGTGCAACTATTAGCACTGAACTCTTAAATCTGTGCACTATGAAACTGTGACAGACATATAGACAGTGCTTCTGAGGTTGTATGATTCATTCATCACAGTTTACAAATATTAGTTTGACAAAAAAAACTTTTGCACAAATTATTTGTTCTATGAATTTCAATTTTTAAGAATACTGCTGCTTTCTTTACTCTGTCCTTGAAGCGTGACATCCTAAATGAAACAACGTAGCTTGTACAACAAGCCCTAAAGCAAAACAATGTGCTGCTATTCCTGCCTTTCGCTAAACTATACACACCTAGATATTCAAGCAATAAAGGGAATATGGATGGATGGATGGATGGATGGATGGATGGATGGATGGATGGATGGATGGATGGATGGATGGATGGATGGATGGATGGATAGATAGATAGATAGATAGATAGATAGATAGATAGATAGATAGATAGATAGATAGATAGATAGATAGATAGATAGATAGATAGATAGATAGATAGATAGATAGATAGATAGATAGATAGATAGATAGATAGATAGATGGTTTTAGACTGCTAAAACATTTAGTTAAGTCGAGGAATGGATAATGTTTCCTTATTATGTCAGCAGGAGAAGAAAGGATTGAAGTCTTGCACGTGGGTGGCCAAACTGCTACAGAATTTTTTTTACATTTTTTTTTAAAGGTGCAACAAGGGAAGGGGATGTTTGCATGAGTGAAAAGCCTTTGTGTTCCCTTCACGGAATACCTGGGCGAACATTACAGAAGCTTAAGTGACAACACGCATTTCTCTCCCAAGTCGCTGTTAACATGAAATATTGCTAAAGTTAAAGGTGGGAGGGAGACAGAGGACGGTAGGGGCAAGCGCCAGCACATATGTCTAAACCTCACCCCTCTGCTCACCACCCTTAGGAGATTACATTATGGTGCTCACCATTGTCCCGCTTCTTCAAGACAAAGCCTGTTCCACTGTGCAAACAGCGCGCCTTGGAAAGATTGTAAAAACAAGAGGTGAATGTCAAAGGCAAAAGTGAATAGGATCTCTCCCTTCTTTTGTCGAGCTGGTGAGGTATGCACAAACACATCGCTGCGTGACAGAGAAGAAAGGAGGGCCTTGTGAAGGAAGGAGCTGGAAGAAGTTGGAGCGTCTTCGCATGAAAAGGCCAAAACCGTGAGAAGTTGCCTGCTTGACTCCTGGGCCTATTGAAAACTCCCATACGCAAGCATTTGGATGAAAGACCCCCAGAATACACAAGACATTACTCTGAAGACAAAACACAAAGAATGGAATGGTGACCTCTGGATGCCAAGAACACAGAGACTGCAAAATGCTTCTGTGTCCAAGAGAAGAGAAAAAAAACTAGCACACAATAACATAGTCATCAAGAAACATGTTAATTTACCCCAAAATGATATCAGATGCATGAAGACACGCCAGTCTTTGCAAAGCTTCCAGTGTCCCGGCCTAAAGTCAACCTTGTCACGACCCAAACAAGGCTTTAACTGTCAGGGGCAATTAATGAGGGCGACCTCAGCTCCCTCTAATTTACAAGGCCAGCGCCAGTCTGTAATTAATTGCTGCGTGCATAAATGTAAATGAGTCCACTGGGGAAGTAGAAGGAGGGGGGGGGGGGAAAGGGCTGTCAGGCCAATATTCCAGTGGGGAGCAATCTGCTAGAGAGGGAAATGATTTAGAGGACAGCACACAAATCTGCTGCTCCGTAAAACACGAAGAAGCTGAATGTGAGGGGAGACTTGTTGAGATGGAGGAGGTGGTCGTCAGGATTGGTAGAAAAAACAACGGGAATAACTGCGGTGGCAATAAATATCAACCGCTTTATTCCAGTTGTCTTTTCTCCATACGTCCGCTTCAAAGATACGGTTTATCTCATCACCAGAACAAAAAGAAAAACACCATCTCACACTGCTCCTGAGTGCTACTTTGTGGTAAAATGTTTCTTTCTTCTTTCTTTTTTCATGCACACATTTTATTTTATAGAATTCTAAACCATGATGTCAACATTTATTACTTTATTTCTCCACAGTTCTGTAAATTTTTTTGACCTTTCAGTTTACCTCTCTTAGACTTAAAATTTCCTTTTCAGCCTAAAAAAAATAATCACGGGTTAACACACGTGCACACGTTTGCATTTGGGTTGCACCATCCCAGGAACATCTTGTGGGCGTCACAACGAACTTTAGAGGTGGAACTTTAGCAACTTGATGCGACCTCTGACAAATCATTATCCCAACATGTAACCGTTATGTTCCATAAGATTTTGCTGAATATTTCATTCTCTCCGCGGCATGACTCACTCCATCGTCACCGTCCCTAAGTTAGATCTTATTCTCTGGCACAAAGGGTGGTGAAGCATGTCCACAAAGCACATGAAAAATCAAAGAGGAGGCAGGCAGAGGAAACATGTATGAAAATTACAATAGCCGCTGTCATGCATAAATCTCCTGCACAAAGGGCCGCCTCTTAACTTCTTTTGTTTGGGCCATAAACAAACAGGTACAGGAACCATTGTCTGGTCAAAGTTGCACAAATGTGAGGAAAAACAAACATTAGATGCACAATGTAGTGCAGAGACAGCTAAAGACACAGGCATGCGCACACACACACACAGAGACGTGGCGGGCGGCGCAGCAGCTACAGTAACATCTTTACAACATAAGCTCCTTTTCACTACAGCGCTCAACAAAGGCAAATGAGATTTTTCCTACAGCGGGCCTCCAGCAATAACAAGTGACATCACAGGCCCGTCTATGTATGTTTCCCATATTTAACGGGGAGAAACAGCGTTAGCTCCTCCAGAATGATACTAAACAGCTTGCTGAGGCAGCATGTTTCCCTCTTGCAGTGGCAGGCACCATCAACTTGAAGGACTGAGGCAAAAGGCCATTTCATTTTGTCACACAGAGCCAGTGCGACTGCCCTGAGCGCTTCTTTGCCGTGTTTAATCATTTCATTTAAGTTCCTCTCAAAATGTGCCGTTCATGTTAGATACCATCAACAGGTGGGGCTCCTGAAGACCCTGATGGCTCACAGCAGAGTAAACACACACAGTGCTGCTAACACCAGTCACCATATCGTGTGTATTCTTGTGTGTGAAACCGTCCAGCGTAAATGTCAGCAGGTGATACTGCTGTCCACCCAGCCATCTAAAATGCGTTGGCCCGAGTGGAGGAAACCTGATGTCTGAGCTCGGTCAGCTCGATACCCGAGCCAGCGCCACTCCTCTGCATCTCGTCATCGCTGAACACCACACACCCCATTTCTGCTAATCCAACAGTATGTACAGAACATAGCATGCCATATACAAACAGGCATGAGCCAGCAGAGCTTGTCAAGAGCATGTCGTTAATAAATACACACATTAAAAAAGGGGAATGATCCTTATGTGTGTATGTTATGAAGACAGGGCTCTGCCTTTTCTATTCTGAGCCTCACAGCTGATATCTTGTTTTCTCTCTTTTTTTCTGTACTGCTGCCTATATCTCTCCACTTTGAGCCCAAGTGGTCACCACCATCCTATGATGACAACGGCTCGATTAAAGACTTCTTTATGGCTCAGAAACCATGGCAACGCCCTGTGTAGACAAGCTGGCTGATGACCAATTGGATTCGGTCCTGGGCTCAGCGGGTGGGACCATGTCATCCTGGCCCTCACTACTTTACCACAGGATCATTTCAGAGGCCTCGCACCCCGAACCCTGCTTCCACGCCCCATTACTCCAAACCACTACTAGTGGTAAAAGTGGAGGTTACCCAGCCTGCATTTAGAACAGCGTGACGCTTCTGCAGATGGGAGGAGCAGGAAAGGACCAAATCATAAAAGCAATGTAAACATGAACCCAGAATCCAGCCTCCCTGGGTTTGTTTGCAGCTGTTTCTTTCTTCTTCTTCTTCTTTTTTTTTTGTTCTTTAACTTTAAAGAGGTTATTAATCTCTCTCAGGTTGTGCGGCCAGGAGAGGGAAAATAGAGTGACACTGGCTATGCGGCAAAAAACTACAGATTCCTGAAAAGGCACGTCCCGATTGGCTTCCAAGGAAACTGTGATATATGCTGTTAAGAGTGAAACTATAACTGACAGTAATTTTCAAAAAGGAATTCTGTTCTTAATCAGCGTGAACAGCACCGAGGGCAAATTACGAGCAGAGTGGAACAGATCAGACCCGGAGTCACCAAAAATGTAGATTCAGATTTCACATTTAATAACTCATGACCACGTATGCACGGAAATGACATCTCAGTGGAATCTACTGTGTTGTGCCGTAAATTATCTTATTTTAACAAAATAAGAAACAAAAAACTAATGTGCAACATAAACCATAACTATGGTCAGAATACAAGAGCAAAATGACCTCAAATATAAGTGAACATTTAAAGGGGCACTGTGCGATCTTTACATCAGTTGTCGTGAAAGTCAAAAAGGGTTTAATAAGGATACACTTCTGTGGGAAACATAGTTTCCCTTATTTTTCAAACTTGACCCAAATCATCAACTTAAGCTCAACACATCTGAGTTTCTGTTGCTTCAGTTTGGACAGTTTTTACACTTTCTCCATTATGGAAATAACCCAGTTATTTTAAAAAGAACTTATGCAAGTTTTTCTTGCTTGTTTGTTTTTCTTGTCCATTCCTTTATCCAATCAGATCATGATACGTGTTTACAAAACAGGCTACAAACCATAGATGATAAAAAGATGGATAAAGCTTTGGGTCATATGGATAAAACTTTAATTCTGGTCATTCTAAGTGTCAGAAACGAGGATTATCCAGTTCACTGAACGTTAGCCAATGAGCATGGATTTCAACTGTCCCACCCCCCTGCTTGTCACAACTGGTTTCAAAACACCAAAAGACAAAAAAATATTCATCTCAAACTTTTGTGTCACAGTGGCTACATCCATATTTTACACTGTCTATCCTACAGACCTTTTTTCTATCCATGTCTCTATTTCTTCAAAATAGACCTAATTACTATGTAAATTTGTTTCCAGTTTATTTGTTTTATTATTATAGTTTGTAATTAGTTTTTTACACTAAAGTAAATTCAATTTCAAAGTATTGAACTAAAGTAAATTCTTTGCTTGAGCCAAATAGAGCAGTGAAGTTGTGACAGCACTCCCTGTATGTTTTGATAAACGCGTTGTATGCCCAAGGATGCATATGTGCGTCTGAGTATGAATGTGTGTGGGGCACTGTCCTATAGCCAAAGTACACATGCACAGTAGCGTGTGGTTCTATTTTGTCAGTATGAGCATCATTTGCCACTTTCAGCTGTTCATCAAAATGCTCTCAGAAAGGTTCATGGACAGCACAAGAGGACTTTCCTCTTGCCACAAACACTTCAACACATTTCTTTTTTTCCCCCATCCTTGGACAGACAGACTTGCAAAGCAAGTTCAATATGAAACTTGCCGTGTAGTACTAAAGTGGCCCTGGAAGCAATCTGTATTAAAAATCAGCAGATTTTTAAAAAAGAAAGAAAGAAAGAAAGAAAGAAAGAAAGAAAGAAAGAAAGAAAGAAAGAAAGAAAGAAAGAAAGAAAGAAAGAAAGAAAGAAAGAAAGAAAGAAAGAAAGAAAGAAAGAAAGAAAGAAAGAAAGAAAGAAAGAAAGAAAGAAAGAAAGAAAGAAAATAAATACAGAGCACCTGGGAACGATTTGTGCAACATCAACAGCAGAGTTTCATCAAAGGGTAGTGCAAATAAATTCTTTTGTTTGTTTTAACCTGTTGGGTGTGCCAGAGGGGTGGGGCCTATGTTGCATGACAATCCACAAACAGCAAGCTTTGCTGTTAATTACACAAAAGTGTAAGTGTAAACAGATATTCAAACACTTTCATTGGCTTGATAAAACTTTCCAGCAATTGTTATTAGATATAATTAGTAATTAGATATGGAACCCCACCCTTCTGATTTTGAAGCAGCATAAACTACACAGGAGATGTTTACCAATGACACTCGCTTTTATTCAGTCCTACAACAGTACAATCCACCCAAGACTCATTGCTTTTTTTAAGATGTGAGCCAGTACTAATCATTAACGTTGAAATCTTTCTTGATCAGCTTTACTATTAAATTATAAAAATGAACCACAGATAAATTAACATCTGAGGGTTTGTATCTCCCACACAGGGCATTTAATCCTTGCAAACACAAAAAATAACAGGACAAACATAAGAGTATCAGTTGTGCACTGCACAACTTCAATCTGCAGAACTTTTATATCACCATCACAACAAATATAACAAACACCAACACAATTACCATGGCCCTAGTGTAGACAATAGCAAAGACTCCCACCAATCATACGACTCATGTCATGACAAAGTAGAGTGCCACAGGGTTTTTTTTGTATGACAGTGTTTTTGGTTTACAGAAAGAAGAAAGTAAGTTCTTTTTCTTTACATTTTTAACACAAAAGTTCCAATCTCTGGGTCATGGCTGATCATCTTTACTGCCAGCCACTTCATATACCTTTAGTTTGGAGTGTTCAATGTAACCCAAAAGGAAAGGAAAGGAGAGAAAGAGGAAGACTGAAAGGCTGAAAGAGAAAGTGGGAATGCAAAAGCAAAGCCGATGGACCAGGAAGGACTTAAAAACCTCCTGGAATTGAAAAACGTGCTTCTCTGTGTGATTTCCTTCTTCTGTAAATTCATCAGGAGTGTAATTGCCAAAGCATCTGCTGCCTCTGCTGCTACAGTCCAAGGCCACGACTGCTGACTGACAGATAAGGAGCCACTAGAGCACTTGTGTCAGTCACCTGGTAGCCCTCTAGCCTTATTAGAAATTCAAAAAGCCAGCGATCAGATAGGCCTGACCAAAAATAAAGGCTAACCACAATCATCTAACTTATCCCGATGTACTCTTTGTTTTTGACATTTACTTCTGGCGTGTGCTGAAGTTTAGGGGGTTGGTGAACTTCAGGAAAAAAAACAGCCATGTCTTTTTCACAATGAGTCAGCCTGTTTTAAGAAACAATAAAGTTACAGTGATGGGTTTTACATAAGCAACACTGAAAAACTACTGAAACGAATCTCTTCTGCTGCAACATTACAGTATATAAAAGAAATCAAATGCTATATCTTCCTGTTTTTTTAATTGTTTTTTTGTTTTTTTCTGCTTCTTTGGGTTTTTTGCATTTACTGATTTGTAATGTAATTGTGTTGATTTTTTTTCACAAAATAAATAACATAATTCTGAGAAACAAATTTAAGTTCATGTGATTTTCTTCCCTTTTTTGTCCTAATGAAAACATCATCAAGTCACTTTTCACTACCTAACATCGTAGTCATCACGTAAATGTAAAAATGTTAGCTGGTTGTTTCAGATGCCACAATTTAATTTGTAAATTGCAACATGACTACAATGCAAAGTAAATAAAATCCCACTTTTTCTTTCACACATATGTCTCCACAGGGGAATCAGAATGACAGCTGCTTCATTTAAGGATGCATAAACATACCTTAACTGGGCACAAAGTGTCTCAGCATTAACGTAAAATACCATCCTGCACTGCTTCTTATGTGTATAAACCATAGGCTGGATTTGCTTGGTGATTTATGTTGCCTCAATAATTTAGTACTTACATTTCCAAAAATGACTTTTTGCAGCGTGGAGAAAAGGCAGCTCTCTGTTTCGTGTCAGCAGTGATGGTAAGTTTTTCCACACGAGAAAAAGCAAGAGAGCAGCAAGAACGATGCTGCCATGTCCACTGCCAAGTCATTCAAATCTCAAAATGAACCAAAAAAATTACAAATGTTTTTTGTTTTACGAATTCATATCATATGATTAAAAAGAGCTTTTGTTTAAAAAAAAAAGCAGTAAGAGGTTTAAGGTGGATTGAAGCCACCTTTTAGAAGTTTTCCTCTTCAGGCAGAAGGCCTAGTCTGTGTCCGTGTTAACAGTACAACAACCATTTGTCAAAGCGCTCGTGTAAACCACATATTTAGAAATCTTACTCTATCCATTTGCATGTATATAAGAGCTAATGTTAATGTTGCAGACATCAAAGGTTGGCCACACGATGCATAAAGAAAGAACAGGCAGAAAACAGCTGATGAAGATGGAGAAAGTTTGAGCTCCTCTGTGCATCAAGAAACCCCAAAATAAGAGACGCAGTGAATCTGAGAAGATGCCATAATGCCGAGCAAAGACTACATACTGTATGCAAAAATGTGACATGGACGAGAGAGTGTGTGTCTTGTGTGCTTGCATGGAGGAGATTGTCATTAAGAAGTGCATGTGTCAGGTAAGCTCTTATTTTGAGCTTTTAAAATTGGAAGGCTGGGAGCAGGTGCTGGAGATTCACCGGCAGAAAGAAAAGGTTACCTCGAGACCACCGAAAGAGAGGAGAGAGAAGAATGAAAATGGCACCCCGTTATTCTCTGCTCAGGGGAAAAATTAAGAAGCTGTTTCCAGGGTTATATCATGGTGGAAACATGGGGACGAATCCATAGAGCAGGATGTCCATCCAGTCAGGCCCACATTCACACACTCGCAATGAAGGCACATACATGCGTGCGGGCAGAAAGTCTTGTTATAAATATAGAAATTCATGACAAGGACGCACCATACAACACACTGAAAATCCTTTTATAGGATACACACCTAACTGTGCTACAAGAACACACACACTGCCGTGGTGCACGCTCATGTGCAAAAACACAATGTAATCAGTGAAAATACGCGTGAGAACAATTAGTCACACATTTGTCTGATTTCTTTCTGGACAAGCGCAAAAAACACAAAAGATGTGAAAGTGCACTAAACAAGCATACACATACATGCACTGTGCGCACAAACACACCTAAGCTTCCACTTTGGTTGGGAAACTTATGGGCATCTGCCAGCATGTTTCAAGTGCTCATTCTCTGGGGCCCCAACCTTTCTTTTTCAGCAGCAACACTGCAATTTGGGTGTGCCGTTGGGCCAGAGATAAGTATAGGCTGACTAATATGCACTTAGGACTCAGGGAGAAATACTTACGGCTAAATGTTTAATTTGTGTTTGTACAACACATGTCCAATTTGGGGGCTGGTGTCTTTTTCAAAGAGCCTGAAAACAAATAATTAGGACTCTCCAGATTGGCCACAGGCTTAAAATTGTGAAGAGATGGGTCTCCAATGAAGGTGACTGACATCCTCCAAAAAAACAACATATGGAAACGTTCGGATCTGCTACAGTGCGGTCAGATGTTAGATAGATGTTAAGCTCAATATGCAACTAAAACAACAGTAATGCCAAAGAGAGTTAACTTATATATTATATATATACTTATATAACTTATAGTAAATTCTAAAAATCAAAATTGGGTCTCTTCTGCAGCAAGTGTCTGATTGGTGCCGAAATTCTGACTCTATTCTGTCCCCCTTTTTTCTAACAGCTGTAAGATCTCTTAATCTTTTGCCCCTCCGACTGTGCCCTCTGTCTGCCACTAAAGACTCTCTCTGAATCACACCACAGGAAAAAGGCCTCCCAGCATCCTTAAAAAAAAAGAAGAAGAAGACGTATATGTGGCACATCAAATTAATGCTGGATTTCTAAGTAAGCCCATTTTTCAACGCTTCACAGTGAGACAAATAAAAAGAAGTGAAACCTGAAATTTTCAAACATTTCAGGATTCAGTTGGAAATAAATGTCATGTGATGATTCTTGAATCACAGCTAAAACAAGGAGCATGCCGATGAAGTGAACAGAGGAAGATCTAATTAGAAAATGTGACTGTCCACATCAAATGATGGTGTGATGTAGCTAATTAAAATAGAACTAAATTTTTAAAAAAATAGCTGTGAAAAAACAAGGACGGAATTAAAACATTTGTTTTGTATTTTAAATCTGTAAAAATATTATACAGACTAAATCAAATTGTTTTTTATATATATTTTATAAGGCGGGTGACGATTATTTCCCACGTGCTCGAGATCCGATGGACATTTCACATTGTTCAGCCGCTGTGTTCACGCTTGTCCGCCTGTTGTCAAGGCTGATTCCCACAGAGGAAGAGGGGGAGGAGAAAAAAAAGCCGCAGGTCTTCCGTCAGACAGCGGAGAAAGCGCAGCCATGCAGTCCTGAACAATGTGCTGAATTGGCAGCCTATATATAAGTCTGCCATTTGGACCCTCTAATGCCACTTTACCTTATGAGGGAACTTCAACTCGCACCACCTGCTCAAAACAAAATACCACAAGAGATCGACTCCAGCGGACCCCCCCTTCCTCGGATTGTTTTTCAGACAGACACTCTCACTTACAAGAGAGTTAAGGAGGAGGGCTGGTGGCGGTGTGTGTGTGTGTGTGTGTGTGTGTGTGTGTGTGCGTGTGCGTGCGTGCGTGGGTTGGGGGGGGGGGGGGGGTTATAAATAGTTCTGCCAGAGTCCAAACAATTAAACAACCTGTTGGAAATTGTCATTATTGCGCGTGGGCAGGTCCAAACTGGCAACCTGAGGATCTGTCAAGCTGGGGCGATTCTAAGCGTGAATAGAGGAGTGATTTGATGAGCAAACAAAAACAAAAAGAAGGAAGGAAGAAGGAGTGAAACAATTAACAATTACAGCAGACAGTGGGAAATTCCGCGTTATTACTACAACTCCCGTAACAACAAGCGATGAAAATGTGGTTTCAGCTATTTAGGAATGAGTAAAACCGTTAGCAGGACACTCGGCTTCCTTCTCCAGTGGTTTTTAAACTCGTTCTGTCACGCGTGTGATCTCTCTCTCTCTCTCTCTCTCTCTCTCTCTCTCTCTCTCTCTCTCTCTCTCTCTGAAAGCGCCTTATCTGCCGGCCAGCAGAGGCTTATCTCGGAGGTGTAGCGTGTCTCTAAATACGGGGAACACCCTGAAGTGACTTTATCAGTCGGTGCCCGCCGTTGTCGTGTGCCTTGTCCTCCTGTACTCTCTGTCACATCCCCACCGTGAACTCGAGGCCAAAAGCTTTCACACGGTACACAAGGTCCCACGCTGATCTGCCCGAGAAGCGGGTCTCTCTCCCCGCTCTGAATAAGAAACTTGCCCCCTCTCCGTGTGGCTCAAGTTCATGCACCCACGCAATTAACTTCACACATAACCGGCGCCGTCACTCTGTCCGAGTGTCAGGTGAAACTGAAACTCGTGTTTTCCCAGAAAGTTCAGATGCACTGTACAAAAAGAAAAAACGCAAAAAGCCACGTAAAGAAAAAGATGAAGGGGGTGGAAGGAGACTTACGGACTAACTTCTTATCTCGTGGGCCGTCCCGGGACGCTGTCCTGTCCGGTTGTATTGTCTCGGTGGATCTGTGTGTTGGTGCTGCGGGTCTATTTTCATTTATGGCTCACGGGTTTTTCTAGGATCAGTCTGCGTGACCCCGGAACAGCTCAGGCCCTGAGGACGGGGTTTCTCGCCTCGGTGGTCTGTTTTTCTATCAGTTGTATTCCAGAGCGAGTGGGGAAACGCAGGGGCACCACCACAGTCTCGGCCACGGACGGAACAGTACACTGTGGATGTGCGGCGAGCCCGTGAACGCGCACGAGGACCACAGAGGTCCGGCAGTAGTACCCGACGCGTTCGCGTTGACAGACGAGAGGGCCACCGCTGTGGCCGGAGAGGAAAATGCTGAAACTGCAGCAGCCCGCATCCTCCAGCCGACCTGAGCGATGGGCTGACTTTAAGAGCGGCTTTATTTCTGTGAAGTGTTCTGGAAATGCTGCTTTCAAGTTCACGTTTTGGGCTCTTGAGAATTATCACTCAAGATAATGAGCTCAAAAACTTCTTATGCAAAGTTTTTGAACTCTCGACCTCTTTCTAAATGTCTTTTAATGAGCTCTAAGCCTATAGAACAATTTTCTGGTGCTACAGAACCGCTAATCCATTTCTGTTAATGGTGCGTGACAGGGATGTAGTGGTGGGTGAAGTTTAGCCTGCTTTTCTTGCACGATTTCATCCTTTATGTCTGGAAATAACCTTGAATCTGGATTACACAAACTAAAGGAAGAAGGTGGAAATGCGCTGAAAAATATTGGAAAATGTGTGTTTTGGCATTTTTTAAAGAATTTTTTTCTTTATTGTTAATTTTATATAATATCTAAATATGTATGTTCCGTTTAGGCTCTCCTCACAAGCACGCGGTTTTACAGTGGCTGTTATAAATATAATTACAGGTGAAAACGATTTGCAGTATTATCATAATACAAACAGTGTGAAAACAACTGTAACAGACGGCGAGCTCCTGACAAAGCTTACTATCACTTAATTACAAACCTATTGCAATCTAATTCTGTGACTGGATCCAAATCTGAGTCATTTATGACAAATAAAAATGACTACGGAACTTTTTCCCTATAAGCTCTACAGCACCAAACTTTTCTAAAAGCCCGGAGTTACTTTTTCAGGTGATGCGGTCCAATCACAGCCCTGCTGTGGGGTTTAAGCACAGTCCTGCAGCCCGAGTCTGCGGCTGTCATCGCGGTTTGTTGTGGAGAAGAGATAAGCGGAGTGCGCACGGACTTTTCAAAACGAGCAGCCCCGGTGGTGGCGCGGGCTGACCGTCCCGGCGCCTCCACGCAGATGCAGCAGGACGGGTCTTACCTGGATTCAGTCGTTCGTCATGCGCTGTGTGCTTCTTGCAAACTTGACGACTCTTTGGGGGGAGCGACGCTGACAGAGTTTTCGGCGGCGAGAACAGGAGTCAGTGCAAACAGCTTCCAAATCCCGTGCGTAAAGTCACCATCGCTGGAGCCTGTCGCGGACTTTGGTAACTCCGTGTTTGCGCTCCGCCGAGGATCAGAAAGTACACCGGGACACTTCGGCGTCGTCGTCAGAAGTTGCGCTGAGTCACACCGGAGGTCACCCGGAGGATTCTTTTTAATCAAAAGTATTTCAGGTTATTTCCCGGCCGGCGCTGTGTGGCGGCTTAAGTGAGAGTGCGGGGCACTGTCGGGTGAAGAGGCAGAGGCTGGATAACCCCTCCTCTCTCTCCCTCTGGCTCTCTCTCTCCTTCCCTCTCTCTCCCTCGGCTATTTATCCGTCTCTGTCCGCCTGTGTCACTTTCTTTGTTTATGTTTGATGAAACGTAAACCATTCTATATTTTTCTTGTTCACTCCTGTACAGGTACCTTTTACCCCTGACTTTTCTTGTCACCCGTGTCCCAGCCTTTCCTTTCAGTGTGTGTGTGCAGCCTTTGAGCGCACGTGCGTGCATGCTCGCACCAGGCTGCCGGTCAACAACTCACGATCACCCGCGCGATTAAAAAAGGAATAAAATTGCGATTTGATTTCTTTGATTCCTCCGTGATTTTATTCCCCTTGCAAACTTTTTTTCTTTTTTTTGTATCAGAAATCACCCAGAACTAAAACTCACGCAGTGATTAGGCTAAGCTGCTTGTTTTATATGGATTAAAAAATATATTGATCAAAAAATGGGATGGGGGACATTTTAGTAAATAAATACCAATGAAAGTTTTTTACTGTTTTGCAATAACACGAACATATATATGTATATATAATATATTTTTTTAAATCAATGTATACATTATTTTATATACTATATATAAAATCAATTTGAACATCAAATTGTGCATATTAATATTTCTCTCTTGTGTGTTTGTTTTTTGTTTAGTTGTTTTGTTTGTTTGTTTTTAAATAATAAAAGAGATCTGTAAATCAGGATCCGGCCTATTCTTTATTTTCCTAAAGAAAAAAAATATTTGATGTAAATTAATACATGAGGGGGATGAGATTGGTGGATGCAGCGTTTTAAGCCCATTTACATGAACGAGTTTCCCGTTTAATACTTCGTTGATTGTCCTTCGCAAAAATGAAGTGTGAGGTCCTGTCAGAGGTGTGAGCGCCTCTGGGCTGGGTCTTCATAATATTTACTCTCGCGCCACCTTTTGGCGGGTTTAGTGAAGGTCGATCATCCTAAACGTAATTTTAAACCAAACGTGCCCCCACAAAGGCGGCTTTGAAAAATATGTGACGGTAGAAAAATATCTTTCAAGCTTTAGTTTAAAGAGATTCCAAGGGAAATGACTAATCAGATAAAAAACATAAATATGTTAGAAACCACTCAGTGTGAGCTTTATTTTATATCTGGCCTAAAATTAACAGCATTGGTAATTACCAAAATAGTTTGGTTTTTTTTATGTTAGTGGATAGTTAATCCAATAGTATGCCCTTTAATCAAAACGATATGTTTAATGTTAAAATAACTATTGCTGTTGTAGTCCATGAAATTTCAAAGTTTGAAATTTCAAAAAGCAGAAAAATAGCAAAACACTTTGGGGTTTTTATTTATTGTTAAGATCGCAAAATACAGGTATTTACTTTCATTGATGAATAGAAAAAAATGTTCCAGTTTTTGAATGTTTATTTAATTTCTGACTTCATCTGACTCCAGCTTGTCCAAATTTAATTATAAAATACAATTATAATACAACAAAAACTTTATGTTGAGCGGATTTTTTTAATCATTATTATTATTACTACTACTATTATTATTATTATTATTATTATTACTATTATTACTATTATTATTATTATTATTGGTATTATTATTATTTCAATGCTCCTTGGCATTAAATAATCAAATACAGTTGGAAAGCCTGTTTATTTCCACTGCATTTGTGGGTTGAGCAGCAGAGTTGAGTAGCTGGGTTGTGTCCCTGAAAACCTTGCCATAGGCCAACTTCCGGGGGGGGGACCATCTCCAGATTAAAGAACAAGTTCCAAGGAGGGATGACAGAAACAGGCCATCAAGTGGGCATCCCAAGAAAATGACATGACAAAAAGACTGTTCCCTCAATCTGTGAGCACTTAGGAACCGCAGGAAGTCTTCTACAGGTCAAGGCTCATAACAACTTTTGATGGAGGCAGTGTGATGGTGTAGGGCGTCATCTCCCTCACTTGAAAAACTAAGCTTGTCATCACAGGAGGCAATCTCAATGCAGAGATATTGAAATTAGATTCTGCAACCAGAGGCAATCATTTGGCCCAATATTGCAGAGATATGGTCTCTGCAGTATTGGGCCAAATGCTATCCTCCAGGATGACAACACTTGTCCCCACAGAGCGGGGTTTACCAGAGGCTGCCTCCAGAGTTTGGGAGTGAAGAAGATGGAATGACCTGCCTACAGTCCTGACCTCAACCCTACTGAACATTCGTGGGAGCAGTTTGGGTGTGCTGTTTATTCCAGAGTGACCAAGCACATTGGCTGACTTGTGACAAATGCTAGTTGAAGAATGGGATGCCACACCACAGCAGTGTGACCAAGCTGGTGACCAACATGAGGAGGAAGTGGCTGACTGTTGTAAATGTGTATGACAATTGACAGAGGTGATAACACCATTTAGGGGGGGTGGGGGGTAAACAGGCTTTCCAGGAGTATAAGATTTATTGTCAAGAAGCATTGTTACAACAATGCCTCACTTTTTGTGCTAAGTTTCTATCTAAACACAGAGAGAGATAGAGAGAGAGCGAGAGAGAGAGAGAGAGAGAGAGAGAGAGAGAGAGAGAGAGAGACCAGGAAATAACCGCTAAGTAGATTTGATGACGAGTTTTTGTTGTGAGGAGAACTCTCCGCAGTGTGGCGGCACAGAGTCGACACAACCAGCAGCAACACAAACGAAGAAGACTGCACAGGAAGTGGGGATAGCAGGATTGTTGACATAGCCTGCTAGCTTTTGCTAGGTGGCATGATATTTTGTCGATATTTTTCTAAAGTTTTCGTTCACAATGAGCTCTCCAGAGGACAGGCATGGAACAAAACGATCGGCGTCTCCCAGTCAAGTGAGTAAAACGCTTAAAAACGAAACTAGCCCTGGGCGAGAGCTACGAACCACCAGGGAACGGCTAGCGTCGCTGTAGCAGGTTTGCTAACGCTGGGATTCAAAGCGTGATTGTTAGAATAGGAAAGTTTATTGAACTCATTCCCCTTTTTAGGATGACTCAAAACTATATTACATGAACTACGATATAATATTTACTATGTTTTCTCTTTGTTTTGGCCCGAATGTAAGCAGATAATATTTACTTATGTATTTTATTTAGATATTAAAGTCACTGTGGTGTCATTGTTGGGTAATTATCATTTTGTGTATATAAAAAAAAGAAGTTATGACACATTTATTGCTGTCGATGGAGATACGTGTAAGTCACCACTATTTGAACCTGATTTTAATTACTATTATTGATAAATAACACATGCATTGTTTGTTTCATATTGCACTGTTTTACAGAATAAATCCCTTACAAAAAAATAAATTTTTAAAAATGAAACATGCAAAAGACGAGACGATAATAGAATATAAAATTAAAAGAATGAAAAACATTAGAATTTCCCCTTTCACTGGTACAAAGCGTGTTACAGAAATGTCTGAGTGAACAGAGATGAGTTTAGGTTCACAGAAACCTCAGTGGTGCAGCAAGAGCATATTATAAAAAAAGCTGCAAAATCCCAAAATAATGACGCTGTAGTGATATAAGGCCATGTTTATTGTCTATGAGTAACAACCTTCAGCCATCAAATGCTTTGCATCTTTTCTTGAAAAGTGGCTTAAATTGCAACAAACAGGAAAATGCTTCAGGCGTCATGCTAATAAACTAAACTAATGAAAACAGGACTGAAAGCAGGATTGCAGATAATGCACAACTTAATTCATAATTAATGAACAACAAAAAAAACAGGTGAGTTGAGGTGTGGTCAGAAAAAGGGACGTCTAGCCCTGCTGATCAGAAACATTTATGACTGTTTCAAAATAATCTTTCTTTTTTTTAAAGGTAATGATATCAGAATCATGTTTTTGATTCAGTCTGGCTCTTGATGCTCTTGTTTGAACATCCACATGATGAGAATGTTTGCCTTTGCAGGATGGGGGTACACAATGGGCCTCTGCTGATTTGGGAAGCGATGAGAGAAAACAAAAGTTTTTACGGCTGATGGGCGCGGGCAAGGTTTGTTTGTGTTTTGATTCATTTTATTGGAGACTCACAGACCAAAGCAAAATAAAAATAGGCCCTGTTACTTCATGCTTCACTGCCTGAAGTTGTGACAGTTAAGGTAAAGTGGGACTGTTGCTGTTTTACAGAAAGAACACACTGGGCGTCTTGTCATTGGTGACCACAAGTCAACATCTCACTTCCGCAGCGGTAAGCTTGTTATTTAGTTTTTGGAAAATGTGGTATTAGCTCTGCTTTCGCAAACTGTCATCCTGCACCTCTCACACATGCTGTGTCATCCTTACGCCCAAAACAATTAAATCGGCTTTGCTACCACACATCCGCCGCACAGGTCTATCCATTCTTGGATAGAGCTGTACTGGCTGGTTGTGCCTGCTGTGACTGGTGTCTCCTCTGCAGGTCAGGAAGATCAGAAGATCAATGAGCAGCTGGAGCTGCAGTACCAGCAGGGAATGGATGGGAAGTTGTCAGGACGCAACCGGAGACATTGTGGTCTGGGTTTCAGTGAGGTGAGGGGTCATACATGCTAGACTATATAGAAAAAAGGCAGAAAACAAAGGTGTAGTAGATCCAGAAACACTTACTTTTAATTATAACTGGATGTTATGCTAAATCCTTTAATTTATTATGTGCGCATCCTGTAAAATCTACATATCTTTTTTTCACTGTCTAAGCATAAAAACGTATTGAAACCAACCTTAGAGCCACAGAGGGATGCAGTTAGTATGTTGCTGTTATTACTTCAGTGCCAATACCCAATGAGTCCCAGCCCTAATTTGCACTCGAAGGAGATGCTCAGTGTTATTCACGTCAGTAGTCAGTGGTTATTATGATGTTGTAGATGACTGGTGTAGTAAGCTGTGTTAAGATACAATACAGCTGCATATCAGAAGCATCTTGTTTCAGTTTTCTAACTGGTTAGTTTGCTATTCTTCTGAATCTCAGATGACAAAACAGGCAATGCTTTGGATGACTCAAATCATTTTTAAGTGACATGAAATTAAATGATTTGTTATTCATGTTTGTTTTAAAACTGCAGCTTGATGAAGATACCGAGCATCCAAATTGTAATACTTTAAATACTTTAGAGCAGGGGTGTCAAACTCAAATACACAGTGGGCCAAAATTCAAAACTGGAACAAAGTCGCGGGATAACGTTAATATTTATTGAAATATATTTATTCCTCCAGATATAAGAATGAATCTTTTCTTATGGACTCAAACACGTTTTGCTGAAAAACTTAATATGGAACAAGCAAAGCTTAATACTAAACGATATATATATTAGCTGTATAATACCAGTAGGCCAGCTCTGATAGTAATTTGGTATGGCTTCGCGGGCCAAATGTAAGTAGGCTGCGGGCCAGTTTCACACCTATGCTTTAGACTTTAAGATTTGACAGATTTGGAGGTAACTCTATATTTCTTTTCATGTAAATGTTTACATTCCTAAATTGTATTTCAAGTTTTTGAACTACAACTCTCCATTTTAATTGGGAAACCATATTTTGCATATTGCATTGCTGATAATAATTTGTGACAAAACAATTTGGCAGAAATATCTGCCAAATTGCAGGCACATCTGTTTACACTCTGGACTTTTGGGATATTCTGTTACCAGGCAACCTGCTTCCATGTGAACAGAAGTAATATCCAGTGTTGGGAAGGTTACTTTTAAAATGTATTGCATTACAGAATACAGAATACATGCCCCAAAATGTATTCTGTAACGTATTCCGTTACGTTACTCAATGAGAGTAACGTATTCTGAATACTTTGGATTACTTAATATATTATCATGCTGTTTACAACTACATGAATGTACTATTGCTGTGTGATTTATTACTATTACTGAAGGTCCGCGACTCCGAACTGTAGTAAAGGGACCTCTGACTAATGCGGCGGGGTCCCTGTCGGCTCGTAGCCGAAAAATAGCTTTACTTTGTTGTGGTCAACTTTGCTTGCGAGAGACAGAGAGAGACGTTGAAAGGCTGCTCCAACGGAACTTATTGTTTTTGGAGGAAAACACGAACACAGCGTACAGTCGAGTCTTAATAGCTTACTTACAACTGGGCTCGTCAGGCACTCTTCTTGGCTGCAGTGGTTATTATTATATTTACATGCTTCCAGCTCCCGTTTTTCCTCGATGACAACTCGTACCTTTCCACTCCCCTTTTTCTCTCTCCCTCGCTCACAGACACATAACGCGTATGACAGTCCATTCTCCCTGCAGCACGGACTACACTGCCAATGATGCTACATTCTTTAGAGCTATACCGGTAGCATTCTGCCTATTAGCTTAGCACAACAACAACAAAAAGGCCTCTATCACCCAGGAAACACGCAGAGAGAGAGCGTCACCCTGTAACCATGGCAACCGTAACGCTGCCACCTGGAACAACAGAACGTAGCAAACAAAACCCAAACAGTCCTGACCCGCCACAATATGAAACAGGAAAGTACCGCAGTGTAATCCATTTATTTCAACAAAGTAACTGTATTCTAAATACCACCCTTTTAAACGGTAACTGTAACAGAATACAGTTACTCATATTTTGTATTTTAAATACGTAACGGCAGTACATGTATTCCGTTACTCCCCAACACTGGTAATATCATACTAATACTAATTATAAGTAAATCATCTTTTGGCTCTCTTATCCTCAGTCTGAAACCCAGCCAGAGTTGATCCCTTCACCACCAGTGGATGGACAGACAAAAGAAGCTGAGCCAGAGAAGTCCACCAGTGAGAAAGAGCCCACAGAAGCTCAGGACAAAGGCAGCGATCCTGAGCCGGAAGAAAAAACTTCAGAGGAGTCTGAAACCAGCCCGGACAGTAGGAACGAGGAACTGAAACACGACTACAAAGCAGCTTTTGTGAAATCCTCGTAATGCTGATGAGACCGGCAGGGAGGAATTAGTTTTTGTAATATTATGTTTGTAAGTTTTGGTGTTAAATGTTGAACGGTAGGCCGTCATCCATCATAGAGCCAATCGTTAGACTACACTCTGGTGTGCATGTCGTCAAAGAATGAAGTCTGCAGGCTGAGTGGCAGTACCACATGATCAAGTTTTTATTTCGTTTGGACATTTTAACAGTCACTGCATTTGCCATGAATTGTGCTGAATGAAACAGGATTCCCTGGCATTAGTTTTGATTGGTATACAAATGGAGAATTTTGTGTTTTCTTGAAAACCAATAAAAATCATTTTCAGTTAAAACCGTGGTGGAATATGAGATTTATAGGACTGAAAAATACATTTTGAACATTGAACAAGTGTCTCAATGTAAAACCAAAATATTGTCTCTCTTCAGCACGATTTTTTTTTTTTCTATCCACAGTTTTGGGCATCAGTATTAAAGCTTGAGCAGCAAAACTGCACCACATTTGTTTTCCAATAATTCATTTGAGAAAACTTTAAAATTTCCATTTTGGGTAAAGATTTAAATTTTCATTCTTTTCAGATTTGGTTGATCTATTATGGAATAATGAAAAGTCACAATGTGACTAAAAAGTGAAGAAATCTGGTGTCAGAGTGGATCGCAAAGAAGTCCGTAAAATCAGTGAAGAGAATGGTGTAGAAAATACTGGTTGTGATTTTCAGGCCCACATGCAGGCCTGTGTCCTAATGCAGAGTTATTACGATAACGTTTTGTGCTGGATGCAGTAGAGCATCTCCGGAGGTACACGTCAAACCCTCCCTTGAAGCAGATGGGCTACAGCAGCAGCAGATCACACTGTGTGGCACTCCTGTCAGCTAAGAACAGGAAACACAGGCTACATTCTAGCACAGGCTCACCAAAGTTGGACGACTGAAGGAGGATTTCTGGATGAATCTTGCTTTCTGTTGCGCGATCTGGATGGTATAGTCAGAATTCGGCACACACTGCATGGATGTGTGGATCCATCTTGCCTTGTGTCAGTGGTTCAGGGTGATGGTGTTGGAAATATTGACTTGGCACTCCGGGGCTCCTTGGCACCAACTGAGCATCTTTAAAACAGCACAGGCTGCCTGAGTATCCTTGCTAATCACATTCTTCATAAAGGGACCAGTGTACCCATCTTGTGATGGTTTCTTCCAAATGAAATAGAGAAACATGTCAGTTGATATAGATACCTTCTCAGTGTTCTGTATGAATAAATCTTCATGGTTTCTGTGATTTTCAGGCACAGTCCTATAACTGTAAATCCCCTTTAATGAAACCTTAACCGGGGTGTTTCTTCAATTCATGCCATGGTAATTATTCAGTTATAGATAATAACCAATTGGATGGTGGAAAATGTTAGTCCCAAGGGAAATACACTGGTGATACAGGAGATTCTTGCAGTTTTGCCACCAAGAGGTCAAAATTTCCACTCATTGATGACTCATAACTGGAAATTTATCTAGAATGTACTGTGCCTCTCACCCAGTCTCAGCTAAAGTAGGCTCCAAACAGCAAAGACTATCAGGTTAAAGCTGGTCTCTATTTCTAACAAAGTGTATACCAAGCTGTACATCACACATGCAGTTGGTGAAACGGTTAACGGTGAACACGAGGACGGACATATTGAGGCTGCATCAAGGAGAGTGATGACACAAGATGAACAAATGTGCTGGTGAAAACATATTTACTTGCAGGCATTGCAAAAACTCTCTGTGTAAAAGTTTGCTCTTGCATGGGTGGAGGGGCGGGTTAACCAGGATATCCAACTCCTTATAGCTTCCTCAAAACAAACAAGAATTTGAGATTTTGGCAAATAAACTTGTGCTGATATTTGATGGCCTGGATGAGTGGGGGCTGTCTTGTCTTGTATTTCAGAGCAAGTTTTGGTGGATGTTCTTCTGACAAATCTGTTGGAGGGGAACCTGTTGCTCTGTGCACATCTGGATTACCACCAGTCCCACAACTGCAAATTGCATTCTAGGTGACTGTGTTGTTTGAGGTACCAGGATTTAAGGATCCACAGAGGGAAGACTACTTCAGGAAAAAAATAAATACATTTCAGATTAAAAGATTACCAGTAGAGTCATTTTGCATATTCAGTCAACCACAAACAAATGTGTTTTGTTGCTTCAGACTTTAGTCATCCAATCTAATAAACACCAAAAGAGTCAATAGCAGAATAATTGGTTTGGCTGAGAAGATTTGGGACATTTTTCATGGGCGCAACCCCCCTTACTTTTGTGCTAAGTTTATTTACATATATAAAAAATATTAGCCACCGGTAGCATTTCTTGATGTCACCCACTTCCTCTGTCTGTCGATGGTACATTACATGCAGGGATAGGCTTCCACAAGAGTTCCTCCTCTTGTTCCTTATCACCATCTGTCTGCAGCTCATCTTTCTGATGTACTCGTAGATGCTCCGTTTCATCTTGTATTGTGACTCTGACACTCCCCACATATTCCCTCCTTCTGTTGCTCTTAGAGCCTCAGGGTGCTGGAGTTCTGTGCATTGTCGGGAGTTTTCATATCTTGGCATCAGTGGCATCCATCTCGTCATGTGGCCAGCTTATTATTCCAGCTAGTATCTGATGACTGGTAGAGCTGCACAGATGGTTTGGATCTTGTTCCTGCCATTGAGCTGGATTCCCAGCAACTGACTTACCTTCTGGAGATATGTAGCTGTGGCTGACCTTCATGCATCTTCATTAGAATTCCTGTTGGCCTGTGGGACACTCAGGTACTTGTAGCTGTCCTGTATATCTGGTATACTCCCTTCTAGCATGCATTCATTCCGCATTATCTTCCCTCCCTTTGCAACAATTTGTCTACACTTATTCAGTCCAAATTAGATTCTGATGTCCTCACTGTAGAAGCTGGTGATATAGATCAGTGCGTTTATGTCTCCCTGGAATGCAGCTTGATGTCATCCATGTACAGAAAGTGTCTGATGGTCCTTCCACTTCTGAATCTATATCCATATCCACTTTTAGTGACGAGCTAGCTTCAGGGGTTGAGGCCTGTGCAGAACAGTAGGGACAGTGCATCACCTTGGTGTATTCTGCACTTCATAGTAACTTCTGTGATTGCCTTGGAGTTGGTCTCTCACAGTCCCAGCAATTTCCTGATGAATGTTATCGGCATACTATTAGCCTTTTACAGTGCCAAGCACTCCAGGATCCATCTGTGGGATAGTGAGTCGTAAGCTTTCTTTTAGTCAATCCAGGCAGTGCTCAGGTTGGCTCGTCTGGTCTTAGAGTCCTGGTCTACTGCACTATTCACCAAGCAATTCAATTTTATTTATATAGTGTAAAATCAGAACTACACGCCAAAGCCTTAAGTTTGTAAGGTAAAGACGCTACAGTAATACAGAGAAAACCACAACAATCATATGATACCCTGTGAGCAAGCATTTGGCAACAGTGGGAAGGAAAAACTCCCTATTAACAGGAAGAAACCTCCAGCAGAACCAGGCTCAGCGAGGGGCGCCCATCTGCCACGAAGGCTTAATATTGTTGGAAAATAAATTACACTCAACAAAAATATAAACGCAACACCTTTGTTACTGCTCCCATTCCCCATGGGATGGACGTAGAGACCTAAAATTCATTCCAGATACACAATATAACCATCCCTCCCAAACAGTGGTCACAAATCAGTCCAAATGTGTGGTAGTGGGCACATCTGCTATATTGAGATAATCCATCCCACTTCACAGGTGTGCCACATCAGGATGCTGATCTGACATCATGAGTAAATGGTAAATGGCCTGTATTTATATAGCGCTTTACTAGTCCCTAAGGACCCCAAAGCGCTTTACATATCCAGTCATCCACCCATTCACACACACATTCACACACTGGTGATGGCAAGCTACAGTGTAGCCACAGCCACCCTGGGGCGCACTGACAGAGGCGAGGCTGCCAAACACTGGCGCCACCGGGCCCTCTGACCACCACCAGTAGTGCACAGGTGTACCTCAGACTGCCCACAACAAAAGGCCACCCTGGAATGTGCAGTTTTTTGCGCTATTGGGGGTCTGGGGACCCAGAACCGGTCAGTATCTGGTGTGACCACCATTTGCCTCATGCAGTGCAACACATCGTCGCATGGAGTCTATCAGATTGTCAATTGTGGCCTGTGGAATGTTGGTCCACTCCACTTCAATGGCTGTGCGAGGTTGTTGGATATTCGTGGGAACTGGTACACGCTGTCGTATACGCCGGTCAAGCACATCCCGAACATGCTCAATGGGTGACATGTCCGGTGAGTATGCTGGCCATGCAAGAACTGGGACATTCTCAGCTGCCATCTGCCCTGAACAATGTGAACCATGATTCATCCGTGAAGCGCACACCTCTCCAACGTGCCAGACGCCATCGAATGTGAGCATTTGCCCACACAAGTCTGTTACGGCGACGAGCTGGAGTCAGGTCAAGACCCCGATGAGGACGACGGGCATGCAGTTGAGCGTCCCTGAGACGGTTTCTGACAGTTTGTGCAGAAATTGTTTGGTTGTGCAAACCAATTGTTCCAGCAGCTGTCTGGGTGGCTGGTCTCAGACGATCTTGGAGGTGAACCTGCTGGATGTGGAGGTCCTGGGCTGGTGTGGTTACACGAGGTCTGCGGTTGTGAGGCCGGTTGGATGTGCTGCCATATTCTCTGAAACGCCTGTGGAGACGGCTTATGGTTGAGAAATGAACATTCAATGCACGGGCGACAGATCTGGTTGACATTCCTGCTGTCAGCATGCCAATTGCACGCTCCCTCATTGCTTGTGGCATCTGTGGCATTTTGCTGTGAGACAAAACTGCACATTCCAGGGTGGCCTTTTGTTGTGGGCAGTCTGAGGTACACCTGTGCACTACTCATGATGTCAGATCAGCATCCTGATGTGGCACACCTGTGAGGTGGGATGGATTATCGCAATATGGCAGATGTGCCCACTACCACACATTTGGACTGATTTGTGACCACTGTTTGGGAGGGATGGTTATATTGTGTATCTGGAATGAATTTTAGGTCTCTACGTCCATCCCATGGGGAATGGGAGCAGTAACAAAGGTGTTGCGTTTATATTTTTGTTGAGTGTAGATTATGTTTATATGTATTCTCTAATATGCTTTATTCAACTTAAGTTGATGAATATATATCCAGAAAATAATATTTTTTAAAAATGAAAAAAAAAGACAAGTAAACATTTTCAATCTTAATATTTATTTTTGTAATAACTTCTTTTAATGTGTTAAACTGTATTATTTTTTAATGCTTTTGTGATGACTGACGGGTTCTGGATCATCAAGTGACAGTGCTGGGAAAGTATATGAAGCCCATGAAGCTAAACACTGCAATAAATAATGGTCAAAGTGATCTCGCTGCAATTTAAAACTGAAATCCAGCTGAAATGAAATCCAGCTAAAACTTTCATGTCAACAGTACAGGTAAAGTAAATGTAGAGTTTAAAAAAGCAACTAACTTGTGTTAAAAATAATTACTTAAATGTGCAGTGTAATTGCAGAAGCAAGAAAACCTGATACCACTTCAGAAATATGAATGAAAAACTCTTGAAAAAATGTGTTTAGTCCTCAATCATTAAAAAAAGGCATTTGTTATATGTAAATCAGTCCACTTCCAATGATTAGATCCTTCCAGTTCAAGCTCCTTTCACAAAGACTCCGTTTTGTTGCACCGGTCGTTCCTGTGGATCAGTGGTCTGCAGTAGCTCTTGCTGGAGGAAAGAAAAAGAAAAGTTGTTTCGTCAGTAGATTTTACTGCACTCATATTTTATTACCAAAACACACACATACACATATATATAAAAACACTGACAGATTTTAACAGTGATAAATCCACAAAACTGTTCAGGAACATTTCAAAGATTACACAAAACAAACAAAGGCGCTGATCCAACATCAACACTTCCTAAATCCCAATCTGAGTGTCAGTGGGAGGCACCTGAATATGCTCAATCCACAGAGGACCCACCCAGCAACCCTCACGACTCAAAGTCTCCAATGTCCCAGTGCAATAGGCCACAGGACCACCCTGAGGTCTACACAGCAGATTATTCTGTGCAGAATACAAACATATTTCCAGCAAACAAGATGTAGGATTATTTTCCCCTCAAAAATTATGTCCCTTGTAAACAGTTTATGCATACGTGGAGGAGCCCTGAATCAGGTGTCTATCAACATTACTTTGAACATAAAACCAAACAAAAGACATCATTTGATTGAACTGTTTGATGCAGGTCAAACAGTTCAATCAACTGCTTTTAAAGATCAACAGCCCACCTGTACCAAAACACCACTGGAATCAGAAAGGCCACAATGGTTTCACCAAAGCAGCATCTCCACTTCATTCGAAATGATTCCTGATGGGGAATATCTGGCAGGTTTCACAAAGTCGGATTTTGACTAGAGATGAGCTCCAACTGATCAACGAATTGGTCTTCTGGAACAATTTCCCTTGAATTTCTAATGAACTGCTTGCTTCCCTTCACTCCAGCAGAGTTCAAAGTTAAAAGGAGGATTCAGCCAAGAAATTTACAATAAATTATGAATAACTTATAAATTATGAGCCATGTTTTGTCAGCAGCTGACACTGAGCTCTCACTGTGTTAAAGGGAAATCCAAGCTTTGAGTTCATTGGGCTACAGTGGCTTTTTTTAGGCTCAAAATGGGTCATTTTATTTTGGTTAGCAGACACATTTTATTATAGAAGTCAAATATATCAATGTGAAACCTGCTCCCTGGGGCTCTTTGGATAGAATATCACCCAGAAATAAAGAAACCAGGACTGTCCACAGATGTTCTAGGGAAAAAGTATTAAATGGAGAGATAAAGATTTAAAAAAAACCCAAGAACTTTTGTCACCAATCTGTGCACATTCCTTACCCTGACAAAACAACATATACTTAGACATACACACAACAGACACAATAAATTCACACAACATGAACTGGAGGTCAGGGCAGGTGTACCTGGACCAGATATGCTCACCAGCTCTCCAGTCTTTCAGTCCCTACACACCAGGGACAATGAAAAAAATCACACTTTGCCAGACTGAGATGTCGATCTAAGATTTTTCCTGCTAAAAGTCTACCACTACCACTAAACCATGAGTAAAACAAGAATTGATTGTAACCATAGGCAACTACAGTGGCAGCCACAAACGAAAACAGATGAGAGACTCGAGAAAAAGGATTTTGTTTTGTACTTTCTGTGAGAATTGTTATCAGGTTCACATTTGATAACTGAGGTTTATTGGATAGTTCGGCAAAGCAAGGACCTTCTGGTTGGCCTTTACTTTGCAGTGGTCTCATTTTAGGCATGACTTGCGCTTCTAGTAAAAGTTAAGGTATTTAAAATGTGTTCATGAAGGCTCAGAAGTGCAGTCGAGAAAAACTTTGCTGTGGATGTTTGTCTAACTAACCTGCAACAAGCTTGCTCTTGCGCGAGGCCTCTGAAGCCAGCATCTGGGACACATTCATGATCCTTTCCTGCTGCTGCAGAGCTGAATCCAGCTCAGTGAAGTCCAGCGGTGCAGATGGCTGTATGTTCTGGACACTGCATAAAAGGACACAAATGAGACTGACTATATAGTGTTGATTTGAACAGCACACTTGAACTAAGAAGCTTTATGGACCTATCGACCATGAAAACAGTTATGGAAATTATTCAGAAAGCACACAGGAGATGTTTGGTACATTTACAGTACTTAATTTCCCTTTTGAATACGTATAATGATTATGGGATTATTAATAACAAGCACTCAGAGAGCACAAACCTTATTATTTTTTATTGGATTCATTCTCTTTCCTTTGACAGTACTTTCTTAAAAGATGTTACGCATTTTGGGGTCCAGTTAAAAGAAAGGCAGACATGAAACGTAAAAGTGAGGTTAGAGGTCAAATGTGATATGATATTTGGATGCAAACTCTAATGTGATATTTAGAGTCCCCATAAACCAGTATCATTTCCTACATGTTGCAAACACAAACAAAGGCAGCAGAATTTTAATCATAGTTTTTAAGATAAAAGACATTTTATGAAAGTTTGACCTTATTTGACCTTGAAGGAGAGGTGAGATATAAAATATGATGTATTTAAAATCTTTATACAGTACTTTCTATGTGTTGATAATACACAGCACAGAATCATAGTTTCTAAGTTAAAAAGCTTTTTGTCAACCAATAAAACATTAAGTTGACTTTGAAGACCTAAGGATAATTTCAGTGGATTGTTGACCCCACTCTGCTCCGCTAACTACACTGAACCTTTCCTTCTACCATATTTACAGACAGAATGACATGCACACACACAAACAAGTGTTAATGTATCTGATGTATTACCACTAAGGCCTTACCTCCCACCTGGTATATATCCAAGTGCAAAAAAAACGACATCTTTACCCCTAAATTCCTTCAACTGGTATAACTTCGGTATGAACACCATCTACCTGGATTTGGCCAGCAGGGTCTTGATTCGCTCAGCCCGACGGGCACGTTCCTCCAGCTCCTCTGGACTAAGAGGCTCATCGGTGTCAGACTCAATGTAGCGCTCAGGGATGAGAACTTTTTCTGGTTTGGACAGCTGCATGTTGGGCAAACAGTTAGTCACACACATTGGTCTGTGGTTTGAAAGGTAGAGATTTTTATTTCAAATGAATTTTTCTTTTCATTAAACACCAAATCACAGCAAAAATCATGTCAGGGAACTTTCAGGACCAAGCCTCAAACTCTTTGACAGGAAGAAACCTCTGTATTAGTGATGCTGCGACTTTCTCACTGAGCTGCTTCTAACTGAAGTCACATGTGTGTGTACCTCTCGGCTGATATCCAGGTCATAGTCGAGAGGTTCCACATCCACCTCTCTTATGCGTGTAGCTGTTACTGTCACCCACTCATCTGACTGGATCCTGCCCCTCTCTTTGACTGGATTCCACCCTTCATCGCTTTGACCTTCTGCCACAGGTCGCTCCTCCTGCCAGTCAAACACCTGCAAGGGGGACGAGTCAGAATTAAAAGCTTACCACACTGTGGGGGGGGAAAACCCTATTCTTATCATTAATAGAATCTTGAATCATTTAGTTAAGGAACAGTCTTGTGTGTTAAATATTAATACCATTATTATCAGAATGACAGATTAGCCAAATCTGATGTACACAGTGTTTATAAATAATGATTCCAGGTCAGATTTCCTGCAGTAACTGCAAGATTAAAGTTAAAGCATCAGCTGCTGTACATATTAGAAGTTCTTTTAGGCTGTAATGGTTTTTTTCAGAGATGAAGGCATTAGTAAAAAAGTAACTTGACAGATTAAAATTTTTAAAATTACAAAAATGTATAAATTAATTAATAATAAATTAAATATCTGGGTCACTGAAACATGTTTTTAATCAACACTGCTAAAAGTACTGGTTCCACAAAAAAATAAAAATAAAAATGTTGTGCAGGATAAGACTGACTACACAAAGAAACTCTACCTGCGTGCATGTGTAATGTTACTGCATTAAGCTGTGGTTCAGACAGAGAGAGGCAAACATAATCACATCACTCGTGTAACCAGGAGTAATTACAGCAAGTTCACCCAAGAATTTGAAAAGACTGTTCTTAGCATTGTAACCACAAGCAACTACAAGACAGCCAAATGATTCGTATGTGTTTCTGGATCTGCCCTTTCTTCTTTGTTTGTGTGTGTGTGTGTGTGTGTGTGTGTGTGTGTGTGTGTGTGTGGGGTGAGAGGTACTTGAGAGTAATCATCCAAGGAGCATCAAAGCCATGCATGCATCCTTCCCACTCCAGTAGCCTGCAGCAGGGTCTGAGCTGCTGGTGCTTTCACATACTCTGAGAAACACTGCATCCCATGCCTTGCTGTGCTCAGGAGAATCAATCGCACACAGAAGGACAGAGATAAAAAGAGAAGACCATGCAGGCACAGATTCCTCAAACCCCCACCGGATTAGGAAGAACACAGCAAAGAACAGATTCAGAAGCAAGAAACTCTTTATTGTCAAGTGCAAATCTCTACATGATAGAAAAGAAAAGGGGAAAGAGTTGTGCATTGCTTCTCGATTACACAGAATTAGGTGGCGATTAGCAATTCACTTCTTTAAGTTCTTTACTATATTTCTACTCTCCAACTGAGCATCCTCGTGTTACTACTCCACACTTTGATCTGATAGGCTTTATGTAGGTGTGAAAAGATAAAGACAATATGGCAGAAGAGCTTTTGGGGTGAATATCTGACTGAAAACAAGGAGTGGACAGCTGTGCCATTTGAAGGAACATAACTAGAACAACAGTAACAGGGGTTATTTGTTTCAAATGTTAGCAGGAAATGTGTCAACAATACACGGAGTAAAAATAAGCAAAAAATCTCTTTAATGCATCTTTGTAAATCTGATAAAGACAAATTTCTTTTTTTTCCTCTCTTAAGGACATTAATGCCTCAGATCACTAAAAGTTGTTTAATTTTCCCACAGATCTCCTGTGACAAAGTTGTCCACTTTTTGTTCACACACACATATTTTTTTATTGCATTTCAGCCCAGTTGCTTTATCCAGTCATGTATTATTATGCTCTATAAAAAAACAAAACAGGCCATCTTTCTTTTCCAACATTAAAAATGTCAGTGTAATTATGAAACACAGTCAAAAGCTAAAAAGTAATTATGTAGTTTAAAAAATGATGTATAAATAAACATGTCTAATGCTGGTGAAGTACATAAAAATAAAATATACTCTGGCATTATCATTATTGTTATCGATATCATTATTATCATCATGTGCACTGAAAAGGGTGAAAATGATTAGCAGAAGGTGACAAGCTATGTATTGCTTACTGTTATAGGAAAATTTGATTTCAAGGGTTTATGGGAAATGTAGTTGATTTACAGGCAGCTCTCACAGCTGTGTGGTTAAACATTTGGTTAGTCTGCTATCATAACACCAGTACGGCAGTTATCGTGTGTCATGTAACCTTACAGGAAGACTTTGACATTTTAAGCTTCAATATTTTTTTTCCATCCAAGCACATTAGCATCTACGGTATTCTTCACTGAGACCAAGGGGCACAGCTAGCTGTAAGCTAGATTTACTCTAAGTGTCAAATGTCAAAGTTTTCCTTTAGGGATAAAAACCAGCACTGTCCCCACAACTTCCTGACTAAACTCTGCTATTGCACATAATCTATGATTCTGAAGTGGGGACGCATGCTGTAAACACACCATGATTAGCTAAAATGCTGATTAAGGAGGTACATTTAGGACAAAGGCAAAAAAGATCGTCAACATAACAAGGCACTTGGATTTTGAGTGAAGAAAAGAAAGCAGGGAGGCGGGATCATGATTTTTTTTTGTAACATTGCATCTGTCTTCATTTCATCAACTTGAAAATGTATATTTTCTTTTTCTGACATTTTCCCTCACTCTTTTATATGCTCTAAATACCAAATCTCTACAAAATATAACTGTACAGCTGTATACTGAAAATATCACTCAGTAAATAAATAAAAGTGTACAAGTACACAGTATGTAGATGTACATAAATGGATTATTTTCTCTACTTTGTGGTGACTAAAACTGAGACAGGAAGGCAGATTGATGCCTTCAGCTCACTCCTCTTCTCAATGGATTTACATTCAGAACTGTGTCAGTGAGGTCCCACCAGGGAGCAGTGGAAATAAAGTTCACTTTCACCTGAACCTTTAAATAATAAAATAAAATAGACAGGGCATCTTTTTTTCTGGTCTGAAACTAGCCAAGCATTACCCACAATCCCCTGTGCTCCTTTTCTCTCCAACTCTTCTTATAGTATTATCCACGCTAGCTAGCCAGCTGTAGTCAGTCCCGCCCTTTAGCTTGTTAGTGCTTTTGGCTACCATCAGTGGCTAGTGGTTACACAAGGCAGGCAGTGCTAGTGTGTTAGCATTTCCACTAGTATATTATGTGGCTGGGGGTGGGAACGTGGCATATCAGCTCTGGTGGTGGAGGTGGTGCTCCCTGTGCCTGCTGCTGCTGCGGTGGGGTTGGGAGTAACGTACGGAGGCTGGAGGGTCGGACGTGCTCGAGGGCAGCCTTGAGGAGGACGACGAGCGTTGGGCGGTGACGCTGGAGGCAGACAGGCCCGTGCTGGAACGCTCGCCCTGGCTGAGGTTCCTCTTGCGCTCCCGAATTAACGCTTTCTGGTGGCGCTTCATTCGTTCCAGCTGCTCCTCCGCAGTCATTCGGCCTCTGGCCTGGCTGCTCGAGGGCTGCAGGACTTCGGAAGTTGATGACAGACACTCCAAGGCACTCTTAGGTCTTTCCTAGTGAGTAAAGGCAGGAAAAAACAGAACAAGGAAAGCTTTGGTATGACATGGGGATGTTTGGTTAGTGCTATAAGAGAAGAAGTCTGAATTCCCACCCTTAAATCCCAGTTTCTATCTTCACTCAGACCACATATCCACTCTAACAGTTTCCATTTGGGAGAGGATACAGTCCACCCTAACCAATCATTAGAGATCAACTATCCACCTTACTATGAAGCCAATTAGATGCATAGCCATGCCAACATGCTGCTTTTTATTGAGATTGTAAGAGTGAAGTAGAGCAAAGTTAAAACTGTAGCCATGGCTGACAGCTGCTGAAAGAAAGCAAACACTGGCTCTTTAAAATATCCATCTTACAGCTTTACAGTGGTTTCTATCCCACCAGAATCATTGACTGACTAATCATTCGTCCTCACACGGTGCTAACTGGACCTAATCAAGAAAGCTTTTTTCATCCACACTGCCAAATATATCAGTTAGACTGGACACATTCGAAGATCTGGGTCTGGACCAATAAGACAGATCAAAAGTGGCAGAAAACAAAATGGACACAAAACCAAACAGTAAAATAGCAGAAGTAGTAAATGCAAAAGAAAAATCAATTTGCCTGGATACAGATGCAAAAAATCTGTTTCTACTGCTCACACAGATGGTCCACAAACCGAGTGACAAAACTGGGAGAAAGTTGTAGTGAGAGATTTTTCCAGTGGTGTCAGTTTGCAAACATATCATATTAAAAACAAAAACAAACACGTAATTGAACATAAGATTAAAACAGGACTCACAAAAAAAAACAACAGGCTTTTAAAAACAGACAAACCCTGAGTTTGTCCAGTTTATTGTCTTTACTCACCTTTGCTGCAGAGCTCCCAAGTCCTCTCCTTAGGGTGACGTAGGATGAGATGAGATGAGATGAGTTGGACTGGTTCTGTCGAGAGGAGGAGCCTGACAGACCAAGAAAATAACAAGAGCAGTAAATTAATTTAATGAAAACATTGAAATCTCTTATGGAATATCTACTAGGAATATGGACTTGAATTAATATACAAATGTTGTGCTGTCTGAGGGGTCAGGTGTTATAAAAAGAATCAACATTAAAAGATGCCTTCATGTAATTGGCAAACGTAAAAACTGTTTACAAAATCAGATTCTTTATTTTAAAAAATGTTACATTTTAGATTTTAAAAATGTTAATTAAATTCCAGATAATCATCCACTGTCAAACATCAGCCTCCAAATGATGACAATTCTATAACTAAAGGAAGGCTTATTAGCGAGATAAGCAGCTTTGAGTAGTCAGAGTAGAAAAGCCCTGTGTAAGTACCAGTCCATGTACCATTTAATAAGAGCATGTTTCAAATTTTAACTGATGAATACTCAAGTCTAAAGAGACTTCATCTTAGTTTCTTATTAAAATAAGTATTTTCCACTACACACTTCCTCTTTGAATCTTTTTATGATTACACCTCCATCTTTTACATCTCCATCCCATCATAACACAACTCTATTCTGTATTTTTAAATATGTATGTAGCCAGGACTTTTCATGGTATTTAAAATATACTGTAACTAGACTACACAATGCTGATGGGAAATCACTGGCTGCTTTAAAATTGTGTAATCAAGTTCAACAGGAAACCTTTTCCAGTCAGATACCATATATCATTTACACATTACTTTTCAGATACCTTTACTTGAGAAATACTGATAGTCAGTGTCAGACCCAATGTTGTGGTGGTTTACTCCTGGCAGCTCTGGTTCACTCAGGTATGAACGCAAGTCAGCCTGAAACCAGAAAAGATTAAACAGGAAGTTGGACTGGATAGACTTCTTTGGCTGCAGCGAACAATATAAAATGAGATATTTAACTGATCTAACCTGTAGAGAAAATACACACAGAATTAACACAACAACAGGGAGTAAATGGCGGCGTACCTTATAGTCTCCATTGACAACATATTGCCCACTTTCTCTGTCCCTCTTCCTCTCATCTGACTGGCGCTTCAGCCCACGCACCGATGTGTGGCGGATAACTGAGGCCTCTTTGGGGAGGGGCGGAACCACAGGAGGTATATCCTCATAGTCGTACTGGCGAGGCAGTGGTGGCCTGGGTGGGGCACTGTCCTCTGCCTGTGCAGCAACGAGGACAAGAAAGCATCGTTATTTTGCTGATAACATTTCATTTAGACTAAATCCAGCAACTTCGTGAAAGTTAACTTTCAGCTGACTCTGACGTTTTTACCAGCAGAGCTGTGGCACTCACCCACTTTGGCACAGTGCTGTGAGGCAAAGTATAAGAGTGGATGTTTGGGATGGAGCTGCGAGGAGGAGGCTGAATCTCTGCACTGGGAGAAGGCACTGCTGGTTCTGACACTGAAGGCACTAATTTCCTCTCTGGTGGGATGTGTGAATGCAGAGAAATCAGAATTTAGATTTTAAATATAAGACGTTTTACACTGAGGTTTACACCCAGGCACGGGAAGAATTTCTTATTCATTTACACTGAGAGAAGGAGTAAGAGAAATACAGTTTCAATCCAAGTTTGACTGGAAAGCAGAAGAACAGGGAGTGAAAGTCAGTGACATAGTCAGACTCACTGTAATAGTAATTACAGCACAATATGCACAGAATATAAAATACTAAATATCAGACCATGTGGCCATTTTTAGCTATACACCTACAAGGTGTGTTGAGATCAAGGCCTTTATTGGATCTTAATGACTCTCTTCCTATCTGGTTATCATTACCAGTCCCTGCACTGAGTCCTCTGGTTTTGGGCTCTCTACCTGGGTTCTGGACAGAGTCGATGGTAATCTTGTAGTTGGCTTTGCTGGCACTCAGTCCGGCCATCACATCTTCAATCCTCCACAGCTCGCGCTTCATCTCAGCTTTCTCTTGCTGTATAACAACATAAAGACAAAATCAGCAGAAGGAATCCGACTCAGTTCACCTCATATGTGATGTGGTTTCATTTTGGAATGCTTTACAAACATTCAGAGATGAACTTACACACTTGCTTTACTTCTCTCTGGGATAACTTTCTTGGAGATGAAATGCCGGTTTGGTAGCGAGGCTACAAATACACACAGCCGCTCTATCACGTGATGCATACTGCTCTGACGTGCTACGGTTATGAGCCGAGTTATGCCATGTCGCAAGTTTAGTGAGGAGCTTTTTTGATATTTAGTGGATGGGATTACATTTTTTATTTCTCTCTGATATCCAATCCAGTAACTTAGGTCAGTATTGGACCGATACCGATACGTAATATCGGATCGGTCCATCTCTAGTACATATATGCATCTCCTCAAGGGCTTTTCTTACTTGGCTACATCTAGTAAAGGGCTTATTTCTTTTATTACCAAGGAAAATGTTCTACTGTCTTCCACTTTAGCTCTCGATTTGATTTTGCAGGTCTTTTGGTGGTGTTGTGTTGTCTGTGCATTCCGTTCTAAGAATTTACCAACTCGTGATTTTTCAGGCGAATGAGGCCCTCTTCTACTTGCATCAAGAATTCTCTAGACCACAACTGACCTATTGATTAATACTAAAAAGAAAGACTATTAAACAGGCCACACCCGGCCATGAAACTGCTTGCTCTTCAGTTGTTCACTTATGTTTGAGCATATTATTAAACTGTTTTTACACAGAGGGACACACACTATGTAAAAATTGTTGCAATTCTAAAATTGCTGATGCAATGTTTCTATTTTATTCCGAGGGTGAGAGTCTGCACTCGAGCAATATAGTGATGACAAAATACAAAAAAATAAATAAATAAAAATAAAAATAGTCTTCAAAAACAAAGAAGCGCCATATAAAATCCAGGCTATGAGTAAATGCCTGTTTTAACTGAAAATCCAGAACTAGATTGGCTCCGCTCTAACATGCAGTAACACGTTTTACCTGAGAGGTGGAGCTGTGGTTCATTTGTGCCTGCAGTGCTAGCCTCAACTGATCTACTGAATTCTCAAGCCTGCTGTACTCCTCCCAGGCATGTGCCATCTCCTGCATTAAACAAACACACACATGCAGAAAGACTTAATACATAGTCCCACGGTAAACGGGTTCAGGTTCTCTTATTTGTGCCTGTAGGGAGGTTTGATCTGCAGTCATCCATCCCCACATGCCCATTTTAGCCTCCCCGCATAAAAAAAACAATACAAACCAAAAACCCATAAGTCAATAATGGAGCACATTATAACGTGATGAATAAATAAATAATTAATCTACACGGTATCATATAAGATATAAAGGCCATGAGCTTTTTCCTGTTAAGTTGTATACACACTTTGTATACACACACAAAGTGTATTAGAGGCACACTGTTAAACATATGGCACATAATAACAAGCAGCTGCAAGCATTGAAACAAATGCATTTGTAGAATTATGTGTGGACTGTGAAATGAGTGTTTATACAATAACACTCAGTCATAGATACCGTGGAAACGCGGGATATTTGCGCCCTGATCGTCACCAGATCTTCCTGCAGCAGCCTCTGCTGGTAGGCGATTTTGTGGGCATGAGCTGGTTGTTCCTGGTACTGCTCCATCTGCTGATGGGACAAATCTAATACACTCTCCAGCTTGTCCTGAAGAGACAAGGTTGAGATCAGCATGAGATGAACAGAGAGCAACCGACCCCTGGCTTGTTTGTAGAATGCTGTTCTATAAATGGACACTTACTATTCAGCAGATGACTATTTTAAAATACCTCCAGGGGGCAGCATGTTTCCACAGAGCTGCGCTGCCATGAGATACCGACTGACTTTCATTAAAGTAGATCCTGAGCTGTATATGGTCAGACTTTAACTGCACGCCCTACATTATTTTGCAAATAACACCTTGTTGTATTCAGAATCTGATGAGGAATGTGTACTTTCATGTGGGGTTGTAACAGTAAAAGCTGAGGTAAATAAAGCGTCTGTCTCTACTTCAGTCGACTTTCCTAATTATGACAGTGAAGGTTACATTTAGCAGGAAACTTGTTTTGACTCTGATGTGTGCTGCCACATACTTTGACAGCTGCTTTAAGCTATTAAACTCAAATATATTTCAACTAATTACAGTATGGGGCACTTTATGTAGTATTTCCTAGAATTTTGTAACACTTTCCATTCAGACTGATAAGCCAGAATCAGGCTGACTCATCTGACTGACTACAGCGGGTAGAATGTCCTGGCATGGCTGGCTTAAAGTCTTTCTAACTATTACTGTGTACCTTGTCGTCCTTCAGGGAGCTGATCCTCGCCTCCAGATCCTTTAGTATGTTGTCCTGTTCACATAACCGACTCAACTTCACCTGCAGATGGAGACAAAGAGTCGAGTGGGCAGGGAAAGGAATGGAAGGGGGGTCCTTTGTACACTCACAGATAAAATGCCTCAAGTGCTCACCAAAGTGTGTGCGTGTATGTGCGTCTTGACCTCTGGTAATTAAGAGGCCCATTTGCTTAATTTACAACTTCCTCTTGTTTGTGTAGGTGCAGTGAATGAAAACGTCTCTGAGCGTAAGCATGTGTGAGCATTATAGTAACATGAGGGCACACATACTTGTGTATACGTCCATTTTAATGCATATGGGTTTAGCACACTTGAGATTTGCAGCCCTACAACTCCGCTGTCTCGTTTTGGTGTACTTAGAATTACTGTGAGTGAAGCAATTAAACAAAGTGAGTGCAACCCACCTGACATGTTTAATTACAGTGTCAGACTCTCAGAGCCTTGTTAATTAATCTCTGATTGAACTGAAAGCAAAGGTGGGATCACTTCATGCATGTAAAAAGGTTCAAAGTGAAAATCTTAATGTGAACAAAGTACCTCTCTGTATATATTGTTTTTTCTTTTACACTCTACATTGGTTTTTATATTCCACTGAATAAATTATTAATCTACAAGTTGTCTCCATGGCGATGTTGTTGTTGGAGCTCCTCAAATATTCATTGCAGACAACATGCTCATAAATTTTAAATAAACTGTGTGTGAGAAGTAAATCGTGAGAAATACTTTCATAAGAGAAAACGAAGACGGTTTGAAAAGCTGCAGGGAATTATCAGACTGAAAGACTCAAAGCTTTTGACTATTAACATTCTCCACAAGATTTTTTCTCCTGAAATCTAAGTGTCCACCCACACTTTTTTCACAGGATCCATGTTTTGTTTTGCCTAAATTGCCCTTACTTTTCTCCCAACTGAACCACAACAGTCAGAAGAAACTAGAATTAAGTGTTCCCTTTGCTGAAAGGCAGCGAATGAGTGTTTGACTGTTTCATCTATTACATAAAAACATTAAACCTGTTTATGAATATTCTGAATATGCATCAAATAGAAAGGTCCTTGAATATATGTATATCTTTGTTCATTCAGGTAAATGCAGTTTGTAATAGAAACATATAACAAAAAAAACCTACAGCATCCTGAAATGTCCAACCAACACGCTTTTCACCGATTGGTTAAAAAGTTCTCGAGACATCAAAGTAACAACTGAAAATTATCAAACACAACCTCATCACAGAGTCTAAAGTGTATTTTTGTTTATGTTTTTTTTCTAGTGCAGTCAACAAGCTCGTACTTACATCCACATCACTTTCTGCAACCTTGACAGGTTTTCCTGACTCCTTCAGTACCTGGAAATTCCAAAATTAATATTTTAAGATATTAGTGTTGTGGTAAAAAACAAACAAAAAAGTGTACGACTCCATGGTACATCTGTGCTGAAGTAAGGGAAATGCAAAACACAGAGACCGGCTACAAACTATTATGGGCTGCGACAGGCTATCTATGACACATTCCCTAAGCCTTGTGTACATAACAGTATGAGACTTCTGCCACACAAAATCAGCTCTTGCCATGAACAACACAATGGCTATGGAGACTTTGAAGCTCTGCACAAAATGACTTATCGGTTTCCACTTGCTGTTTTTTTTTTTTTTGTGAAAAAACAGATCTTTGAAGAATGCGCAGTGGAGCGAATTTCAGGTGCCCACTGTGAGGTTTACTGGCGTTACGCTCGCTAGCTTTACAAATCTCAGAATATAGCACATGTGCACCATGTTTAACACTAAAACTCACTGGTGACAGCTCTTTTTTTATTCATGTTTAGACGTTTTTCTGTTTTGCTCATTTTATTTTAGGAGTGTGTTCCCTTTTTTTAAATAAAACAAACAAATAAATAAACAAGACACAGTAGAGCCTTGCATCATTGTCAAGGAGGTGCAGCGTTTCAGAGACGATGGTAGAAGCAGCTGGCTTTTCAACCACCGGGCCACAGCCACAACACATGCACTGCCGAGCCATCCCATGCCCATTATTTAACAGCGCCATCAACATCGCCACATGGTGGGAGGGGGTTGTGTGAACATGGACAGAAGACATCATATTCAGTTCAAGCTGTAGATGCAGTGCTGTAGGCAATGGGATGGTCTTTCTAGAACACACACTCTCTAAACGTCTAAACATACACACACCCCATACACACAGACTATTGAGCTTGTGTCCCTCTGAACACTAAGCAAACATGCACGAGCAGGAATCACACCCACAAACACAGCCATACTACACACAGCTCTACATCTTTTAATATAGTGCACATACTGGACATACATGCGCGCATACACAGAGCTTACGTTCATTAGAGGCCTGAGAGGCCCAGCAGTGCAGTGCAGTAGTAAACTGTGAACTGCGAGGATCAGGGGCTCTAGAGCTCTGATCTGGGAGTCAAAAATCACAAAGACACAGAGCCGCAATCACAAAATGGCGGCTGCTTTTGTGAGATGCTTCTAAAACCACTCAAAGAGTTAGAAGATCACTGCAAGGATTTAGGGATGTTTGGTCCCACACAGATGCTTGAACATCTCCTTTTGTAGCTACAACATTTGTAGCTGTCTCCGCTCAACAGATCAACAAGGGTGAAGGAAGTGGCTGTCAGTAAGAATCACCACGCGTGTTAGATTACACTAGAGACATTTCAAATCAGAAAGGCGCAGCTGAAGGGAAAAAAACACTTAAAGTAAAGGAAAAGATTCATTAAAATAGCTAACGGGAATCAGGTGATCAACTTTGTCCATCATTATCTTTCTCACCTTTAGGTCCAGATACTCCAAGTCCTTCTTCAGCTGCATATAGGTGTCATCAGCCTAGAAGATGACAAATATGCAAGCTTGGATTACTGATGTGTGCCAACAGGCACTAAACAATCCACTGAAACATCAATCTATAGAAGCAACAGAAACTATTAATTTTGCATCCCGGGAGATTTTGGTATCAAATATGATGTGTGTGACTTGCTGTTATATGTCTACGCACACATGCACCACAATACACTGAGACACACAGTAAAAATGTGTTCATTTATTTCATGATCAGAGAAGTTGCAATCATCACAGGACGAGCAGAAACCAGATCTCTTAGAAGAAGTAGAAGATCTTGAGATATTGTTGAATTCAGCTTTGAATTCAGCCCGTACGTGCCACTCAAAAGTAAAATAGAAGCAAGAAGTAGAAGAAGCAAACTTCTATACAGCCGAAAATAAGACTCACGCATCAGAGGACCAAGCTGAACAACACATCCACAGGTTGCCAGTTTGCTAAAGCATGGGATGGCTTTGTGGACGTCGAAAAGAGAGCAACACAACATGCCATGAACAGTATCAGTAGAAGCACGACATGGAAACTGACCAGCCAAGAACAGCACATGGACAAGAGGCAGATGGTTCTCGATGCTAAGCAAAGGAACTTTAAAGTAGAAGTTGCCACTAATATAAGGATACTAGGATCTTATTGAGTCTTTTGGTTGGGCTTCATTCATCATCTGAGTTTTCTTGATCACCATTTCAGATTTTATATGTTTTTACAGTTGGTAACTTTTCAATACAGTATAAAGACTGTTTAGATGTGAATGGAAGTAAGAGATATGAGTATCGGTGAACACTGAAAGCCTCAGTTCAATGAAAGTATTTTTAGGCAGTATAATACCCTTGAGAAGATGGTGTGTTTGAGACTATAAGCTGATGCGATACTGTATAACCTGTGTATTAATGTTTTTGGGTTTCAAGTGTGAAAAGCACAATCACTCAGCATCCAGACTTGGTGTTGCGTGATCGCAGGACGAGGAGGGTTACAAAAATTACTTAGGATTGGAGAAATGCAGCTGCTTTCACTATAGAGAACTTCACTTGAAGTTATAAAATAGAAACTCATAGGCACTTTAAAAATAGATTTTCTGAAAATTACCACCTGACCTTGTGGTGTCTCAAGAGAAAATGCCAGGATGAACTGGTGACTAAGATTACTTACAGAAATTTGAATGCAAAATCAAAAGGTTATTTTCACAAAATCTTGTTAAAGATCAAAGGTTTTCAACACTCTAAAAGAGACTTTACAGTGACCAAAGAAATCACCACCAATGCATTACTTTTTTTTGTAAACCAGTACTGTGACCACTTATCTTAATTAGGATTGTTTTCTACAGGGCAACACTGTGGTCTGATTCCTAGCACACACAAAAAAGCAGTTCTGGATTTGAATTTTAAACCCAGAACCTTTTTGTACCTGTGCAGGTTCTCTCTGGATACCTCAGCTTCCTCCCACAGACAAACTGACTGACCCTACCTTGCACAGTGGTATAAATAATGCGCATAAATATTGAGCCAGAAAATGCTAATAATGCATTACATTAGGAACAAATTAAAGAGTTATGTGTATAAAATAAGCTATAAAACTGAAATGGTATTCATGATTTAAGACTAATGCAGCCCTGCACAATTTTTAGTGGCAACCTCTATGAGTCCCTGGTAAAATGAGGGGCAGACAGGCAGGCGTGCCGCATTAGCCCCCACCTGGGTGTTGCAAGGGCCAAGTGATGCCGAGAGGCCCATGTGTCCAACATGGGACACGGGAGAGGGGCCGGCGCTGAGGAGGGGACTGGTGCTAGTGGTGGTAGCACTGAAGAGGTGGTTGTGTTGGAAAGGATCTTTGGGACCATTGAGCCGCTGGAGCTGGGCTAACGTTTGCTGACGTGCGGAAGCCATCTTGGCCTGATGGCGACGCAGCTGAATAAGGAGCAGAGTGAGCTCCTCGGGCTGTCACATGCATCACAAGAGATTCAATCTAGCAAATCTTAATACTAAACACAAAAGCTTCGCTCAGACTGCTCTTCTTTAAATACTATAGGTCACTTCACACAACTAATTGGCAAATTGTTTAGTCGATGGCTAATTTGCAGCTAAAATAAGGAGGATGAATGGTGCTGAAACAAAAGGCAGGAGGACAACAACATAGGCTACTGCCAACTGGTCAAGAACAACAACAAAAAAAGACTTATTAATGACTGGTTTATAGCAATCAAAATTCACTCATAGCAGAGAAATATTCCCCGAGTCACTGACTTATTGAGATGGAAAAGCTATGTATAAACAACAAGTTTATACAACCTTTAAAATTCACATTCACATTTCATATGTTTATTTGAGAAACTTACCGTTTTGCCATGAAGGCTGGGTGCACTGACTGTGTGAGTGATGTAGCCGGACGGAGGCATTGATCGTCTCTCAACAGTAGCAGCCTATAACACACAGACAACGCATTCATGTAGACTGTTTGAAGAAGTAAGATTAAAATTTCATATAAGACTTCATTCATATTAAATATTTATTACAGATTCAATGCAGTCTTACTCTAGACGCTATTTTCTAGAACAAGAGTGAATGCAGAATGCCACAAGTCTTGTTTTAGAAGATGCAATGTTTGATTGGATCTTAACATCGAAATGCTGTAATTTTTTTAAATCTCAGGGCAAAATGTGTGTGGATGTAATTATCCATCATTATTCACTCTATATTAAAAGTGGTGTATTCACACACAAATGGGCAGATGTTCATTTACATGCTTTGAATAAGTGAGAAAATGTGTTGTCAACAATGTATAATGTATACGTTTCAAGTCTGCTTTTGAGTGAGTGAGGATACAATGAGGCACAGTTCCAACATGTGCCTACGATGTTCAGAATGACTAACACTTTTCTGAATACAAAACTAACTGATATTGCATTTAACAGGGGGGAAAATCAGACAATGGTGCAATCTTGGAAGTAAGAATTAGATGAAATACATTTATCAATATATGCAACAGAAGCTGTAACAGTAGTTTGTGTACTGTCATCCTAATCAAGAACATCTACACAAGCTATCATTACAGAACATAACCCTCGTACATCACAACATTGCTTTGGAATACTTCTCTTTTTTTCCCTTTTTCTTGTATTATTATGTGATTAAATCTTGTGCATCTGGGGATTTGGGTATCATAAGATGATTCAGAGAGTGTAAGCTAACTGCCTAAAATGTAATTATGACGCCAAAAAACAGTGTTTCTTCCCCGTTATGTAAAGTTTTAATCTCATTCCATTGATTAAGAACTGCCTGTAATTTTCACAGTGTGTGTGGACACTTCTCTGTGCACAGTATCACCACTTTGCCTAAAGGAACCTGGACATTATTGATGTTATCCTTTCTCTTTCATGCATTAATTATACTGTATCTGGAAACTACAGCCACAATTACAGCCTAAAGTCTTTTTGAGTGTGATGCTACAAAGTTGACACACCTATTTTTGGGCAGTTTCTCTTGTCAAGTGCACAGCCATTTTCACATATCTCCAGGGCTGGGCTCTGGCTAGGCCACTCAAGGACATTCACAGACTGCTCTCTAAGACACTCCTTTGTTATCTCGGCTTGGCTATCTTGGTTCATTGTCCTGCTGGAAAATGAACCTTCAACCCAGTCAGATCCAGCACACTCTGGAGCAGGTCATCATCAAGGACGCCTCTATGAAATGCTGCATTCATCATTTATCTGCATTTCATCCTGACTAGTCTCCCACATCAAAACATCCTCACATCATGACGCTGCCACCACCATGCTTCACTCTAGGGATGATTATTATGATAAGCTGCGCCCGATTTCCTCCCAATGCGATACTTGGTATTGAGGATATAGAGTTCAGTCTGTTTCATCACACCAGAAATTTTGTTTCTCATTGTCTGAGAGTCTGTTAGGTGGCTTTTACTAAGGAGTGGCTACAGTCTGGCCACACTGCCATAAAAGCCTGATTGCGGAGTCCTGCAAAAATGGCTGCCGTTCTGGAAGGTTCTCTTCTCCACAGAGCAACACTGGAGCTTTGCAGAGTGACCATCAGGTTCTTCTTTATTTCACTGTCTAAGCTTTTCTGCCTTGATCGTTCAGACTGGCCATGCTGGTAGTACAATACAGGTAGTTCCAGACATCTTCCAATTACAGACGATGGAGGCCTCTGTGCTCATTGAGCCTTCAATGCTGCAGAAATGTTTTAGTAATGTTCCCCAGATCTGTGCTTCAATACAATCCTGTCTCAGATGTCTACAGACAATTCTTTGGACTCCATGGGCTGGTTTGTGGTCTGACATTAACTGTTAAGTATTGCACCTTATATTGTTTTCCTAATCATGTCCAATCAACTGAATTTATCACAGGTGGACTCCAGTCAAGTTGTAGAAACATCTGACTGATGATCAGTCGAAACAAAATGCACCTGAGCTTATGTTTGAGTGTCATGGCAAATTTTTTTTTACAAGAATATCAAGCAAACTTTAGGGTATTGTATGTAGAAAATAATTTAATTCATTTTTGGAATAAGGCATGACAATCTGGACAATCTGCACTGTAAACATGAAAGCTGAAACCTAAAAACTATAACAACATTGAAGCACTATAACAAACAGTATGGCAGCTGGGTTATCTTACCTTAAACAGCTGTGATTTGGTCCTGCGAGGGGAAACAGTGAAGGGGATGTTCAACACGGATATATCACTCACAGGCTTGACTGTCACCCGCTCAGCCGGCGTGTGTGGCCTCCGTGCGGGGGACAGGGTTCGGCTGATACCAGGAGGAGGGCCTGGTGGAGGTATGTCTGCTGATGATGGTGGTACTGAGACACAGCGAGGAGAGCCCTCTGACCTAGGTGCTGAAGAGGAGGGAGGCACAGTAGATGGTGGGCGGGGGCCAAATGGATACTCTGGGGCCGGGGTGTAAAGCGGTGCGGTAGGGCTGCCGTGACGGTACTGGTGGCGCTGCTGCCACTCATACAGTTGCCAGACAGTGTTGGACGCCGGGCCCCCCTGATCTGGGGTCAGGCGAAAGTGACTCAGGCGGTCCTGGGCATACTTGTACTCGCCGAGTCGGCCAGGTGGGGGACTTTGGCGAGGAGTTTTTGGCAGGGTTTGGTAGGCGTCGATGGAGGTGTACTTGTGTTGCGTTGGTGGTGTGCGACGAGGGAGGGTGTTCTCTCTGGATGGGGCACTGTTAAGTAGAAACAGCAAGAAAACATTAGGCTACTTCTAAGGGCAAAAAGGCAACATTGACACATCATTAGCACTTAATTTGATATAAACTTATACTTTATTCGTTACTCCTGAGGTTCGTCATTTGAAGGCACAGTGTGAGTTTTATCTCCTATGCAGATGCCAGACAACTATACATACAGAAGTAAATGTTACTGGCACACTGCCTCCTTACACCTGAGCTGTATATCTGTAAAGTTTGGCCAATACTGTAAAAACCTTGGGGTGACTTTTAACAACCACTTCAGGTCAAACAAGCTTGTTGTTTTAGTTGTCCAGTCTTATTTTATGCAGATTAGGAGACGTAAGATCAGCTCGATTTCATCTAAAACAATTGTAAAGATGGTCATACATGGTTCTATCTCCTCTTTGTTAGATTATTGCAATTTATTCTACATGTTTAAGCTACAAAGACTACACCAACTTATAGCTGTTCCAAAATGCAGCCAGACTTCTTACTAAACCAAAAAAAGAGAACATGTCACTCCAGTTTTAGTTTCTCTTCATTGGTTACCCATTAATTTTAGAATTAAGGTTTTAATTATGAGAATTTAGTGTTGATTTTTACGGTTCGCTCTGGGCTCACACCAAAGTACATTTCAGATCTTCCGACACCATACGCTCCTGGTCATAGCCTTAAGCCCTTACCTAAAGCTCTGCTGCCCATCACACAACCTTGGCTGAGCACCAAGGGTAATCAGACTTTTTCGATCAGGACACCCACTCTTTGGAACAATCTGAGGAGACGGTTTCAAGGGGAGCTCACTATCGTCTTTTAAATCCCTCTTAAAGACATATTCTTCATAAGCAGGCTTTTTCTGTGCCTCCACTTTCACCTTCATAGCTGTTTTATCATCTTCTCCTAGTGATAATTTTTAATGTACTTTAATTTTTCATATCTGTTGCTAATTCACCTGTTTTTTTTTTGTTTGTTTTTTAAATTGGCTTTATCTCTCACTTTCATCTCCTTGTGCTGCCAGCATTCTGATACCTTATAAAGTTTCACTTTTATCTGTTCTTAAATTTTTTATTTGTTGTTTGTTTCCCATCTTGTTCTGTGAAGCACTTTGTAACTTTGTTTGGAAAGAAAAAAAAACATTTTTGTATATTGCAATGACCTACCCTTTGTACTCAGCCTTCTGTACTTTGACCCACTGCTCCACCTGCTCAAGGGTACTTCTCCTCTGAGCGTGCTTTTGTGTGTTATTAGCAGGTGGCTCTGGGGCCCTTTGATACGTCCCTGCTGCGATGCCGTTGGGTTCCAGTATGGGGCTGGGTGTGGAGACCAGGCCATTTCTTGTGCAAATGCTGGAGGGCAAAGTCGAAGCGGCTCGTGACGGAGCACGGGACGGCACCCTGGACACAGGCGCTGAAGCCGAAATGTGATCTGGCTGTGGTACGGCAGAGGGTGCGGGATTAGATGGGAGGGAAGTGTGCGTGTCCATTTCTAGGCCAGTGCTTCCTATGGGGGGATCCAACATGATGGTAGCAGGAGAGTCTTTGTGAAAGCTGCAACGCTCCTCTGCGTCACGGTGTATGGGCTCCAGGAGAACCTCATGAATCATCTGTCTTGTTGTCTCAGAATCGAAAGTCTTGGTCTTGTGGTGGCTTACATGGTTTGTCTGTGGGACAGCCTGCTGCGACAACTTATCAGCTGGTCTGTGGAGAGTGGAGATGGCAAAAATCAATGAATGCTGTCATTTTACACTCTTATACCCTTAACAATGTAATTAACAATATCTGTAATTCGGATAGCAGTTTTGTTCCTCAGGCTTTTCGAAGGACTGCAGTGGCTCCTCCTCAATAACAACCAAGTCTGTTTCGTTTCATTTCACGGATACCCCGTACACGTTATAAGCCAGAGTTCTAGCATTTTAATCTTCTTTTCTGTTGTAGTGAACTCAATTTGTACTAGATGGTGACTACCACATGAAAGGGAAACTTTTCCTCAGAATCCTTAGCTTTATGAGCAGGCAAAGACCAAAGAAGTCACAAAGCAAACAGATGACACTCAAAGCCTGGTAACCATATCTCTATTTCAACCACATTAATGAAATCCCATGTAAACAAAGCACTCAGCCAGAAGAAATAGGCCAGTCTCCGGCACACCAAGTCATAGTTAGTTTAGTTTTAAAGAGGTGTTCAGACAAGCCCAGGTGATACTGTCCCCGTCAATGGCTCACATCTAAACATATCAGAATGAATTACAGTAGCACTACAGTGAGTTGTTTCTCCTCATTACTGTGGACTGTGCTAAATATAGTGTTGCTAGCTGTGCATTCCATCCATTTGCAATGAAAATAATTTTTTTGCATACTGCAGATGAAAGCCTTTAAAAAGTACTTTAAGCATGCAGTCACAGTACTTTTAGTTTAGCTTCTAAAAACACTGGAAATGGGTGAAAAAGAGGTTAAAGAAATTCCCATCTGGAAGCTGTCTTCAGCTACGTTTCCCTTCTGTTATTCACAAACAACTAGTGTAGTCTTGTGGGACTGCCCCCAAAGTAAAATACAAGATAATGAAAATAAAGAGGTGCCAGCAGCGGGTATCTGAGGTTGCTTGTGAATGATGGACTTATTTGATCTCTGCCCCTCGTAAACATATTAATAATTCATGAAGGAAGCTGCTGTTTGTTAAAAAAAAAAAAAAAAGCACCCACATCAGCAATCAGAATGTATTTTTTGAATGATACTAATATTACAAACAAATTCATCATATTTTGGAGAAGCAGGAGTGGAGCAGGACATTTTTTAAATTATTCTGTGAATCTTTAAGTATGATAAAAGACAACACAGTGCAAAAACAGCATGTCTCAAATTGCGAATGACAACATTCCTATTTAAACTATAGGACTGTATTCATCTGGGAAAAGAAAAAAAATGAGATGAATAATGTTAATAATGACCTGATCATTGCATCGCTGTGGTTCTGCATCAGCGTGGCCTGGTTCATGGCCCTAAGCCAGGTGTTCATGTCTTCTTGGGTGTCGGCACTGAAGTAATAGGTTCGCATCCCAGTGTGCTCCGCCTGCGAGCCAATCACAGAGGTCTGCTTGTAAATGTACGAGCGCATACCAGTGTGGCTAGCCTGTAGGAAGAGAAAGGAGGCTGGGTCAAGTAGTGGTCAGAGGGGCACAGACATTACTTGAGAGACAGAGCGCCAGATGGGTTTCAAGTCCGAGAGACAGGGGGATATCATGCTGTCCAACAAGAGAAACAACATCAAGGGCAACATAAGCACTGACCAGTACAGAAAGAGCGAATGAAGGAAATCACACAGCAGAAATACAGAGACAATAACGCCAGCCAGTTACAACCCACAAAGGCACAACCTTCAAGCAATGAGAGGAAAGATACTGTGCTATGATGGAACACAAAAAAAACAAAAAGTTAGTGTCAGGGCAAAGATCCCTAACCCCAAATTTTCTTCATGAACCTGTCCCCATTTGAACCTTTTTTTTCTTCCTACTTCCTTTTCCACAACAGTAAAAATACAACAGCTTTTATAAGGTGCTTGACAAGACAGGTCCATAAATCACAGTGTTCTGCAAAGAAAAAGCAGTTGTCTACTGAGTTATTATATTTAGCACTGACAAATTTAAAATGAATATATCTTTATATACCTTTAAAATTTAAAAGGATATTAGTTCACATTCACTTAATTATTAGATTAGATTAATGTAGCTTCAGTCTAAAGACCAAACAGTGAAGTCTGCAGCTGTTCAAATGTAGGTGAGCATTTAACAGCTAGAGAGTTTGATATTTCTCTCAAAAATTACACAGGACAGAAATAGAACCAAAGGTGAATGAATAATTGGACTCGTTAAAAAAAAAAAAAGCAGCTAAACGCACAGCTGTAAGCATGAGTGCTGCTCCGTGCCTCAACCTACACTATAGTAACTCCAAACTTGGTGATATCTCAGCTTGCTCCACTTCCCCAAATAGCCCTAAAATCATTTAATGCATCTCTAAATAATTTGTCTGCAGATATCGCCTACATTTCCCCTTTACTGCGCCCTAGAAAACACATGCAGAATAGTTATGTTCAGCAGGTCTATCTGTTTGTGTAGGAGGAGACAGCAGTAATACCAGCACTACCACAGTAAGTGCATAAAAGGGAGGATTTTTTTTTTTAGTCAAAGTAAAAATGATTTTTTTTTCTTTACTCAAAAATCAACATGTTCTTGGCTGCACTGCACTGAGGTCTACTGAGAATACCATCAGAATGGAAGTTAGCATCTCTGCCTCTCCTGCCAAATCCCAAAGTTTTGCTGAACTATGAAACCCAAGGAAAGACTAGAAATGCTTAAGCCAAGTACTGTTTGATAATTCATCTATAATACACACTCACAGGATATTTTTGCTAAATAACTAAACATTATGTCACTGATACTGTAATTTGCCAGCAATCGTCAGCAATGGGATAATATAGCATCAAAGAAGCAGACCGGCCTTAAATTCAATGAACAGTGTATCAGTAAGGCAGTTTTTAATTAAAGAAGTCTAAGTGTTTAGTATGCTCAATAAAGATCTCTGTGTAAATGTGGGGTTATTAGAGCTCCTTTTAAGTGAGCTGCACTCCATTGAGCACAGCTCTATAAATGTCCTACTTTTCCCTTTCCTTCCTGCAGTGTTTCAGTAGTTGGGACTGGAAGACAAATGAGAGCACCCACTCAACAACAGATGCATTTTAATTTAAAGTAATTAGCCAGTCCTCCCTGTCCCAATCCACTGTCTGAATAATGAAGGCAGATAGAGCAGTGTGTACGGTGTGTTGCTGTGGGATCCACAGAATTTCTCAGAGATTTTCTTACTCTGTTTATAATGTGATAAAATGAATGTAATCCTTGCATTCTTGTATTACAGCGTGACAGTCGGGAACACACAAAGCATCGCTCCCACGCTGGCTGTTTAATGTACACACTTAACACGCTCATGAATAAAACAGACTGTCAGTCCTGCTGTTATATCCCTGTTAATATAAACTCTAAATAAACCCTGGCAAACAGACGCACACAAACAGACGCACAACATGTGAACTCACCTCCCCTCTGCACTCCAGCTTAAACAAGCTCATTTCGGCGGCTGCAGCGAAGCACGACAAAAATAACTTGGAATATAATTCTAGTCACTATGCTAAAGTGTGGGCTTGACCCTGATGCTGCTACATATTTGAAGATCGGGGAGGTAACCGCATTCCACACCTGATGCACACAGGAATCAATAACCTGGCAGCTAAGCAAACACTTTCATGAGCTTTAGGCAAATGGAAACAAGGGAGGGGTATGGATGGGCTACGCATTGAGGAAACCTTATTTGGACTGTATGGAGGTGAGAGGCTGATAATGCCCTCATCATGAAGGTTACAGATTATGGTTGCTGAGCTAATACATATTATCCTTTGACATATGGGATGATCAATTAAGTAAAACATGTGATAGATGATTTTGTGGGTGACTTTTTCTCATTGTGACAAGGACTAAAAAAAAAAAGTACTATTTTCCGCACTATAAGGCGCACTTAAAATCCTTTAATTAATCCTTTAAAAATCGACCGTGCACGTTATAATTCGGTGCACCTTATGTATGAATTCTGGTTGTGCTTACTGACCTCGAACGGATTTTATGTTGTACACGGCACTCAAAAGTCTGTCAAAAATGCTTTAGTATGACTTTGGCAAGCTATGAAGCCGCACTGCTTGATGGATTGTCGGAGCAGTAAGGCTACCGTAGTCAGGAGCCTCGCGGAGTAATCCGGTTTCAAATTCTGTTTCAGGTCCCTAAGTCAAACGAACACTGCGGCGTCACTGAGAGTTAAAAACTGTCTAAATTCTTTCATCTTTAATAAAATGATCAGTGTTGCTGCTTTACCAGGTGTAACAATTAAGTTTAACATCCAGGTATCCATGAAAACAGGATTTATTAAATTTAACCGAGTTAGAAGTTAGCAGGAAGTTAGCGCACTAGTTTCCACCTAAACATGATATAGAATCAGAATCAGAATCAGAATACTTTATTCATCCCGAGGGAAATTAGGGGTTCTGACTGAGAGATTTCTTAAAAGATTAAAACGTACAGCTCTGCTGTCACTTCCAACATAAATGAAGACGGGAAACTAAACAGCAGTGATGTTTGTAGGGTTATTGAAGTTGGGCTAGCTGGTACATAATGATGTGATACGTGATCACTAGCGAACAGCTATGTTAGCATAACATAAACTGAAGCTGGAGGATGAACGCTAACTTTTATCCACTCAATAAAAGTTAACGTGAGGGTTCCCGATGGTTAGGGACAAATGCAATCGCATGGCAGGATGCTGTAAATGGACCAAACTTCAGTCAGGAGAACAACTGAGATAATCCATCCACGATACGAGGTTATTAATTAAAGTACTGCAACAACATTGGAATAGAGCAGCTGCAAGAGAATTCAACATTAATGAATCAATGGTACGGAAGTGGAGGAAGCAAGAAGAATGAGTTGAGTAACGTTTGACTTATCTGACTGTTTTGTTTCGCTTAATGCGCCTTATAATCTGGTGCGCCTTATGTATGAAAACAGACCCGTTCATCAGCAGTGCACCTTATAATATGGTGCGCCTTATGGTCCAAAAAATACTATGATTTCCCCAGACTGGATCATCTAGGACAGCTATCGTGTCCTATCATAACAAGACTCAAAAGTCTCAAAAAGCTAAAATAAAAAATAATATTATCCATTACTCTTTGAATGGTAATGTTTTTGTATGTCACTGACATTTCTGAGATCAAATAGTATATCAACGAATGGAAAAATAATCAGATTTACCAATAAAGAAACCCTAGCTCATCTTTAGTAATCTCCTTGTAACTAGTACAAACATCTCAGACCATAGTGTAAAACAGTAAACTGTATAAAACAATATAAATGTGCTATATCCAAGCATTTGCATTCAGTACAGCTGATCTATATGTAAAGAAACAATTAAAAGATGCAGACTACAAAAAGAATCCTGCCACCCTTTCACCACAGGTCACATCATTCATTTAAAATGTGCCATCAAAATTTTTCATGTCTCTACTCATTAAAAAATAAAAAGCACACCAGATTGAAAATATTTTTCTTTTAAGGTCATTGTGTGTCTCTTCACAGCTTCTAGTGCTCCAACTATTTTTAGATTGCTCCTTGGAAGTGTGGCTGTGACCACTTGAACTCATGAATCCGAAATGGCTGCTAGATTTCCTCTATTCAACAAAAGGGGTGGAGAGGCTCATGGTGCCAACTATGGAGAGTAACTATATAGTGTATTGGTTCAGCCAAAAGGATTTTGCCTTTTCAGTATGACGGGACACTTGGTTTGATGAACCTTCATATTCCTCAGGGCATTACAGTAACTACACACGACTCAACAAAGAAGTGGTGGAAGGTGGGAGAAAAAAAAAAAGAGCATGCTTCTGTTCACATTTCTACCCTGGCCTCTGGATCTTACCTTAGCAGGGCCTCAGGTCCGACTACATTTGATATTCTTGGCATAAAAGTAAAAGTCCCTTTAACACAGAAGTCAATGTTTTCTCTCTGCATAAGGTTCATGTCCAAAGTGAAACTGAAAATGTGTATCTGCAAGTGGTTTAAACAACACTTTAACAAAGTGATCCAAACTTAGCAGGAGTCCTGGAAGTGGCCCAGACAAATTTTAATCAAGCAATGTTTTTGCTTTTATCAAGCTTTTTATAACATTTCAAATTAGGTTTGCTTGTTTTAAAGATGCCTTTGCACTTGTTTGCTGCGGTGTTTGGTTAAAAAAATATGTAGGTTTGCCATGATGTTACCCAGAAGAAAACCACAGATGTAAACTGTGAAGGGCTCAGCTGGCCTTTCACTGTCAGGACTGGAGATGTGTTAAGGCATTTCAGGGGCCAGGAAACAGTCAGGGAAACTACTTAACAACTACTCATCATAAATGTGAACTCTAGATATGTCCAAAGAACATGCTAAATATCTTGATGAGAGCAACACAGCATCCTCAGGAAGCAGCTGTCAAAACACGCCTGTTCACTCACCGTCAGCACTCTGACAGATGGCCTCTTACAGCTACAATGGGACAGGCTGCTTGATGAGAGAGAGGGGGCTGTGCTACTAGTCAGATGTTTAGCCACGTGCAGGAATGCAGAGAGCACAGATGCAGACCAGAGGTTTAGGCACACATTTGTATGGCACTATGTTGGAGAAAGCAAATTCAGACTCTAACATAAATGATAGAAACTAAAAAGGTTTAATTTTGTGGATCCTCTGCGCACAACTTCTACCTGACCGTACACATTTAAAAGGAGAGAGAACTCCCGTCTCAAATCGCCAGCCTCAAATTTTTCCTCATTTATTGATACATCAGTACTGATGACAAATAATGACACAATGCAACACACATCCCCAGCAGTCTAAATTAACACTGGGAGTCTCTGGCTTTAACGGGAATGCTGAGTGGGTCATTCAGCACTGAGAGCATGACCGATACGCCTACACACAGAGTTCATACACAGCTCAGCCTCTTTTTCCTCTCTGTTGTTTGTGTCTGTGTGAGAGTTGGTTTCAGTTTAGGGTGTTTCTGGCAATTTGTTTCCTTCACTATGTTGTTCAATTGTGCTTTATTAATTTTTTTAAAAATTAAATAAATAAAGCACCATTTTCTCACTACTTGTTTCTGCTTCCAATTCACAGCCACCAATAGCTGCTATCACTTCCTTCCTCTCCATATCTTATCCATTCCTTTCCTCTCTTTATTATAGTTTCCAGTTTGAAACATTTCCTATCCCTTCCTGTTTTCTCTCTCCTTCAGCTTGAAAATATCACTTACCACTTGCACTAACATAAGCTTACAATAGTGCCTGCCCCATTCCTGTGGACAGCCCTCACAAAAAAACAAAAACAAACAAACCCCAAAAGCACGCACACATGCACCCTCTCTTTGTCTCTCTCTGGCACTATTTAGAGAGTCATTGTGCTCATAAAGATAAGCCTCAGCATCAGCCAGAGCACCACAAAGCTCCTGATAAGGCACATTCTGCAAAACTTGCTACAGCAGAAATTGAATCTACACAAAAAAAAAAAAAATCCAAATGAAAAAACAAGAACTTGTGGTGGCTCAGAAATGTCACTGTTTCTGCAAGCAGCATGCCAAATTATTACATTATTCTTTACTTTAAAGATTCCCTAAACAGCAGCTGTTTTAAAGAGAAGAGAGAGAAAAATGTAACGTTTAGGTGACTGAGGGGTTACATAAACTGCATCTAAAGCAAGAGATTTCTTGCAGCTTTTTAAAATGACTTTTTCCGCGCTTTCTCACTGGAACAGCAACTTGAGGTGACATGACTTCCAAATAAAGCTTTTCTCCTTGCTATCAAAAAAGATTGCATGCTGGTACAGTCGATGTAACAGATGGGGCAGAAAGCAAGAAGGGCGCAAAGATGAATGATAAGCTCAAAACCAGATAAGGCAAATACAAAGATTCACACTGCGATAAGAAGTAGGCGAAAGTGAAACAGGAAAAACAACAGAGGGGAATTTAAATAAGAGAACACTGATGGAAAAAAAATGAAAAAGACAACAACAACTTCAGCCAAAAGAAGATGTTACTACCAAGACATGCATCAGAAATCAAAAGAATATACAAGGTTGCTGTATATTCTGTCCAGTCTGAATCAAAAGGCCACACCAAAGGCAGACAACATGGATATATAAGGCTTACATCTGGCAAAGTGAGAGAACATGAGAGCATAGAGTACCTATTTATGGGAGGACTGTCACTGGATGGTGCGACACTCTCAGGGCGGGAGGGAAGTCCCAGTCAGGCAGCCAGCCAATGGGAACAAGAGAGGGAAGAGCATTCAGTGAATAGGGGAAGGAGGGTAAAGTAGGGTGGGAACTTGTCGTGGGAACCCGAAGGCACAATTTGTGCAGTCCCAATGGGTATACGTTGATTTAGTAGTCAGCACCGTAGTAGTTCAAAAACTGTAGTCCAAATCAAATACCCACCATTATCTAGCACAGGAAGGTAGCGGTCTTCTTTTTGCTTTAAAGTTGTTGTTTTGATGTTGTGATGCATGCAGTGTTTAATGAAGTGGGGCACTCTGCATATGACCGCACATACTAACAGTGGTGCTAAAGACCAACTTATTACCAGGTTGAGTATCAGTGCTTCGGTTTAACCTCATCAGCATCCAGAACAAGTTATGTGCATAGTTCAATGTTTTCAAAAGGGTGAATAACTGTATATACGCCAGAGTGACGTCACACTGTACCTGGGGTGCACTTCCACATCACTGCATCAAGGAACTATTGGAAATCATCACTAGAATATTATAAGCCGATTTAAGGTTGCTGAAAACATCATGAATAAATAAAAAAGCAGGAGAACTTCACGGCTTCCTTTAGGGTTTCCAGATCACGGTAAAAATATTTCATCTGTGAGCCAAACTGATAAGGGAGTTTTAAGACCAATATCAGGACAGATATTTGGTGTTTAAAAGGACGACATATAAGCCAATATTTTTGTTCATTTTAGACAGTAGGTTGTAAGTAAGTAGTATCAAGTAATATTTTATTTCAAGGCAACCAGAAAATAATCCCGAGAAAGCATCGAACCACAAACTTAACACATTTTCATGTAAATCCATATTAGCTACCTATCTTAATCGTTTCTGGTGATTAAGAACCCTGCAATGTACTTTATATGCTTTTTGTTTTTGCTCACTACTGACTTCTTGGTTTTAAATATATTATTATTGATTATTATTTAACTATATAATTATTACTCTGTACCTTTCACTGTTTGAGAGGCAAAGTGTGAAATGGTTACGGTATCACTGATGTCAACAGACAGACACAAGAGCCTGTTTTATTAAAAATATTCACTTTGGCATCTAAAATCTAGGTTTGCTGAAATAACTGTCACGGGGAAGCAAATTATATGTTCTACAGAATCCTAAATTCTGATAATAACGTCAGAATGAGCAACGGTGCATTACAATTAGCAAGTGTCCCTGAGAAACTGTTTTTTCACACCTTATGGCATGTCTAAAAAATTTAAATTGCAGAGAAACAAAATGACTAAATGGCTCCTGATATGTATTTTTAACATCTAACTTATGCACTGATTCAGTTTGTCAAGAAAATATTGTAAAGATGGAGAAAAAGTTACAGTAAAATGTGGTTTTACTGGGTTTATCCCCCCACTACACCACCTGTTGGTTAAGGTGAGACAGGGTATGTTTGGATTCCTCCAAAACGACTGAATGCATACAGTGAATGCCTTCGGATAAATAACAGGTGACTTGTTCTGCCCACTGCCTACTGGACGGGCAGTGGAGCACTTTGTCTTACATCTGTTTGGGCTCTTCTATCACAAGGACAAATGCAGAAAATCTTCCCTCAGTGTATTATATTTAGGTTTGGATCTACTGAACTCTTCTCTTGTTTCCATTTTCTGTTTTTATTGATTTCTTTTTGTGTAACCTTTTACATTTTGGGTCTATTTTGTTTTGTGATATTGTATTTATTTTTATCAGGCTATGTTGTTTTTAATGTTTTTAAGCTGCAGTGCTATAGTAAATTCCAGTACAGTAAACTTTTGGGATAAAGTATCGTAAACATCTTTATTCATCTAGTCTGTCAGAGCTTTAGCATGTGCAATGCAATCATACGTTTTATGAATCTATTCGTTAAATAAAAAATAAAAAATAAAACAAAAATGTTGATTCAAACTTTGCAGTCTTGTTTCCGAGTTCATCTCCATGTGCGCCTAACGTTGCTTCCAGAAATGCCATTTTTAGATTGTTCCTGGGATGTCCTGCTCTGAACATCTGAGCTTGAAAATCTGCAATGTAAGCTCCTCTACTTTGTCAGAATGAAATTTAACTTCAACTTTATTTGGAGAAAGAGGGCACAGGTGCAGGGAGCCAAATCTAGCAAACGATGCAGGTGGTCAGCAAAGACTGTGTTGAAAAAGCCAAAAAACTCACATGGTTTTAGGCACTGCTGTGAAACAGCGCACAACAGTGTGTGGCATCATTTCAGCAGCAAACATCCTCCCTCGGTCTTTGCAGAGCTCGGCACTGACAGTCTGACCCTAGGGGATAAATTCATGGTGCGCAACCTCTTGAATGTGCGAGAAAGCAAAACGTCTGCGCTTATACACAGCCTCTGGGCTTGGACACTGTGGTGCTTTCCAGAGAAAACCTCCTGTTTGGTCTCCAACTCTTTTCAACTGCAATGGTCCTTCATTTGAGCTGCATCTGTTTCATTCATTTGACAGAGAAAATTATGTTTGATCTCCACACAAGTTCAAGATCATTGTGTAAAAAAAGCCAAAATAAAACAAAAAAACCTTCAGAGCATCTTCATACTGCAGCCAAACCGGAAGAGATGCAGATTTACTCAAAGAGGAAAGACGAAATCTGCCAAATTTAAATCATGCATGATTTATTTAATTTTATTTATTATTTATTAATTAATTTTTTTTTTTTTTGGGGGGGGGGGGGGGGGGGTAAATTACATTCAGTAGGATTCAATCCAGCTGTCAATTCAACTAGAAGGTGCTTAACTTCAGTCCAGTTTACAAATTATAAAATGGACCATTAGCCACCTCAATGACTATATTTCAATGCATAAAGACTAAAAATATATCTCGCTAAAGAACAATTTATGGATCTAATCTCTGGTCACAGGAATGTGTCTTTAACAGACAAGAAAACATGTTCCTTCCCAGAATAAATCAAAAGTTCAATTAACCATGTTCACAAAAAGCAAATAAAAACCCTGTGCATATACTGTATCTTCTTGCAAATGTGCGGAAATCCCTCCTGCAGTATAGGACAGTGCGTGCTGTACAGTAATCCAGCCTCTTAATTTTACACATGTTGGGTTTAACTCAGAAACTTGTGCCTTGGGGAACAGAAAAGCTTCATGCCATTCCAGACATGCTTGTCTGTCTCAATAAAGACAGACAATCAGTGGTAATAGACATTACTACAACAGCTGGCAAGTGCTGCACAATGAAGCTGAGTGGTGGCTTCACTAGCAGGTTATTACTGTAGGAAGATAACAGTCTGTGAAAGAGACAGAATTGTATTTCATTTTCATTTCATTTCAATTTGAGAAGGTCATGATTTAAAATCTAATAAACATTTTAACTGTACACAAATTTAAACTCTGACTTTCTGTTTTCAACCCAAAGACGTGTTACTGCTATGAAGTTTACAATCAGACAAAAAAACAGTGTCTGCACACATAGATCACAAACATATGAATAAATATGTTTATAAAGTTATGTTGTATGTTTTCATACAGCAGGTGTTACACAGGCCTTCTGCAGTAAAGCAGTTTTTGTGTTGTTATTTCAAACTGCTCTCGGTGATGATATAGACCACTTCTTGGAAAGTGCTTTAAATAGCAGGGGTTGTTTTATCTCAAGTGGCTCCTGTGGGAATAAAACCCATTATCTATGTCTTCTAAAGCTGGAATACCTTATACATGATGCCTCTTTCAATTTGTGGCCATGTTTAACACTGTCACGGCAGAGCTGAAAAAATATTACAGTCTAATAAATTTATCTTCCCGACACACCTTAAATTTTAATGTTCAGATGGTTCTGGTGGTTTAATTGGCTAACAGGACATCAGTATATGAGAAACACTCAGAGGGAATCATTCCAAGTTTTGTTTTTAACCAAGAACCAAGAAAAAGTGCAAGACAGACTATAAGACAGAAAAAAGATAAACATCAATCAAAATCGGATAAAAACTCTGTATAACAAAAAGAGGCGTACCTTAAAGGCATACTTGCGGTTGATGTGATCCTCGAGTCCCACTGGTGAAATGACATAGCTGGGCAGAGGAATACTGCCCAGGACTGACTCCTCTCTGCTGTCTGGAGATAGAGCGAGAAAGAGAGAGAGAAGAACGAGAGAGGGGAGGTCAGCGGGGTAAGGTGGAGGGGGAAAAAAGACAGGCAAGAGATATAGAGGACAGGAAGGAGCGACAGAATAAATATCACTCATCAGCCCACTAATTTCCTCACTGCCAGCCACCAGTATCACAACACTGACAAACACGAACTCGTATGACGTCACTCATACCACAGTGTATGCCAAACAGTAAATGACCACTCTGGCATGCCAGTGTCACAGAGTTAAAGCTCCTCTGCTCCAGCTGGCAGCCGGCCGCCTGTCCTCAGCCTCTGCCCCGTCCAGTTTACACGTTGAGATCACAGTCAGCACATGCACATGCACACACACACACAGATCTGTCCTTTGTAAGAACCATCACTGATGCAATACGGTCTTCAACTTTTACCCTTCAAAGAAAAAAAAAGTCTCCAAAAACACTTCGCAGTGTTTTATAAACAAAAATTCATCACATATTTGTTTTCCACTGAATATTGTAATAGCATGCTAGAATGTGTATGGTAAGGACAGTGTCTCCATGTGCGACGATTACCACATCGTAAAATTTAGCAATAGCATGAAAATGTGTGCGTGTGCATGCAGCACCTGCGTATGTGGGCGGTTTGGCTGAGAGGTGATAAGACGGCGCTGTAGCTAAAGGAGTAATTGGTTAAAAATAATTCAAGGACCTTTGAAGGGGACATTCCCTAAATGGTGGGCAAGATAGTGGGGTCTTTTTTATCTGCTCTGCCACGTCTGTCTCACACACTTTGCGGGGTATGACATACAGTGTACAGCCCCTTGAGTCAAATTTGAGTTGCGATATTGGGCTTTAAAAATAAAACTGACTTGACTGAAAACAGACCACAGAAGACATATGAGGGGAAAAAAGAGGAAGAAACAAAGGGGCCTCGTTCATCAATGATCCCTGCACACAGTCACAGTCATTTGTGAAAACAGCGCGTACAAATATTATCTTGTGTGTGAGTGTGCATAAATTTCGAAGCTCTCAGCACCATGCGTGTGTAGATTGCTCCCATGAAGGACTACTTACAAAATGCAAACGCAGCTCACACAATAAAACTGCTGGAAACGCAAAAGCACAATACCAACTAAATAATCATCTCTAATCTGAGAACTTTATTGGAGAGCACATTTTTAGTGACAGCAAAGCCCTCCAGAGACTGATGTGCAATCACTAGATTCAGTTTGCTGCAGCCAGTCTTTCATCCCAAGTGCCATCAGCTTACTCCAATATTAAAGAAGGACAAAGGCCATGCAGGTGCAAACATAAGACTTACTGATTCTGGATTTTCTGCACTCTCAGATGGGTCTGAATAAAATTGTGCATTTCAGTCTAGTAAGAGTTGTTCATAGGTTGTTCCCACAAATACCACTATTTTCTTTTCTTTTCATGTAAGCAGCAACAAGTCTATTAAAGTAAAGTCGGCTTCCATAGATGGGTAAGGGTTAAAAATACTGAGAAGTTTTAATATTTTATTTTATTCTAATTATAATCTGAATTTCTAGAACTCAGTTTGGCATTTTCAAATTCTTGTTTTCCCATAACCATCGGATCAAAACCCAGAAAGAAAATGACAAAGAAAAGATGTGAGAATCATTTTCAGCAACTGCTAATTCATTTTTATATATGCATTTAATTGCGTAATGTTGTTTTAAGGAGTCAGTATTTTCATGCAAATATAATGTTGGTATTAAAAAAAACTTACTGTAAAAGCTCTGACATTTATCATCAAAACAAGAAAAGTCCTAATAAAAAACAAAGATAGCAAAGCCGTATTTGACTGTTTGGGTAGGAAAGGGAGGAGATAAGTCGTGTTGAAGAGAGAGATCAAGTGTGCTCATGTTGGGAGGAGAAACCTTTGAACTGAGCGAGAAGACAGAAAAAAGGGAAAAAACAAAAACAACAGAATTGATTTCACCCTCCTGTCGAGGTGAGCAGGCAGAGGAGCGTGTCCCAAATGTTTGGCTATAACCATGGAGATAAAAATGGTGTGGAGAGATAGATAGCGACAAGCAGGGAATGGTAGACCAATTGTGATGGTGTGTGTGATGTAGAGCATCGGTGTAAGCAGTGTGTACATGTTCAATGGTTGGAACCACATAACAGATATAGAGATTACTGCTCACCTAAAGTGAAATTCTGGCTGCTTTGACAGCTGCAGTTTACCGAAAACTGTCATAGTCTACTTTGATCTTTGTCCTTTAACCTTTTGCATTGATTGTGGATCTTTCCATCCTCTCATAATAAACTCTCCTCACCAGAAGTGTATCATTTTATGCATTTAATTTTTCAAACAATACCATAGAGAAACATGCAGAGTATAATACAGCCTAATGCAATGGCCATTTTCTCGTCTGCATCAAGTTCTACAAAGTTTGGATGAGACACTGCGAGCTACTGAATCAAAGATAAGCTACTTCATGAAGGCTGCAGAGGCATGCCAGTTATGATGTGTGATTTCCTTTAATGATGTTTCAATTATTTTGTCTTAAAAGGAACTTTTGAGGATTAACAGATTAAAACTTTTCATTTAAACTGCTTCTTCTTACACCCTGCTTGGGCTGGCTGTGTCCCAGTGTCAAAGTACATCGGGTTGGGATAGGATGGAATTTTTTGGCTTGCTCTTCTCCTTTCTTCATAAATGTCAGTTCTGGCATTATTATGCAAAACACATATTAATTAGGGGTGCAACGATATTCGTATCGATATTGAACCGTTCGATACAGTGCTTTCGGTTCGGTACGCATATGTATCGAACAATACAACATTTGTAATTTATTTTATCAATTTTCCTTCTGACGATGCTGTCTGTGTTGAGCACTCAGTGAATCTGTGTTCGACTACTCCGCCTAGGCTGCACTGTCGAGCGCAGATCCACTGAGTGCTCAACACAGACAGCATAGTCAGAAGGAAGAGCGCAGGGCACCTCCCCCACCCTCATTCAGATCTGGCGTTTGGAATTATTTTGGTTTTCATGTGACGTATGACCCTGAAGGTAAGCGAGTCATGGACTAAAGTAAAACAGTATGTTGGATGTGCCATGCAATGCTCAATTACATTGGTGTGAACTAGTGTGCTAGCGCAGTTAGCTCGTTAACGTGTTGGCCGTCTAGCCCCATGCACGGAGCGATCGGCGGTAGCTCGTTAACGGAGATTTGCCGTGTTGTGGCGTTAAGGTCATTTCAATGAGATTAACCTGAAAGCACTAGTGGGAACACAACGAATATGACTGCACATTTACACCGACATCATCCTAGTGCAAAGACAAAAACAACAAGCATGCTACTAACTTTAGCCGAGTCATTTAGACAGCTGTTAGCACATGATTCTCCTTATATGTTTAATATGCTGCTGAGAATATAGCCCAGAAGAAGCGGATAGTATAGCTTTTATTTTGGAAAGAGCCATTTCTCTGTAATAAACTCTCTTTTCCAAAGATGAGTGATTCCTCAATCAGATACAGGGCTTGCAATATCGCTAGCCCGACGTCCCGGAGCTAGCGATTTTTTTCAGTCGGGCTACCAAAATCTTTCTCTCCCCTGCCCGTCGGGCTATTGTAGGAAAAATATATGTCAATGCTTTTGCATTCTTTTAGAAATGTAGCTGGGTAATTATGTCATTGGCATCGGTGAGCCACTGTCAATATGTGACATATTGAAGTCGCGTTTGAATTTGCGCTTGTTTTTTTGCTTTTACTTTGCAATCACTCGAACTGTGTATAGAGAGCGACAGCACTGATCTGTGAGTGATGATAATTTGTGCACCAATTCCTCTGACATCGTCTTATTAATCGTTAGCTTACTATGCAAACATGACAAGTGAAATCTCCCGCAGCTTAAACATGTGAGAGGTTGATCGCGCAGAGAATCGCTGAGCTTATGTGAGTGCGTGTGTAAAAGCATTTCAGTTCTGCTGAGCCAAATAAGACAGGTCAGGGTGAAGAAGTGACAGCCAAAGAAAAGCTTACCACAAAACGGAGAAGTTATGACAAATCAGACTATAAGGCAAAAAGAAAGTGCAGCTTTATGGTTTCATGGACAAAAGAATTTCTGTGGCTGCAATATGACGAACTATATAACCAGGGCTGCACATAAGTGGTCCGCAGGTGCGCATTCGCTGTCAAAATAAAAAACACGCACAAGGGTTAGGGTTAAATTTAAAAACTGTACTTTTGAGTTAAAATATATATTTATAATTTTAATAAATGACAAATTAAAAATGCATGAACATTTTTTTGTATCGAAAAAATATCAAACCGTGACACCAAAGTATCGAACCGAACCGTGAATTTTGTGTATCGTTGCACCCCTAATATTAATGTGAATAATAATTAAAAAAACAAATATAAAACAAAAAGAAATTGACTAGCAAGACGAACCTGTAGTTTATAGAGCTCTCTTGGCAAATCAAATATTATTGGCACAACAGGGCATTCAGATCCCACACTACTTTCACTTAACATTCCACAAAGACTTACCTTTGTAGTAAAACAGACAGAAATCAGCCAAGACAAACCATTTCCTCTTCCAAAGACGCATCCCAGAGCTGTCCTGAAAAAGAAAGAGAGGTAAAGAGTTTAAGTGAAGAATGCATAAATAATAAGACGAAAAGTACCACTAACTGGAGAAGATAACAAGCAAGACTAGAGAGCTCTTAAATAAGAAGAGAGAGGAGGTAATGAGAAAGGAAGGAAGAGCCTGAGAAATAAGGATGCAGAAAGGGGAAGTGAGGGACAGTAGTAAGGTGGGTACATGCAAAGGAAAAGAGAAAAGACAGAGGGGGAAGGGAGTGATCATTTGTCCTCATTCGCTGGCTCACTGAGTCTGCCATGAGTGCTTTACTGCCCATTTTGTCTTTTATGTCCTTTGGCTGAAAATAGGTCCATTTGAAGAGCTGAGCAGATACAGCAGTGGCTGAAGATGTATGATGCTACGACCATATAATACAAGCATGTGAGTGGATGAAAGGCATAAACTGCATTATGTCAGTCTGGCCATGATAGTGGACATCTGTGCATCAGTGTGTATAATTATTTATAGCAATGTGCTTATATTTATGTGCACCAAAATAGGATTCAAATTGTGTGCATTCATGCACCCCAGAGCATTTTAAAGGGTTTCTTTCTAATTAAAATATAATGTAATTGCAGTAAATAGATCGTGTGCACAGTTGCGAGTGTGCTACTGTCTGTGTGACTGTGTGGGCATGCCTCTTTGTGTGGTCATTAAAATATTGCTTCATAGTAACATCACTCACTGTTTGTCTTGTACGGAGGCCAAGAATCTCCCAGTGGGATGATGCCAACAACAGATATTTTAAGTATAACTTCAAATAAACAAGTAGTCTCTAGTAACAGGCTGTCTGTGATTAACACCAGGTGTTCAGTATTGCCAAAGCAAAGGAAATAAATCAAGAAAAATATCAAACTGGGTTACTGAAGGAAATGTTAGAGAATCATGCTGGATTAAGGGATTGCTGACTAAAAGAAAGCACAGTACCAGTAGTCTCATAAATACTTTAAAAGTATACGACAATTATTTGCTCCATAACTACTATTATCAGGCTAATTGCAACTTTTTTCAGCATGACAGTATTTCATTAAATGTCTGCAGGCTGTTTAAAGCTATATGTTTCATATATTTATAGACGTAGAAGTTAAAAGCTATATATCTATAGCTGAATTTAGATTTCAAAGAAAAAAGAAAGACATTTTATATAAAACGTATATGGTTACTTTAAAATAATAATTGCCAAATAAGTGAACAAAAGTATTATCTAATGTGCTAAACACATTTTTACACTATTATGTACACTTTTCACATTTATTTTCATTTTTAAATCTTAAACTATCACAAAGTTGTCCTATTCAGGCGTAAAAAAAGCAAATCAAGCAAACCCAGTTCAAACTTTATCAACATTAGTCTTGATGTGACTGTATGCAAGTTACAATTGGTGTTTCCGTTCGAGTGTCCCAACCTGTTTGTACAGCCATCCGCGGACCACCACAGGGACGTTGGGATTCCTCTTGATGGACTGCTCTCTCTTCCCAAAGCTGTGCACCTTGCCACTGGACCGGGAGCCCTGTAAAAGACAGAAAGAATATAGAGAGATTTTATGTGACATGCGTTAAGTTAACAGTTCATCTGTATATTTTAATACAACTTCTGGAGCCTTACTGCAGATTTTTCTCTGTGTAAAACCACTTGCTGAAGGCTGACAGCCTATTTTACAGGAAGCGATAACTGCAGCAAACAGGGGTGAGTCTAAAGGGGGCCATGACCACATTAATGTCAAGGCTTTTGTAATATTTTTTCAGAGTAAATGTGAAAAAAAAAATACAATATTGTGTTAATTAAATTAACATTTAAAAAAATATAAGAATAAAAGCTTTTTTCATAAGCCAATAAAAATGTTCACTGGCCATTAAACTCTGAGCCACTGACCTGAGGGTTGTTATTCTGGATACTGAATTATTATTAATATTAATCAATGTTTGCAACATAACAACATCTGTTTTCAGCAGCAGAAAAACTTGCTTCCTATTAATCTCAGAAAGCCTCCAAGATGACAGAGCAAACTTTTTTTTTTTACTTTGATCTTTGACTGTACTTAAATAATTTATTTCAATATGACACGTACATAAAAGGGTTTAGTTGGCTTTTTTTTTTTGGCAGATGTTGTATGCAGTTAAACCTTAAAACACTCCAATTTCTGAATTTGTGAAAGACCTGTGTTTTTTTCTCTTTGGAATATGTATTATTTCTCATTAATAAGACAAAAGTATTTTTTGACTCGATTATATGATGGAATAAACAACAGGGAAGCGTATCTACTTAAATTCTGAACAGCTTGATTAGAGCCTGTCTGACTACATTAAGGATCGGAAAATAACCAGCTTCTCTACATAAGAGAAATGAGGCCAATTTTACATCAACTAGCAAACGCACTGTTCCACCTAAGCTCTCTGGGAATAGTGCATGCTGACCTCAAACCTAGAGACACAATGGTTATGGACCGCCATCAGTCTCCCATCAAAGGACTCAAAATTGCTGCTTTCAGTCAGAGATCTGGTAGCCACTGATAGCCAGCCCTCAGTTGAATGTCAGCCGCTAAGTGTCCCCCCTCTTTCCCTTGGGACGTATCTACTTTTCACTATAAACACGCCCCTTTCACCCAAATGCACAGTGTCACCATGAGATGGTGCTTTCTTCAAAAAAACTTTGACTTGTATAGTTAGCTATAGATGATTTTCTCTGTATTATTGTAGGGTCTTTGCCTTATAATATAAAACTCATTGAAGGCACCGTTTTGATTTGGCGCTATGAAAAAAATGAATTGAACTTCAAATTCTTTTGACAGCTTTCGTAAAGAAATAAAGAAATCATTTTTTTGCACACAAGCTTCCTCGTAGATCCCAAACCAGATGTGGAAGTTATTTTTGAGACTGATAGAACTTAATTTTTCATTTAGCCTATTGCTTGCTGGGTCGTTTTTCTTCAGACCTCTGTTTAATCATTAGCATGTCCTTCAATTTTTCTTTTAAATTGCAACTTAATATTTTGATTTATTCTTTAGATTACGTTAAAATCTTATATTGTGCAAAAGTCTTGCGCGATCCATAATTTCTCTAGATTTTACATAATAGCGCCCAGACTTTCACCTAGCTTGTTTTTTTTTTTTTTAAGTGCTCTCTGGTTTTATGAAGGCGTTTCAAAGCTGCTCTTTGGACACAGACTAAGTTTAGCGGCAGACAACTTGAGTAAGCAAGCTTGAATGTGATCATTAGCCATTAATTTATTGGGAAAACGTAAATGGCGAGAATTACCAATAGTTTTAAGCACAGTGCCTGAGCTATGGAGTTCACTCCTACAGCAGCATTTCACTGACCTTATTAATCATCAGAAATATTCACAACAAAGTGCCACATCCCCAATTAGGGCGCATTTAAATTTAAATTTTGCATTTTATATAAGAACATTAGCAGTGCAATGAAATCATGTTTTTATGCTTTGAAGTCAGCAAGAATGCAAGCATCAATTTCTGTCTGGCTTTTTTGGTGTGCACAACCGGTGCCTTATTTGATGCAAACTCATATATATATATAGTGTAGCAAGCCTGTAAATGAATGCATCTCCACGCTGCTTTACCATTACTACTGGTTTTCCTAAATGCCGCTTAGGGGTGTTACTACTCATGCTTGCATCATCCAGGCGTCCTAGACGGGGGATACCAATACGATCACCCATCATTCGGCAGTCGGTCAGGATTCAACCAGGGATCCATCATGGCCCTGTTGCTGATGAGGTGGCCATTTTAAGTGGCTGTATCTTAGCTGCTGCAGCTCATCGGTACCATTCATCTACTGTGCTAAATTAGCTTGGTTAATTACCTATATGACTGCACTAAAGGCACCTTGGCATATTTCTTCTCCTTAACACAACTGTGGTCAAAAAGGCAGCAAGAAAAAGCAGGACAGTTTACTGTGTTACAGTAGGTTATATTTGGAAATAGGCTGTCTGTGTCTCATCAGACCATTCAATCTTACTTATATCACTGAACAAACTTTCACCCACACTATGATTTTCTCTTTTCGGCTACCCTTCTTTTTCTGCCCTAGTTGTGATATAATTACAGCCATTATATGAGCACAGACAATTTTTCCACCAGATCTCTGTGACAGTCACTCTTGCTATGACATTTGTCTGACATTGACAAAGCCTCTTTAGACTGGCAGGCAGAAGGTTAGGCATGTGGGCTTGTAACCTGCAGGTCAATATTTCAACTGCCAGACACAGGAAAGTCTGACCTTTGAATCTGACTGACTACCATCAAAAAAAGTGAGGGAATGACTGCAAGAACACTGGGAGTATTAAAAGACTGTGTTGATGTGCATTATCTTTGTAAGGCTTAGGAAGAAAATCCAAAGATTCTTTTTCAAAATGACCAGAGTAAATTAAAGTTCCTTAAAACAAGGTAAAACCTCTGTATCCTCATTTACTTTAACCTCCTAAGACCTGAACTCTTCCATGGCATGCATTTTTAATTTCTCTTTGATATTTGGGCTGATTGGGACCCGATGAATGTAAAAACAAAGAATTACCAGATTTTTTTTTTTTCCTTATTTTTGTTTCTAAGACAAATCAGAACCACATATGAGGATATTCATTTAACATTTTGATAGAACAGTAGCAGCATAATGTCCTCGTAAGTGCGATTTTTAACCGGTAGTAGGAAATTCGATCACATCACTCCGGTTCTGGCTTCCTTGCATTGGCTTCCCATTGATTTTAGGGTTCGTTTTAAGGTCCTTTTATTGGTTTTTAAATCTTTAAATGGTCTGGCTCCTGTGTACTTAACTGACTTGCTGAAGTCACATGTTCCTCCTCGCTCGCTCCGTTCAGCTGAGCAGCTGCTGCTGTCGGTCCCTAAGTCGCGGCTGAAATGCAGAGGAGACCGTGCCTTTTCAATTGCGGCTCCGATGCTCTGGAATAACCTTCCCCTCCAAATTAGACAAGCGTCATCAGTGCAGGTCTTTAAGTCCAGATTGAAAACCTATTTTTATTCCCTGGCTTTTAACTCTGTAGGAAACTGACACCTTCTTATTTATTTTATTGTTTGTAATGATTTTATGGTATTTTTAATTTGGTTGGTTGTTGTTTTGATCTGTGTTGTTCAGCACTTTGGTCTGCCTGGTGTGTTCTTAAAGTGCTATACAAATAAACGATGATGATGATGATGATGATGTAAGTGGATATCAGGCCCTTGTAGAGCAAAATTGAGTATTTTGGACTAAATAACCCAAAATGTGATGTCCATATATGTGGACGCCAGGTCCTAGGAGGTTAAGATGACCTTGAATATCATAACTAACTTATGCAGCTGTAATATTGCATTTTGGGTTATAATACTCGAAGGTGCAATATTAAAGTTTTTTTAAACCAAGGTTATTGCATAAATTCTTTTTAATTAATTTATGTAAATATATTACTATTAACTGTCATTCTCATTCAGAGCCAAGGAGATTTTATACCAGCTTCCACTGGGTGAAACCAGGGGCAGATTAATAAGATTTAGGTGGCCATGGGCAAAACTTTTGGACCCAGGTGACCTCCATGTTTCCACTGTGTGATTTTGTTTTTTTCTTGATTTTTGTTTTTTTTATTTACATATATTTAGTAAAGTTTTACTAACTGGAAAACATCAAGCATACATGAAATAAACTGAAATAATATTTTGGATATATAATAATAGAGGTGCTGACTTAAGACATTTTAACTTTGGCTCAGCTGCTGCAGTGCAGGTAGTAATTACAGGACACTAGCACATTAAATTCTGCAGATTTAAGATAAGAGAGATAAGATAAGATAGAACTTTATTAATCCCTCGGGTGGGTTCCTCTGGGAAATTCGACTTCCAAAAAAAGCACAGCACCGACAGAAGTTACAGTTACAGAATTGTTATATATATATATATATATATATATATATATATATATATATATATATATACACACACACACACACACACACACACACACACACACACACACATATATAAATACAGAGACAAATATAAATAAAATATACAAAGGGGATAAATAGAATAAATAGGAATAAAAAATAAAAATACAAGTGAATTGCACATTTCAAGTATTGAGTCTATTGCACTGTTGACTATTTACAAAAAGTATTGCACAAGGTATTGTACAGTGAGGTGAAGAGGCACTACAGCTTAGTTGTTCCCCCCTCCTTTGTCCTCCTGTTTCCCCTCCCTCTCCCCTCCAGAGAGGAGTTAAACAGTCTGATGGCGTGTGGGACAAAGGAGTTTTTAAGTCTGTTAGTTCTTGTCTTGGGGAGAAGCAACCTGTCACTGAACAGACTCTTCTGATTGTTTATGGCCGTGTGCAGAGGATGCCCAGCATTGTTCATAATGTCCAGCAGTTTCTTTAATGTCCTTTTCTCTGCCACTGTCACCAGAGTGTCCAGCTTCATGCCGACCACAGAGCTAGCCTTCCTGATCAGTTTCTCCAGCCTGGATGAGTCCCTCTTTGCTGTGCTGCTCCCCCAGCACACCACAGCATAGAAAAGTACTCCAGCAACCACTGACTGGTAAAACATCCTCAGGAGCTTCCTGCAGATGTTAAAAGACCTCAGCCTCCTGAGGAAGTACAGTCGGCTTTGGGCTTTTTTATACAGGTGCTCTGTGTTGCATGACCAGTCCAGTTTATTGTCCACCCACAGCCCGAGGTACTTGTACTTGTTGACCACCTCCACCTCCTCCCCCTCTATCTGAACCGGCAGTGGACCTTCTCTGGACCTCCCGAAGTCCACAACCAGTTCCTTAGTCTTTGAGGTGTTGAGTTGCAGGTGGTTTGTGTGACTCCATGCGACAAAGTTCCTCACCAGACTTCTGTACTCCTCTTCCTGATCATCCCAGATACACCCCATGATGATTTGGGGTGCTGGAAGGTAGTGCAGTATTTAAAAGTGAGGGGAACACTGTTAAAACAGGAAAGGACTTTGACAGAAGACAGAAGATCATTATGTCAGATAACGGCAAGAAAAATGCCTTGAAAGCAGGTAAATTTTAATGTAAGGAATACTCTGACAGTAGAGCAGGGCGATATTACCAAAAATATTTATCACGATATATATTTGAAAATTTGCGATAACGATATAACCGACAATATAATTGATGCGAGACAAAATACAACTCCACAACATTACTAGCGCAAAAAGACAACCTTCCATTTATTTTCACTTAAACAAGAAGCTGGTTTTTATGTACATTAAAGCTTTATAAAAATGTAACAGTGCAAATGCTAATTCCTTGCTGAAAGTTTAACCAAAAGGCATTTCCAGTAGAAATGGGCTGACATATCCTGAGCATAACCATGTATAATATCCACTGAAGTTAAAAAGAGGTGCTTTGCAACATTAAACTGCAGTGTGCAGTACGTATTTTTCGGACCATAAGATGCACGGGATTATAAGGCACATTAAGCGAAACAAAGCAGTCAGATAAATCAAACTTTATTAAACTCATTCTTCTTGCTTCCTCCACTTCTGTACCATTGATTCATTAATGTTGAATTCTCTGGCAGCTGCTCTATTCCCATGTTGTTGCAGTATATTAATGACTAACCTTGTATTGTGGATGGATTATCTCAGTTGTTCTCCTGACTGAAGTTTGGTCCATTTACAGCATCCTGCCATGCGATTGCATTTGTCCCTAACCATCGGGAACCCTCACGTTAACTTTTATTGAGTGGAAAAAAGTTAGCGTTCATCCTCCAGCTTCAGTTTATGTTATGGTAACATAGCTGTGTCGCTAGCGATCACGTAGCACATCATTATATACCAGCTAGCCCAACTTCAGTAACCCTACAAACGTCACTGCTGTTTAGTTTCCCGTCTTCATTTATGTTGGACGTGATAGCAGAGCTGTACGTTTGAATTTTTTCAGAAATCTCTCAGTCAGAACATGCCAGCTCTGTTCTAGGATGCCCTCTGGACCCAGTGGAGGTGGTGAGTGACAGGAGAACGGCGGCTAAGCTGTCATCCCTGATGGACAACATCTCCCACCCCATGCAGCAGACTGTGACAGCACTGAGCAGCTCCTTCAGTGGGAGACTGCGGCACCCACGGTGTGGGACGGAGAGATTTCGCAGGTCTTTCCTCCCCACTGCTGTCAGACTCCATAATAAAGACTTTAACTGATCAAGCACACACATCCATACATATGCAATAATACTAAGTGCAATAATCCTTTCTGTCATCGTTGTATTTTTACTCAGTTGTATATAGTATTTGTATTTGTATTCTATTTTTATCTTATTGTATATTTATTTTATTTTATTCTACTGTATATAGTATTTTATTTTATTTTATTCTATTCTGTACAGTTGTGTACTGTATTTATTCTTATTGTATTCTAATTTTTGCCTCATAACTTTTGCACTGTCCACTTCCTGCTGTGACAAAACAAATTTCCCACGTGTGGGACTAATAAAGGTTATCTTATCTTATCTTATCTTATCTTATCTTATATCATGCTTAGGTAACTAGCGAAACTAGCAAGCTAACTTCCGCTAGCTTCCTGCTAACTTCTAACTCCGTTAAATGTAATAACTTTTGTTTTCATGGATGCCTGGAAGTTAAACTTTATAGTTACACCTGGTAAAGCAGCAATGCTGATGGTTTTATTAAAGATGAAAGAATTTAGACAGTTTTTAACTCTCAGTGATGCTGCAGTGTTGTTTGACCTGAAGAATACGGAGTTTAGGACCCAGATTACTCCCAGATTTAAGAGCATCTTAGTCCAACAAATATGACAATAACAACGGCCGCTTGCATGTTCTGCAAAAAAATGTGCTTTGTTGTGTATCTGACGGACAAACACCAAACCAATTCCACATCACTGAAGTTGCACCATTTTTACAAACCAATTCTGTTTCATCTGTTTCACTCAACAATCAGCCATGTGCGTATGAAAACAAAGGCACTGCGCATGCGCGTTTTACTCCCATTCTATCGCGATATTTCATTTTCCTATCGTATTACCGTGAACGGTATAATATGGCCCAGCCCTACCTGACAGGCCAGTTCTTAGACATATTTAACATTTTGTTAGTATTCAGTGCCATTTCAGCCCCCTGACCTATAATAAGTATTGTAACGTTCACAAGAACCAGACGGTTGGGTCTCAGTTTGTCCGTTTATTCGGCACATAAGCAAGCGGGTTGCTAACTCAGGGGAGAGCGCCCTCGTGCTACACCTCTCTTCAGCCTGGCACCCACACAACACAGAACCCAGGTCCCCCCTCCCCTTCCTCCACACCACCCTCCCTACTTCCTGCAGCACAACCAAACATGAATCTTAAAGGAACAACAACAGTGTGCAAAGATAACCAACATGTACAATAACACTTAACCATCGTTACACTGCCCCCCCAGCAATAAGTTCCTCGTCCCCGAGGGAACGACACAGTCTCTGAGGCGGGGTGGTAGCCTACGTTCCCTCCTTGACCTCCTGAGCCCCTGAGGTGGGTGCGGAGCGTCGGGGCTTTGGGGTGAAGAGTCCGAGGGAGGGGAACGCAGCCCCGGTCGGGGGCCCCTCTGAGCAGGGTCATGGACACTCTGTACACGTCCCTCTGGAAAGGAGGGGAGGGACTGCCCTCTGTAGGGGGCCATCCGGTCTCTGTGCAGCGCTACTATCCTCCCCCTAGGAGGCAACTGCACCCTGTAAACAACCTCCCCCACTCGCTCTAGGACGCTGCAAGGCCCCACCCAGCTGCTATCCAGTTTAGGACACCGTCCCTTCTTTCTCTTTGGGCTGTAGACCCACACCAGCTCCCCAGCACGGAAGTGCCTCCCCTTAGTGGTGATGTCATAATTCCTCTTTTGGCGCAGGCCTGCCTTCGCCAGCTGCTCCCGGGCGTAGGAATGTGCAGAATCCAGCCGGTCCTGCAGCTTCCTTGCGTAGTCCCGGCCTGGTGGTGCTTCTGGCGCGTCCGGGGGCTTCCCAAAAGCCAACTCTGCAGGAGTTCTCAGCTCTCTCCCTAACATGAGCAGGGCAGGCGTACATTGGGTGGAGTCTTGCACTGCCGACCTGTAGGCCATGAGGATAAGGGGAAGATGGTAGTCCCAGTCCCGTTGGTGTTCTGAGGTAAGGATGGCTAGCTGCTGGGCCAGCGTCCTGTTAAACCTTTCCACCAGTCCATCGCTTTGGGGGTGAAGTGGGGTGGTGCGGGTCTTCTTGATCCCAAGGCGTTCACACATGGCAGCAAATACCTTGGACTCAAAGTTACGCCCCTGGTCACTGTGGAGGGTCTCTGCTGTTCCAAAGCGGCTGAACATCCCCTCCACTAATACATCAGCGACAGTCTCAGCCTCCTGATCTGGGATGGCGTATGCTTCCGGCCACTTGGTAAAATAGTCCATGGCCACAAGAACATAGCGGTTTCCTCTGTCTGTGCGAGGAAATGGGCCCATGACGTCCACAGCTACTCGCTCCATTGGAGCCCCTGCTGGTTGCTGCTGAAGCTGAGCCCGGGACTGGTCCTGTGGCCCTTTGTGTGAGGAACATGCATCACAGCTCCGGCAAAAGTCCTCCACATCCCTCCGCTGTTGACCCCAGTAATAGCCCTGGCGGAGGCGGCGGAGAGTCTTAGAGACCCCAAAGTGGCCGGAGCCAGTGCTCCCATGGCAGGCTTCCAGCACCGCTGACCTCAGCGACCTTGGCACCACAACCTGCCACCTCTCCTCCCCCGTGGCAGGATCCTTCCAGGCACGCTCCAACACCCCCTCCTTCAGCCTGAGAGCTGCAAACTTGGCCCATAGCCCCCTGGTACAGATGGAAAACCCAGTGACCTCATCCCAAAGGGGTTGCTCCCCCTTCTCCAGCCACTGCAGGACCGGCAGCAGGTCTGTGTCTTGTTCCTGCCGTGCCCTCCACTCCGCTGCATCCACCACCAGAAGAGCCCTGCAGGCGAGCTGTGCTGCTCCGTCTATTGTCGTGAGTTCCCGCTCTATTTCCTCTCGCTTCTCACAGTAACGGCAGCCAGCTGCAGCACATGGGCGGCGAGAGAGGGCGTCTGCGTTAGAATGGTGCGTCCCTGCTCTGTGCTCCACAGTGAAATTGAAGGCTTGGAGCTCCTCCAGCCAGCGAGCCACCTGTCCCTCTGGCTCCCTGAAAGACATCAGCCACTGAAGGGCAGCATGATCAGTTCTGATAACAAATGCTGTGCCGCACAGGTAGTACTTAAAGTGTCTCACCCCTGCCACCACAGCCAGCAGCTCTCGTCGTGTGACACAGTAGCGCCGCTCACTCCTGTTCAGGACCCGACTGAAGTACGCCACCACCTTCTCACCTTCCGGCCCAACCTGCGACAACACAGCTCCCAGCCCCACATTACTTGCGTCAGTGTCCAGGACAAAAGGCAGGGTGGGGTCAGGGGGGGCGAGGACTGGGGACTCTGTCAGCGATTTGCGGAGGGTGTTGAACGCCTGCTGACAGTCCTGGGTCCAGATGAAGTCACGGTCCTTCTGCAGCAGGTGGAAGAGTGGTGCGGCTATGGAGGAAAAGCCCTTCACAAACCTCCTGTAATAAGACGCCAGTCCTAGGAAGCTTTTGAGCTGTTTCTGGTCTGCTGGTGTGGGCCACTCGGTAATGGTGTGAATTTTTTCCTCCAAAGTGCTGATGCCCTCACGACCCAGCTTGTGGCCCAGAAACTCCACCTCCCTCCTCATGAAGTGGCACTTGTCGGGATGCAGCTTCAGGCCTGCAGCCGCCACCCTCTCAACACTTGTCTCAGGGCATCCAGGGCAGCATCAAAGGAGCTCCCGTGCACTAGAAGATCATCCAGGTAAACCAGACACCGTTGCCGTGGGACGCCAGCCAGCACACTGTCCATAAGCCTCTCGAAGGTCGCAGGAGCGTTGCAAAGACCAAAGCTCAGGACTTTGAACTGCCATAGTCCCCTGTTAGTGCAGAAGGCTGTCTTCGGTCTGGATTCCGGGGACAGTGGCACCTGCCAGTAGCCACTCCGCAGGTCCAGGGTGGAGAACCAGGAGGACCCGGCTACTAAGTCGAGAGACTCATCAATCCTGGGAAGGGGGTAAGAGTCCTTCTTCGTCACTTTGTTGAGTGGTCTGTAGTCCACACAGAAACGCATCCTAGGACTTTTTTTCTTAGGCACCATCACCACCGCGGAGGCCCACGGGCTATCAGATGGCTCTATGATGCCCGCCTTCATCATTTCACACAACTCTCTGTCTGCAGCCTCCTGATGAGCCAGGGGCAGGCGGCGGGGGCGCACTTTAATAGGCTGGGCATCCCCGGTCTCAATGACGTGCTCTACCAAGTGTGTCAAGCCAACATCACTTTCTTTCAGGGCAAAAATGTCACTAAACTCTTTTAGTACCTGCCATAGACTCTCTTGCTGCTGTGGAGTCAGCCCCTCACAGTTCTTTGACCAGATACTCCTCACTGCTGAGAGCCTCTCCTCCTCCTCCGCTCGCTGTTCTGCTGGCGGGTCTGCAGGGGTCTCTGCGGTGGAGGTGGACGCCGCGGCAGATGCTGTGCAGACCGGGGGGGGAATAAGCGGCACCTTCTTCCCATCAGGGAGTGCGAGGAAGCCTTTGCCTAAGTCCAGTACACCACCAATGGCTCGTAAAAAATCCAGCCCAAGGATGCAGGCGTCCTGCACGTCAGCCACCCAGGCAGCATAAGACACACCGAGGTCCCCCACCTTGAACTGGAACACTCCCCTCCCTCTCATTGGGGCCAGATCACCGGTCACAGTCTTAAGTTGCACATTAGTCGGTTGCACAGCAGCTCCGGGTGGGACAACATCGGGTCGGACCAGCGTTGCATTGGACCCCGTGTCCAGCAGGGCCGTACAGGACACCCCCGCAATCGTCACTGGAACATGGCAAAAGCCGCCAACCTGGGTCCAGCCCACAGTGATGGCTGCACCGGGTGGAGGTGGCGGTGGTGTGGGGATGTCGTTCTCCCAGGCCCGTGTACTCCCGCCTACACGGGCCCGTGGGCGTTTCCCTGAACCGCTGCAAGCTTGGGGCACTGCCTGATGAGGTGTCCGACTTGTCCACATCCCCAGCAGCTCTGAGGTCGGCGGTGTGGGCCAGCCCGAGGGGAAGGCGACTGCAGCGAAGCTGTCTGCACCAAACTGCACAGGCCCGCTGGCGTCTCCATCTGTTCCACAGGTGCTGACACAGCCCTCACCACGTGTGCGTCGTCAGCGCCCCCAGAGGATCCTGCAAGCATCTCCCTCTCCAACGCTAGCTCCAGGGCTGCACTGAGTGTGGCCGGCCGAGCAAGCTGAGTTTGCATGCGGAGCTCTTTAGGGCTCAGGGCCTGCAGGAACTGGTCCCGAGCTAACTCCGCCTGCACTGATGGTGGCATGCTGTCATACGCCCTCCGGCAAAGGCACTCGACTTCATGGGCCAAAATGCGGAGGGGCTCACCTGGCAATCTGCGTCTGTTGTGGAACTCCGACCTCAGCAGCACTGGTTGGTTATACTGCCCGAAGCGCCTCTGAAGTGCTCCGACCAGAGCATTATAATCTCCCCTCTGCTCCTCGGTCAGCAGCAGCAGGCATGCAGCTGCATCCTCACACAGGCACAAAGCCAATTGGAGAGCTTTATGTTCCTCAGACCAGCCAGCTGCAACAGCTAACAGCTCGAACTGTGCGATAAACACTTCCCATGGCGTCTTGCCGCTGAACTTAGGCGTTTTTATATTCGCTGCAGCTTGCTGGGCGCCGCCATGTTTGTTTACATCACGTGACGGCGCGCCAAGCGAGGTAGACTCCTTCCCGCCGGAATCGCGGCCGCTGTGCAAACAGTTCCCGAGCCTAGTCAAACCTGGAGCCTCGGCAGACAGCCGCAGCGCCGTTTCCCTCACTCCATGGGCGGGCGAGCGCGGACGAACCTCCCTCTCCTCCCTCTCCTCAGTCTCCTTCTTAATCCTGCCCGGCAACATCCTCGTCTCGTAACGGCAAGCGTCGCCGGCAACAGGGTCTCGGGCGTTCTGGGGTTCTTTTTTCTTTCTTCACTTCTGACACCAATGTAACGTTCACAAGAACCAGACGGTTGGGTCTCAGTTTGTCCGTTTATTCGGCACATAAGCAAGCGGGTTGCTAACTCAGGGGAGAGCGCCCTCGTGCTACACCTCTCTTCAGCCTGGCACCCACACAACACAGAACCCAGGTCCCCCCTCCCCTTCCTCCACACCACCCTCCCTACTTCCTGCAGCACAACCAAACATGAATCTTAAAGGAACAACAACAGTGTGCAAAGATAACCAACATGTACAATAACACTTAACCATCGTTACAGTATAATAAGTAATACAGTAATACTGGGTGCTGGAGTTTCTTTGGCTAAACAAACCTTTCTTACATTCTTGTTTGTGCCGGCCTGCTGGATAACATACTTGTGCACTGTGCAAATATTCAAGAAATCTCATTAGACCATCCTCTACTCTCAAATCCTCAGAAGAAGGCCTGTTCCCCCGGCACCACATATACACATACACATAAAGTAAGACATGTACACCCTGTCACCTCCCCTGCTGGCATAATAAAAGATTTGGCATGACGGCTGCATAAGCGTGTGAATGGACTGGTAGCAGCACTGGGAGGCATCAGTAGCTGGAAAACAAAAACAAATGCACTCAGTAATTAGTGAGAGGATTGGTTGACAGAGGATGACGCAGTCCTCTCACACTAGTCCCATATCTGTAAATATACTATGTGTGTATTTCAGAGATATTTCTTTCTCTGTTACACGTGTGTGTGTGTGTGTGTGTGTGTGTACGATGCAGTGGTCTATTTTTAGGCCGAATGTAATTTTGTGGAACAGACTGTGGTCCCTGCTGCACAGTAGCACTCTGTCTTGTAGGTGTGTGACTGAGAGTCAAACCAGCTATTTGCTATTTTAATGGTACACAATCAGACAACCAAAATGCCAAGAGACGTCCCTCTGAGACCCGAGGGCTACCGGCTCCATTCCCTAGCCAGATGAGAAATATCTGGGAGGGTAAGGTAATTAAACATGGGTTGTGATTCCTTCTCCCTTTAGAAAGATGCCTGAGCAATACCAGTACGATGAATCAAATCAGTGGTAAAGAATAACAAACAAGAGTCAAGCCGAGCTAACTTAACCCTTAGATGACCTTTAAAAAATTAATTAATTTTATGACCTGTAAACACTGTCCAAAATAAGCATCTCTATATAAGCCTGCAGTTCCTCTGTGTCCACATAAGCCACCGAGTGTTTCCCATGCATGTCTGTCATGGCCACAATTTGCTGGAGGATTTCATCCATCAGCAGCAGTGCATAGCTGGTGGCTCCGTTTGTGGGAGACCAAAATATGGAGATGGAGAAGTTCATCCTGTCACTGCTTCAACCATCTCCTCTCCACTCTCACCTTCAGATGAGTCAGAGCTGGTCTGAGGCCTTCTCCATGTCAGCCTCCAAGTCCTCCGAGGAGGATGAGGCACCATCTTCACACTCATAGTGCACAATCATTTCAAGAGCCTCCAAAATGACTGCTCATACTTCTAACCATGGCTGCAGTGTAGCTGCATAAATTACTTAAGCAAGAACCAAAATGAAGTCCAATTTTGTTTTGATTCTTGCTACTGAGACACCTTTGACACACACGCACGCACGCACGCACGCACGCACACACACACACACACACTTCAGCAGCTGAGTTGAGTTCCCTACTGAAAAGAGACACGTTGCAGAGAAGTTGTGAGCCATCGGCACAGACTGACTTAAACTGCCTGCAATCTGTTGCCAATCTCTCTGTGTTTATAAATTAGGCAGCAATTAAAACATAATGAAAATACAAATTTTACCTTTGAGTCACATATTAGCTTGACAAACGCTATATAGTTCAGCTTCAGAGGACATAATGCGTTTCCTGCATCTCAATGTAATCATCAGGTCTGTTAGCTGCACTTCCATCACAGTAAGATATAAAATGATTTTTTCTAATTTCAAGAATTTTCTTTATACCCAAATTAAAAATATACTCTTAAAATTGCACTAAGCTTCAATCTGGAAAATGCAGCTCTCTGTTCTAAGACCCTTCCACACAATGAGTGCTGTCATACGCCTATTCATCTAAAAATAAATCATCTTGACTTTTAGCTTCACATGGAATTTGAACAATGTCTCCCAGGTGATAGCCCTCTAAACTATCCTACATTAGTCAGCCATTTTGGTCGAAGCAGATCTGTGACTGCCAAACTCTCCTGTCAAACCTAAAGACCCTAAAGTAATTTACATCTATTTTACAATCAGGACAATCAGTGTTGCTAACACTACAGTCATGCCACCAATTACTTTGACTTTTTCCTTTTTTCTTGTTGTTTCCCCCTTAATGCAGGAACTCAAATATGTGTTTAGTCCGTAACAGAACAGCTCTTTACTCTGCAGCGTTCTCTTTTCTATTATGTGTTGGTTTTAATGCTCAAAGAAGCACCTGAAGAGCAGAGTTACTTTCAAAAGTGAGGCAGCGAATTAATGAGGCATATAAAGGCAAAACAATTCATAAGAGGATACTGGGAGCCAACAGAAATGTCTAAATGACACGGACTTTGATAAATCCCAAAGAAGTTAGTTGTGAACACAATATCACTAAATATGCAGCCAGTAAACACAAGTGCTTACAGGAGAACGGCGAGACACAGCTCATGGGGAAAGTGGGACGTCTCACTGCTTCTCTGATGTTTTGTCAGAGGCGGAAGAGATGTGACTTACTCAAAATACGGATTCATTTTAAGATTGTGCGCAAAGCAAGGGGGGTAGGAATGACTCATTCTTCCTCTGAGAAAAAGATTCTTTTGTTAAGAGTTTTTCTTTTAAGAATAAGGCTCCTGTGCCATTTCCCGGCTGCTTAGTGGCAGGGGTGATGAGCCAGAGCACCTGGGAGAGCTGCAGACCAGAAAAACACTGGGTGTGGGAATGGTGATGGGGCTTTGTGATGGATATCCTGTCATCTCTGTACCGTACACGATGACACATGTTCAATCTTGGTCCCGAGGCACCTGTTGATAGGGCAGGATGAGATTTCACGCCACCGTGGAGCTGCATACATGTGTGAGTATAAACCAAGTGTAAGATTTATACTGAAAAAAGTGGCATGGACATCTTTATGGTGTACTAAACCAGATGACAAGGGATGTATCCTGCATGAGATCTGCATTTGGAAGATCAAATTGGAATTCATTAGCACTGTCTGTGCTGATTTGCTTCAAGTATTTTGTAATTTTGCAAGCAAATTGCCCGAGCCAAGGACGACCAAAAACAAGGTTAAACAGTCAAAAGAAAAGTGCTTTCTCCACTACAAACATAATTCAGTTTTGTTTCATAGATACGATCACTGTGCAATAATACTAGTGTGCATTCTAGAATTTAAACCTGAAGACCTGGAGTTTAAATGTTGCCAAAAAAAACCCAAAAAAAAAACAAAACAAAAAAAACAAATAAGCTCCAATAGAAGAAAAAGGGGGAAGAGGGGGGATATGAAAACAGACCAAATCTATTTTTCATTGATGTAGTATAGTGGTAATACAATATACTGGAAGGAATGTGGAATCAACTATATACCATAAATAACTTACAAAAGGAGTAATCCTAATCACAATGAAGCCTGCTGTAATACTGAGTTCACTAAATCAAATGTCTGAATCTACACAGTCAATTTTTAGCATAAAAATAAGGTTGTGAAGGCTGATATTACATCTCCATAGACTTCAATGTTTAAATATGCACATTTACAGAAGAACAAAACACATTTGCATCTTTGCACCTTGCATCCAGTTTTATTAAGTGTAATTCTAGCATTCAACTTCTATGTTACATAGAAACATACCTAATCTTGCTAACCAGCAGACAACTTTGCACTTAATCATGGTGCAAACCTACAACCTCTACCTCCATTTCAAACTACACCTCAGGTCTAAATCCCTGCATGGCCATAATAGAGTTAGATCAGCTGCAAAAAGCTTTTAATTTCCATTTTCTCATCCTCATCCATCATTCCGTTTTGCTGTGAATCAGCTGAAAATTGCTGCTAATCAGGTCAGTCACTGGCCACAAATAATGTTTTCCCCCCACTAGCCCAGGCTGCTGTGATCATTCTCGGGGCTAGCCATGGATAACCAGCGCTCATCTCTTGACTGATTCTAAAGAATGGATTTCTCCTGTACCACAGACTAAAAAGACATCTCTGTCTGTTTGTCATGCCTCACTGTGTTCAGTGGTTGTACCTGTGTTTGTTGGTATATTCAGATATTAGCATCGTTTTCTTTTCTTGTTTAATGATCATTTTAAGCCTTTGCACTGGTGAATTAATGGAGTGATTTTCTTCATTAACAAGCTGCAGAGAACATCGTAGGTTTATTACAGAGCTAACAGACCTTTATTGATGGCTCACGTACTACTTGGCTTTTCAGTGCAGTGCATTTAACACAAAACTGATTGTGGATGTTAAAATGGTAAATGGCCTGTATTTGTAAAGCGCTTTACTCGTCCCTAAGGACCCCAAAGCGCTTTACACATTCAGTCACACACACATTCACACACTGGTGATGGCAAGCTACATTGTAGCCACAGCCACCCTGGGGCGCACTGACAGAGGCGAGGCTGCCGGACACTGGCGCCACCGGGCCCTCTGACCACCACCAGTAGGCAACGGGTGAAGCGTCTTGCCCAAGGACACAACGACCGAGACTGTCCAAGCCGGGGCTCGAACCGGCAACCTTAACTAACTGAAGACTCCAGTACTGCCAATGCAACCCCTACTACTACTTGATTCATATGCTTTAACTCTCACAAAACAGGACAAAGACATGAAGCCTCATAATTGCTAAAAATTTCACAAGGCAATCCTCTCTGTTGCTGCTTGAAAATATTCTAACTACCGCACAAAAATGTAGGAGACAAAACTCAAAGACCAAAAAGCCTGGATGGTCACCCTTTTATAGCATAAAACCAGTCCACAACGAATCAAGAAAGGACATTGTTTGAAAGCGACAAATGTGGAACTAACACACAAACACACATATATACAAGTAAAGACTGAAACCACAGACTAACCTTGGAGGCTGACGTGTCCACAGTGGAAGAGGTGATGGCAGTAGAGGCTTCGCTGACGGTGGTACTGGAGAGCTGCTCACCCGCAGGTTTTGACATCATTCGAGTACCCTGCGGCCTGCACGCACACACATACAGAAAACGTCACTATACATAACCGGGAGGACTCGAAGAAGTAGTGAAGTGTAACCACACCTCTGATTTAGCCGTTACACATTTCCCAAGTTGTTACTGCAGCACTGACATCTGTACATTGTCTCACATTTTTCTATTATGGGCTGGCATATAAGGCAGACTGTTAGGGAGCAAATAAACATTGTATGTATACTAAAAGTGCTGCTGGAGTTTCGTTCACCTAAACTCAGGATTGAGACTGCCCAAAGTGCCTGTTTTCCAGTTGTTTTTTCGACTCTTAGATTTTGAGGGATATCATTAGTGGAAGCACCCCACACTTGTGGTTCAAACATTCTATTTGCAAAGAGCAGAGAGAAGATCTGGATAAAAAATATGGAGCATATAATACATAATTGTTATTAATGTGTTTATATGGGACTCTAAATTAGGTTCACTTTGTGTTTCAAGAGCACCTGCAGGGTTTTTGTTGAGGAAAATAATTAAATCTGATGTCTTACGCCTTAAGGCATCCTGCTATTCTTGACGTTCCGATTTTCCCAGTGTGTGATTTGGAGTCTATCAGAGCTGCTTCGGAAAGACTCAAGTATGCAAATATGTAAAACACATAACGCGATAAGGAGGCAAGGGTGGATTCTGTGAACTGGAAAAGTGTGCTTGGGGACTGTTTCAGGTTGTCATACAGGCCAGTGACAGATTGAGAGCATGCATGTGTGTAAAGAAAACACCAAACATCTGACGAAGGCAGCTCAATGACCTGAAGACAGACTGTCCTAAATTTTTCATTATTCTCACCGTACACACCTTGGAGGGAAATGAATAAAACTCCTTCCACAGTGTGTGCGTGTTCACACAAGATCCATTTTCCTTTTGTACCTTCAGGTCAGCCAAGACCTATTTCCTTACATGACCTTTTCAGAAGAGAAAGCGGTTACCAAACTCGCAATGCAGACAGAACAGAAGAGTGTGCACAAAGCACTGGGTTGTGTAACTGTTTACTGAATGTAAATTAGCACCATTACGCCTTATTCCAAAAGGATGTCAGACACAGCAGTCCCAAATTTGAGACTGAGGACTATTACGTCACCATCAAACAAAAATAGCAAACTTTTTTTCATTGTTCTGATGTTTTATATCCAAGAACAATTTTTCAGTTCAGAATCTTTTATGTTTTTGAAACTGTTTTGACATTTTCAGATATTTGTGGATGACACAATATTAATTTAATGACATTAAGCTTTTTCTATTTATAAAATATGCGAGGGAAGTTAGTGAAAGAAAATTCGCTCTAACCACTGTTAAATGTCCACCTGAACAGCCTCTCTGACATGTTGTCACCATTTCAAGATCTATTTCTGCTGGAATTTGAATTATTAATACATCTTGAGTATTTTATATTTTTTTTTCAGTTCTTTTTTTCATAAACACACATTTAAAAAGCATGTTTCTTTTACATTGACTACCATGTAATTTAAGATTATTACCAGCTTCCATAATGATGTCATAAAGAAAGATATAGGTTTTCCAGCCTACTGAATACCATGTAGCTTTTATTCAAGCTGTTATTATGACTTATTAATTATCTGTCAAACGCAACGGTTCAAGAAGGAAGTAACGTGGAGCATGGCATCTCAACAGACAGTAACACGATAGCTAACGGACAGCCAAGAACTGGATAATCCTTTGGCAGCTGTGAATGAGACTCAAAGTACACACAACAAAGTACTCAGGGTTTGGTAAAGTCTTTTTCACATTACAGCACTTTGGTTTCAGGAAGCACACTCTACCTTGAAGAACAGGAAAACAAAACAAAACATGGCAATCTACAGACTTTGAAAAACTCTGCAAAAATGGTTCAGAAACCGCTATGAGTTCAGGTTTTCAAACCTTATTTCACAAGCTTCTGCTTGTAAGAGTTGTAGATTGATTTATTCACACAGCTCACAGTGATATCCACCCGACTCCATCGCAAACAGATGTAATAACCTGCAATAATAGCATTTTAAAACGTCTCTTTGTCTGCAGTCTTTTTTCGTGCTACTTTTTTCTTTTATTTCACCTGAACCTTCAGGAAGAGCCAGAGCAGGAATTACTGGAGTCGTGTTCTTATTTGTTTTTTAGATAAGCAGCCTGATGTATACATTTTATTTATTTATTTGTTTGTTTGTTTGTGTGTTTTTTGGCCATCTCATTTCACTTGTACTTTACACTTGTACTTGAACTATTTTTAAAGCAACCTTGGACGCATTAAAATGACTGAATCTAAGAACGTTTTGGCAGTTTTAGACATATCACCTTCACTGTGTTCCTGTTAGAAGCCTGAGGCACTGATGAATTACAAATGTTGTGAGTGCCTATCGTCCACATTTGTTTATATGAGCCTCAAATATGTTATCAGGCTAAATGTCCAGCAAATTGGAGTTGTGACTGCTTCTGATATTTAGATGTTCCTGATTTTAAAGTGATTTATGAAGACCAGTGATTGTCCCACAGTGCTAATTATGTGCCTGCCTGTAGAAAGATTCCCTCTCTTCCCTCACATTTTTGGGGAAGCCAAATGGCGCTCAATACACATCCTAAAATCACTTTTACAGTCACTCAAGAGTCACTGCAGTCCTCTTAAAGATTTATCCTCTAAATGATCGGCTACAGACACTTTTTCCTGCCTACAGACCTTCTGCTGTCCTCGGTCGCAGCTGTTTGTCTACGATTTTACATATTCCACATGTAACCTTGTAGGCTACCAACATTTGTGTGTGTATACTTTTAAAACCAAAGTACACACAAACAACTGAGGAAACAAAATGAGCCTCCCTGCATGTGGTCTTCACCGAATATCTATTTGCATGATGGCACAATCGCTATTGCTGCTGTCTTTTTGTGGCGAGACAGATGAGACTTTCTGTGCTGTATTTTTTATATTCAGTGGAATAACACCAGGCACAGTAAGTGTCTGTATCTGTCTGATTAGTTTCAAAAGAGAGAACAATGGTAATATAATACATTCTTTCATCCAAGAAAATTACTAAGTGTTACATTTCTTTCCGACTCCATCTTTCTCAAATAAATCCATAGTTTTATTCCTCTGAGCACATTTTCGTGTCTTGGATGCGTCCCTCTTGGTAAAAGACTTATTAAAGGAAAAATGCTTTGATTATGTCTGATTTGAAAATATTTCCAGAATGAAACAAATATTGGTTTTGATACTACGTTATTTTTGTTGTTTATCTAAAGTATATTTTATCTGTTGTGCTCATCTTCTCTGTATTTCACTTTTCTTTTTTTCCCCCCAATAAAAACACTGATCTTGCTCCCAGCTCTGCTCTCCACGTTACAGGCTGAGCTGTAACGCACCAACACAGCCAACAGTTTCTGAACATCACTAAATTTCTTTCCCACATATGCATAATGGCTTTGAATGTTGTGTCAGTGGGTTCGCAGAATCTGTTTTTATTCCCCTGTCAAGAGAATTTCATGGAAACTTTTTAAAGGTCAGGAACCCTAAAATAAAAATGAGTTGCATTTTCATCTGAATTCAAGTGAGAAACAAAAAGTATTCAGTGGAGTAATTGTAAGCAACTGAAGTTATAAAACATCTGGGGAAGTCACTGTTCTTTAATTAAAAGCTAATACAGGGCAGAATTGAAAAGCTCCCGTGATAAAAGCACGAACTCGTTTTTGTGCAGTAAAATTAAACCATCATATTTGCATCTAAACAAGAGTTTTCTTGTTTATTTATACTTGCAGGCTCACAACGTGTGTGTGTGTCTGTGTGTATTTTGAAATCACACATAATACTTCAGAGTGATATTGTCAAATTTTGTCAGATTTAATTCTGTTTTTCTGAAACAGAAGGAAGCTCAGCAGAGGATTGAAAACACGCAAAGCCAGATGGTAAGATGAAATAAAAGACCAGACTAATTAGAGCACAAATTTACTTCCTTTCTGTGTCATAAAGAACAGATTTTAGCATCTGTGACCTGTACTACTCTGAAGATAGAAAAAAAAAAAACACAAAGATCTTTTACATTGACTACCATGTAATTTAAGATTATTATTACCAGCTTCCACAATGATGTCATAAAGAAAGATATAGGTTTTCCAGCCTACTGAATACCATGTAGCTTTTATTCAAGCTGTTATTATGACCTGTTAATTATCTGTCAAACGCAACGGTTCAAGAAGGAAGTAACGTGGAGCATGGCATCTCAACAGACAGTAACACGATAGCTAACTACTCTGAAGATAGAAAAAAACCCCCACAAAGATCAGAAATGAGCACCTGAAACTCAGAAGTACAATCTCTCTGGCTTTTCCGTCCTATTATAAATGTAACACAGCTCGTAGAGGTGCAGTGCAATACATTCTATTCTATTTTACTGTATTCTATTGTATGATCATTTCTGTTTAACTGATTGGTTCAGGCAACCAAAATAATCTAGCTGAAATTATTAAGAAAAAAAGAGAGAAGAGGAAAAAGTTTGAGTAAACAAGATGAAAAGGCACACTGCCGTAGTGTGCTGTGCAGTACAATACTGATATTGTATAGTATCAATGTAGTTCATGGAGCAGTTTTACCATGAACTATTAATTTTTGGTAATGATTTTATATTTTTAGGCTGCTTCCCATGAGTGTTTTGTGTTCACTCACCCTTTTCACTTACTATGTGCTTACACATCACTCTGTGTTTAATTATGAGATATTAATCTCAGTTGCTCTTCCACAGTGTGTCTTTTGTCCTGTTTTCCTTCCATCACCCCAGCCTGTCGCATCATATGGCTGCTCCTCCCTGAGCCTGGTTCCCCTGCAGGTTTCTTCCTGTTAAAAGGGAGTTTTTCTTTCCCACTATTGCCAAATCCTTGCTCATACGTGGTGGCTTGATTGTTTGAGTTCTCTCTTTATTATTGTTGAGTCTCTACCTTACAATATGAAGCGCCTTGAGGCACCTGTTGGTGTGATTTGGCACTATATGAATGAAACTGAATTGAAAGAAAATGAATATTTTCCTTTGGTATCTGACTTATTAAATGTGACTTTATTCTATGACACGAGATTAATATCTGTCACTGGACATTTCTGTTCATGTAGAATAATACATGTTTCTTTGTGTTCTTTCTGGCACAACACTTGTACCACAGGGTAAAGACTTCAAGGTTATGTTAGATTACTAAACATCCCCGCTTGATTATTGAAATAAGTCTTCAGTTGTCACAAAAGTATATGTTCACTGCATGATTATCAAGGACATAAAATCACATCACAACAATGATGTTATTAGCATATCAACAATCACTTAGATTCATTCATAATTTTATTTACTGGAGGATCAGAAGGTTTGGTATCGTGATAACGTGGTAAATCAAATACCCAAATCTTAGTTTTAGGCGACTATTTTTACTGCATTTTTATGAAGTTAAGCTAAAGCACTTCAACACTATATATTTCTCTGTAATGAAAGTTGCATACTATAATCATTACAATTTTACTGTAATGTGGCTATTAGAGGTGGCTATGAGAAACAATAAGTGCCTTAGCTTACTACTGTTACCTGCTTTCACAGACTAGTGCTAAAACAGTCTTCTGATACATCAAAATCTGCTTAGTGTGTCTGCAAAGATGTAAGATGATGACTATGACCTGTCTCCATGGACCTCCAACTGCTGCAGAGAATAACAGTCAACCTCGGCATCAAATTTACTTAACTTTAATGTTGAGGATCATCTCTAGCGATAAGTGCCGAATCTCGGGCAATGACCCGAGACCAAGCATCAGTTTTAGAAGGTAGTGCATCAGGTCAAGAGTACAACTAGAGGATCAAGTTGTTTAGACTGCACAACATGGAGAAAATGTGATTTGTGAAGAAAGCATCACTGAAGTATTCAAGCTCTGATTCATGACTGATGAGTGCAGGAAGAAAAACTGCAAATCAAATATACAGCATTGCTTTTGCTTCATATTCCTGTTACCTGATCTCAAATTACTTGTTGCCTTTTTAAAATGTAAAAGGCACGGCAGTGATTTCACACTTGAAGTTAGTTTGCTCATCACAAGGGGTTTGAAGGGGTCATAATAAAAAGTGCAAATGGGTTCTCTTTTGCTTGCATACCATATTCTCAAACTGGAACCATACTGGAGACAAAGGAAACAGCACATTCGGTTTCAAATTTGACAAATCCCATGTCCTGTAATTCTACAAATTGATTGTAACGGAAGACTAAATCTCAAGAGAATTTCTGACAAATAAGTTTGACAACCAAAATGATGTGGTGAAGGGATGCAACCTAATGGGGTGATACCTTCAGAGAAATCAACTCATCTACACAAGACGATTCTTTGAAGTGACTTCAAAAGCTGAAGGTTTAGAAACAAAGGATAAACCTCATAATCACAGCTCGTAATTAAAATAATAAAAAACAAACATGGAAATAAGGGACTAGCTATCACTAACGACGACTTAAAGGAGACTTCAACAGAGAAAGGACGATTTCTCTCTGATGTGAACAAATTATTCTACAGAAGAAAAAGAAGAAAAGGCAGACTCCCTGGTTACTTTCTGAACTTTGCTAGTAGATGGTGGGATCCCATGTTGCCTTCAGAACTCCCTTAATTCCTTATGGCATAGAGTCAACATGATGCTGGAAATGCATCCCCAGAGATCTATATTAACATGATAGCATCACCCTGTTGCCAGTTTCACCACATTCCACATGTGCTCTATTGGCTTAAGATCTGGTGACTGTGCAGGCCAGTATAATAAACTTATTCCTCAACCAGTTTAAGATGATTTGAGCTTTGTGACATGGCCCATTATAATAATGGAAGCAGCCATCAGAAGATAATGTGGTCTTAAAGGGATGGACATGGTCACCAACAATTTTGAAGTAGGCTGTGATGGTTCACCAATACTCAGCTGGTACACAACTGGCCCCAAAGTGTGCCAAGGAAATATCCCCGAAACAATCACATCACAAGGAGCAGCCTGAACAGTTGATAAAAGGTAGGATGGATCCATGCTTTCATGTAGTTTACACCAGTTTCTCACCTTACCATGTGAATGCCGCAACAGAAATCGAGACTCAGATACACAACAATTCTCCAATCTTTAATTGTCCAATTTTGGTGCGTCCATGGAAACTTTAGCATCAGTTTCATGTTCTTAGCTGACAGGTTGTCGTCTTCTGCATAGCTTGGTTGTCTTCTTAGCAGATTGAAGCAGCCTGGCCATTGTTCTCTCACCTCTGGCATCAGGGGCACCTTCGTTCCCCCACTTCTGAAGCTAGGTTGAACATCAGCAGGTTGCCATTACATTGTCAACATACCAAAATGAAGTGAGCTGCTGCCATGTAATTGCCCAAATAGATATCCGCATTAACGAGCAGTTGAACAGATGTACCTATTAAAAGTTAGTATTAAAGAGCAAACTGTATGGTCAAAGCATGACAGCACATGAATCACAACCTTAGAAATAGCACATACTAATCTCACTGTGCAATACAGGCCATGAGAGCAATACAGGCCATGAGTTGACATTGAAACTAAAATATGTGTTGGAGAACATTTGTCTGCCGAGAGAAGCGCCTTCCCTCCACTTGTTGAGAGCCCGATAGAGAGGTCACAATGGAGATTTAATCACACAGGAAAGGTAATTGTCATGAAGACTGACATTTGACCATATGACTTTTTATAATTTAATTGTACCACTCATGAGAAAACAGGAAAAAAGTCATTTTTACTGCAAGATACTGCAAACTCCCACATTCACACATAAGATGCAAAGAACAGGAAATTAAATATGGGGAAAATGAAAAGCAATGGCATCCCACACAGAGACGGCTGACATTTAAACACAATCATACATTCATGCTTCAGTTTGCATCCTGAAGACCAAGGCAGTCAGAAATACCCAATCAATTACCCAATTAAACTCAGTCACTGTCTTTCTCTGGTTTGTTTTTTGTATGTCCACATTGTTAGACCAAACTATCCCTATAAAATAAAAAAATAAAAAAAACCCACATCTGGATAAACAGTAAGGACAAAAAGCTTTCTTCTGACGATGCTGGAAAGGACAGCCTGTGTCTCCACTGCACATTCATTTTTTACTTTGAATTTTGTTTCCTTGGCACTTCAGTCTTAACAAATTGTCCGATGTGATGTTCTTTTTTGATGTTCATGGCACTAAATTGCCTTACACTAGACACTCCTTTTTTTCTCATATTATTAAATACTGGCTTGAAATGGAAAATCTGTTTGAGGTTCAAAGTTTGCTGTACTTACTCATGGAAAAGCTAACACTTCACACTAGGTAATATATATTTTTCACCCTAAAATAGGGATAAAATATGGAGGTGGAGTCACAAAATGCTTCATTTAGTTAAACATCATAACTGTGAATAGAAGGATACTATCTTGAGCTCGATAAGTGGCTCCCTAACACTGTGTTGTCAGGCAACTAATAATTATGTACCCTAAAAAGTCCTTAAAAAGTTCTGCTAAAGAGAACCTAAGTGCATTTCCACAGTTGCCAAACTCTGGAAATTATGAGAGCATGACAAATCCAAAGCCCCTGACTGACAGCAAAGAGAAAAACAAAATCTGGGATGGAAGAAATGAACCGTTTTCCTGTGTGGAGCAAACTGCAATTAAACACCAGTGCAACCTACCATGTAGAGAAAAGGGGAAAAAAACCTTCTGAACACAGTATCGTGAAAGCTGTCTTGCACCATAGCTTCAGCTGGCCTCAGTCATCTGTCGGGGAGAAGCTTCCTGGTGCTAACATGGTTGAAAGTGAGCTAAAGTGGCACTTGGGAACCAAAAGAAAAAAAATGTGCTGGATCTTAACTGTAGTCAGCAAGACGATTTGTGGTTTGTGTGAAGATGTCTAATAAGGTGACGAAAGCAAGGTATAGGAAGAGGCACTGTTACAAAAAATCCATAAAATAACAGGGCTCATTCTTATGATATATAATAATCAGAGGAACTGACAGCATGTCAGATAATATGAAGGCTATTTTGAAACTCTGCATCTCTAAACCAGTAGGTTTTGAACATTTTGAGCCTTAGAAGCACCAAGTGGTCACACAAAGCATTCACTATGCTCAAAGATGAAATTAATATTCTCATCACAATTTCAAAAACGAATTAAAAGAGCATCTTTTTTCTGAAAGAACGTCAATTTATTGTGTCATTTTAGGAAACCTTGAATCGTCTATAAGGTTTTCACAAAAGCAATCAGCTTAATTAATCAAGCTTAAATGTACCAATTATGTTTTGAATACTGATGCAGGTCTGAGATTTGCCCAACAACACATTTCATCTACAATGCCCCCGCCCGCCCGCCTCCCTGCTCCCTTCCGCTTCAGCTCCACAAAGCTGCTATGGCAACACTCAACCAAAACGTTGCTGTGCCCTCAGCGAAGCACCATGTGAGCACTCATCACATTACTGGCATAGCTTCACTTTAATCACCAAATCCAAGATCAATACACAGAGGATGGGTCAAAGACACAAAAATATGTGTCTAAGTAGAGCGAGAACAGGAAACATTCACTGAGAGGGACAGAGGGAAATTACATGGCATGGAGAAAGGTTTTAGAAAAGCAAGTGTGACAATGAGAAAGACATGCCAAGAGACAGCAGGAGTTCTTTTTTATCTCCATTTGTAGAGGGACATTTTTTCATCTGGCGTACATGCTCTATTTTAGTAAAAACAAGCTTGTTTTTTCAGAATCTGCTTGATAATTACATTTAAATGTTTGGTTCCCCACATTTTAACAAATCAAGAGCGTTCAAAATTTCATAACATTTACGCAGAAGAAAACAACAACACTACCGTGCATATATTAAGAAATATAAAAATTCGTGAGAAAATATTTTTTGGGACCAAAACTGGTCTTACAACTGATGCTTGTGCATGACAAACAGGAGTTAGGAGATTTATTTTATTCCATGCAACAAGCTGTGCAAGTCTTGGGATTAACCATGCATCCCAGAATAATACAAAACAAAGTTAGGAAAACTGAAACTGACAGTTCTTCAGTCTATCTGCAAACAGCTTGAATGTTCTACTAGCTTCCGAGATAGAAATTTCAGTGCATTCCAAGACCTTACACCCAGTGACAAGAAGACAGACAGATAGATGTGGTGCAAATAGACTTAGACACACTTCAGATACTGAGACCTCGACAGCAGCAGCCATGGGAAGTTATTTTGTCTCTCCTGCTGCCAAAATAAGAGCTGATAAGGTACTCCTAGAACCTGTAAAGTCCTGACACTTTAGCCCTTTAATCCACGATAACCCCTAGTGAGCAGGCCCGCTGACGCCAGCCTCTGTACACACACACACACACGCACGCACCACACCCTGCTGCTAATATCACTCTCAGGTTGAGCTTTGACTCTGCTTTGATGGTCTCTGAGCTGATGCCGCCATCACAGATCATGTTGACATCAAACCAAAAAAAGAAGCCTGGCTGGTGCGGGTGGAGCTGCAGCTGATGATGACAGATATACACAGTAATATGAGCTCCAGTGTATTCCACAGGCAGTGTGCTAGCTTGAGGCAGCGACATGGTGGCTGTAACCTAAAGGTTACCTCTGCTCCATCTGAGTGCCTAACTTATTAATGGTAAAAAATAAAAATATTAGTGTGTGTGTGTGTGTGTGTGTGTGTGTGTGTGTGTGTGTGTGTGTGTGTGTGTGTGTGTGTGTGTGTGGTTTTGCAAATATGTCCTACAACAGCACTGCAAATATTCTGAAAGGCACAAAGGGAAATGGCTCAAATTATAATTTCATATGAGAGTTAAGAAATGACCGTGTTTGTGATACTGAACATGCTTAATAGCAGATTGGCCAGTATTCAGTCACTACTGATATCTTGGATACTTTTCATTTATGTATGTTTTTTTGTTTTTTTTTTTTGTTTTTTTTGCATTCATAAATGTCTTTCAGTGCAAAGCTGTGGTTTGGATCATAAAAAACTACAGATGTCTTAATATTAAACTCAATACATCAGTAATTATCTTAATTATATCAATATACGTATGAAGTGTGTTCAAAAATGAACCTTTAAAAAGCCCTAACTGTCAAGTACGAAGCTAATTAGGGGTGCCAAAAGACACTAATGCTACAGATTCTAATTGACTAAAAAGTACTATTGGATCGGATACTCCTTTGCAACACTATCAACACAAACAATTGACTTCACAGAGCACTGCTGCAGACAAACAAGCACAAGACTTCAGTCAACTAAGGTTTAATTGGTCTTTGAATGCTTCAATACATTACCCTCAAGGTTCTTCTTTACAGCCATTATGAAGATGGCAATCGATGCTGCTCAGCTGTGCCCTAAATAAGCACAGCAAATGACCTCCTTCGTTGTTTTAATACACTCATTACACCGAACTATGAAGCATTTCCTGTTTAGCAGCTAAACCGATTTAATTTCTACTGCCTCCCTCTTTAAAACCTTATAGAAAAATTACTGTTTTCATAGTGACACATATACACACACATATTGGTAAAATGTGTGTGGGTTGGACTGACACATTATCATAGTGGTTTGTGCAGACCTGCTTCACGCCTACACAGCTGCTAATAAGACAGATCCACCAGAACATGGTGAGGAAAATATGGAACCAGGTCCTTCATCATTTGGGACGTATGGAGGAAAGAGAAGAGGAGAGAGAGATGATGCATAGGAATGGGTTGGGTAGCATGGGAGGGACAGGAAAAGACAAGTGAGCAAGACAGATGGGGCAAGTGGTGCAAAGAGAAAGAAAATCACATGGCGAAGGGAGCCACAGTGGCAAGTGGAAGGACCGGTGAATGGAGCTATAGTGTGCTTTGCAGTGTGGTCCATGCCAGACAAGTCAGGCGGGCAGAAAAGCACTTCTTGCCCACGCAAAACAAAAAGCAATCTTCACTTCACTTTCAGTGCAAAAAGGAAGTACTGCTCATACTAATATTGCTTCTCTAGCAGCCAGGTAAATCAGACTCTCCAACGGGTGGGAAGCTAGAGTTCTCAGCAAAAAGCTACGACAGGATGTATGGGCAACAACGGAAAGTGAAATAACAGAAACATTGATTGGGTGGGACACAGAAATAGAGGAAACAGGAAACTGAAACCAATGAGATGATGGCAGAAAGGGAAAAAATGGAAAGAAAACAGGCTGATAGAAATTGTGCTTGTGCCCTGAAACTTGATTACATTTTAATGTGTTCTCTCATTAGATTAGCTGCCACAAAATCTCTATTAATTGTTCTTCACCAAATCAGTGACTGGATTTGGCTCTGATGCATTTAGGAAGAATTAAACCTAATAAAAGATTCAACGAAAATGCAACCAATAACCAAGCACATGAGGTAGATTTTTCTATTAATCCAATCAAACAGTAGCGAAGGTACCTTAATAGAGTTTTTGTGTGCAGAAAAAGATAAAGTATTTCATGAGACGATGTTTAACTAATTCAACTTAACATCTTGGTTTTAGAATGAACACTATTTTAGTATTATTGACATATTAATGTTACAAAAAAAAAAAAAAAAAATCCGCCTATGCAAAAAGAATTCGCAAAAAAAAAATGCCAAATAGTGGTGGTAATCTGTTAACCAGTGTATGAAATTTGAAAAACACTGACTGCACTTGTCTAAATGATGATGGATGTTTTGTGAAGAGATTTGTAGCGGGGTTTAATTTAGTCGCGTTAGAAATATTACTGTCTGTCAGCTGAAGTTCCAGACTGTGTAAAGAATTCAGCTTTTGATAAAAAAGCCCAAAGTATACAAAGCACTGATCTCAGGTCCCTTACACCCCCCACCCAAAGAAAGCCTGAGGTTCATGATCCCCCCTCTTGTGCTGTGAGTTTTTAACTTAAAATCACACAAAATTCTCTTCCAGCTTTATTCTTAAGAGCCATTTTGTCTTGGATATGCCATCTGGTATTTAAAGGCACTTCATAATTACAGAGATTTTGTTGACGAACCAGATTTCAGCTTTGATGTTCACCAACAACAATACCCATAACTCATAAGTTGTCATGATGTGTGTACATGCCCACACATACTAATCAGCAAAAACATGCATATTCAGTCTAAGCTGCATTAATATCCATAGTGCCCGAGAGCAAATTACATATACAAAACACTACAGCAAAATAGGTGAGCCACACAAATGCATTCACCACATACCCAGAGATACTAATTAAAGGATTACAGATATCGCTTAAATACCAGGAAGCAAAACTGCACCGCAGTAAATGACACCGCTGTGAGGATACAGTGTATGTGAATTTTAAAGTTTTGACTGAGATGTTACTCGCTGTCAGTTTTGGCCGGCGGTCATAGGTTCTGTCCAATAATATGACGCGAGACTGGAGTAGAATACATCCATGGATTGGCACTTTATTAAAGAAGGCACATGTTAACAGCACAAAAACACTCACTCCAACTAAACACAATGGCTTCCTTTTATACTCTACCTTTTCAGGTGAGCATCTGGAATAGCCCAAGTATGGGGGTTAACTAATCAACATGAAAACATAGCCCTCCACACAAACAAACATACAATAACATTAAAGCACATCACAAACATATACATATTTCCAACACGTACTATAAAAAAAACCAATAACATAAGCTTCACTCATTTCTATCTAAATTAAAACCCTCTTTAACCATACTCCTTAACCTGGCACACTGGTCTGCTCCAGGAGCTCTTAAGCAGGTGATTGAGCCGCTTTCACTCTTTTGCTCCACATCCTGCAAGAAGCAACCAGGACAGGTGAGTACCTTTATAAGTTCTCATTTCACAAGCAGCTCTAACTTTGGCTCTTCTCTGACACAGGTAGGATGGCCAGTCCCCCTGTCTCTTCACCTTTACAAGCTGTCATTTTAATCATATGTCAAATAAACCTAATAAAGAATTCATAAGAACTAATGTGTTTTTCTTTATTATACTATTTTAAATTCCCAATCCATCAATTAATCACTAACAGTGCCAACAAGGTAATGGAACCCCTGGTCTCCATTACACTCACTATCAGAAAACGCATCAATATTTTTAACACTGTTATATTAATTAGATTCCGTACGCCGAGGGAATGAATATATGTAGGATAAACTATATAAATGTACTCAATCCTTTAACTTTCTGGAATTTGTTTCATTTAAGTTACTCAATGGTCACAACAAAGCTAACTTTAAAATCCCTGACTTACACGATGGATTAAAAAGGACTGATTATTAGAATGTTGCTAATAATGTGGTTACCACCCCGTCATATGTAAATCAACAATATCCTTCACTCTCATTGGTAGTTTCTTTAACTACTTGCCTAGAAGCTGAGAAAAGTTAAACTCACACACACACACACACACTTCACAGTGATTATTTTCTCCCATCATCACTTGAAATTGTTAAATGTCAGTAACTTTCTGCATTCTCTATTTGCCATTTCAGTGCTAGTCACTTCCTGTGTGGCTGCCTCTTTAGGGGCTTCATATAAAACCCATCAGAAACGGGTTGACTTTTCAGAAAGGGGTTAGTTTTAAAAGGTTAAGTAAGTAAATAAACAAATGGATGGGTGGTGTGACCAAGTAATAAAGCCAATAGTCTGACAATGTCTGCTGAGATTGGTATGAAGACCTTTGGACATGAGTCATTCCCTCTTGTTCTGACCCCACCTATCCTCCTAGTCCTATGAAAATCAAAGTTCAACCGATATAAAATCTATTAGTATTGATGGGGCTTTTTTTCAATTTCACCCGATGTGCTCTGTAAGCTGATGTTCAACTTTAACTTTATCTCCTGAGGGTGTGCGCAGGTGGACAGAGGAAAGATAGGAAGACACAGAACCGGCCACACCATTCAATAAAACAATGATAAAATAAATAACCGAAAACACAGGAAACTGTCAGACATTGTGGCTACATTTTGATTTATATCCCACCCAAACCAAACTGGTTTATAGAAAAGTGCCACAATCAAGATATGGAATTATTTTTCACAGAGGGAAGGAAAAAAAAACAAAAACACATACACTGTATTTCCTTGATTATCACGGGGGTTATATGTTCCTTAGAGGTGGTCTAAGGAGCTTGGAAAGAAAAGCATCTGGACTTTCACCTCTCATCCGAGAAGCTTCTTCAGTTCAGAACTAGACCTGAAGAAGCTTCTCGGATGAGAGGTGAAACGTTTTCAGGCAACTTAAAGAAGTCCAGATGCTTTTCTTTCCAAGCTCGTTAGACTACGATGACTTGGATGACCGAAAACCTTCAGACATATTCCCGAGAGGTGAAAATCCGCTAAGTAGAAACCATATGTTTATTTTATTATGTTAAGATAAGATACGATAACTTTTATTAGTCCCACACGTGGGAAATTTGTTTTATTACAGCAGAAAGTGGACAGTGCAAAGTTACATAGCAAAAATTTGAAAAACTGTGTTTATATATTTTAAGCTATAAAAACCCGCCCCACACTCCTATAAACCATTTTCACGCTCTTAAACACACTTTTGGGACACATCCTTACATACTGTTACTGTCTGTGTCCATACCCTTGACGGAGGTTTATGGCGTTTCACTTATAGAGCACCTAAAATGCACAAATAACACCTTGATTCGTATGATGGATCAATGATGTGGCGTTATATTGTTATTAATGTTTTGGGGCTTGAAAATGTTTATTTTACTGCAAAAATAATTAAATCTTTAAAAAAATAAATACAAACTATCTATAGGCTGCAGAATATAATTAAATTCCAGCGATATTTATTTACAGATTATTTACAGATAAATCCACGATGTGGTCCTAAGTTCACTTATCCTGTTGAGCTATACAGTACAAATTGTGCTGTGGAAAAGAAAATCTAGTCTCTTGTAACAGAGACCATAGAGTTTCCCTGCTCTGTGGTGAAAGTCTGGTGTCAGGTTCATTCATTGGCAGGGAGTCCTTCCCCCAAACAAAAGCCATTAGAGTGCAATGCAAAATGTCTCCTTAACAGTTTTGAGTAGGCACTGCAACTTCTTTATTTCAGGGAGACCCACACAAATCAGAGCTTTTAAAGTCTGAAAGCATTCAGGGATGTAATAATCTAATATTTGGATATTTAACCTGAAATTAAAATCAGGGTACTGCTATCGTAGCTGTGCTCATCTCAGGTTTGTACATGACATGATCCATCTCGCTCAGCACTGACCCAAAAGCATAACGTTCAACAGGGCAGCCAGAGCAGTGCAACAGGCTCGAGAGGGTAAAAAAAGCCCAGCGAACAAGACTATCAAACTGGGCTCTCCCTCCTCATTGCACACATATTTGCACATATTTGGCATTTCAAATTCCAAGTTCCACCAAATCTTATTTCTATTTTGTGCATAATAGTCTAGCTTTATCTATGCAGTATATCATTTTAAATCAGTTTTTGTCACAGGCTGGGTCTCTGACCCAGCGCTCTGAGTTCATGTTTGTATTTGTCTCATTTTGTTATGTGATTTAGTTTGTGTTATTTCCTATCTGCCTTTAGTTTAGGCAGTTATTGTTCCTGGGTTTTCTATGTTTTGGGGTTTTGTATTTATTCATCACATATTAGGTCTGTTAAGTTGTGTTGTCATGTTTTAGTTTTAGTATTTCCTGTTTTATTCTGACAATGTCATGTGTTCTTTGTTTATTGTATTTAGCTTTCCTCTCCTGGTCCTGTCATTAGGTTTATGTCTGTCAGCTGTTTCCCCCATGTGTCTCCACCTCCCCTGATCACCTCATGTATGTATTTAAGCCCTTTGTTTTCTGCATGCCATTGTCAGGTCGTCTGCTCATCCATGTCTCATCTCCAGGTACCCATGTCAGTTCACTATGGTTAAGGTTTTTCATGTTTTGTTATTAGTTCACCCAGTTTAGGTTATTGTGTAGTTTTCACCGATGCCCTATTATTTTGTACCCTCATTGCTAACCTCAATAAACGGCTTGTTTTGTTAATCCACACCACGTTTTGGTCTGCGTTTGAGTCCTCCTCTGCAACACATACGGTCTGCCCCAGTCAGACCGTGACAGTACGACCTGACACTATGGACTCAGCAGACCGCGAGCTTTACGAGCGTCGGGAGGCAGCCCTCGCCCAGCTGGAGGAGGAGCTCCGCTGGAAGCCGTGGCGTACCCCCGACTACGAGCGCATTTTCCACGGGACTCGGCTAGCTCTCGGAGGTCCCAAGAGCTGCCGAAAGTCCCCGCCTGTTGCGCTGCCTGCATCTAAGCCTCGCTCGCTTCAGGTGGGAGTCCTCCGTGTGGCTTCAGGCGCTCACGCTCCAGCCTCGGTGTCTCCGTTCTGTGCACCGGGGGCTCAGTCGCTCGCTCCGCCGGCTTCCTCCACTCGAAGGAAGCAGCACGCCCGTCGCCATAAACTGGACAATGCCGAGCTCACGGTGGTGAGTAACAATGACTATTACCCTCACGACCCGTCTGATGCTAACAACAATCGGCTCACTTCCGATCCATGGGGAATTTCCCTTATGGATGACGACGTGGACTGGGAGGATCCGTTTTGTTTTACTCCCTCTACACAGGGAGGGATGAAAGACAATTCCCGCTCGCCTAAGCCTGCACATAGGGTTAAAGGACAGACTGTTAATTACGTTACCAGGACAAACACACTCAGTTCCACTTCCGTCTGTTCAGGTTCTGTCAGTTCAGGTTTTGTTAAGTCTGGTTCAGTCATCCCCAAGTCAGCTCACTCTACAACTGTTAACCCAAGGATTTCGAAAAATTTAAAAACAAGGACTGCTAATACTAAGACTGCAAAACATGAAGTGGACGGTGGGTTCATTTTTGATAGATCTATTTTTGTCGACCCTGAGCCTGCCGTTTCTCGGACTGTTTTTTCTGAGCCTGCTCCTTTTCCTGCTCGTGTTCCTCCTCCCGGGGCAGCTCGGGCCCAGCGTACCTCTGCACCCATACCAGTGCCTCGGGTGGGGGAGGCTGAGGCCCAGTTGGTCCCTGCTCTGGTTTCCAGGCCGGCTGAGGCTCTGTCCCTTTCTGCACCCGTACCAGCTCCTCGGGTGGGAAGGGCAGTTGCCCAGCCGTTGCCGGTGCCTGTTCCGGTCCCCAGGGTGAGGTCAGCCAGGATACAGCCCGTCTCCGCACCCGTACCTACTCCTCGGGTGGGAGTGGCTAGTGTCCGGCATGTGCCTGCACCCGTCCCTGTTTCTGCTAAAGGCTCAGGAGAGTTCAGTCCACAACCATCACCACCGTCACTACTGCATGCTTTTCAGTCTATAGCTCAGTCATTAGCTCTGTTAGCAGCCCAGTCCACAGTTCACTTTCCTGTGCTTCCGTTAGCTCAGCCCTTAGCCCACTGTGCAGCTCAGCCAGCTCCCCATTGTTCAGCTCAGTTATTTGCTCCATCACCTGCTCAGCCTTCTGTTCAGCCGGTCGTCTCTGCACCTACTGGTCATGCCACGTCAGCTGGAGGGCCCGAGGAGCCCATCCAGCCTCATGCCACGTCAGCTGGAGGGCCCGAGGAGCCCGTCCAGCCTCATGCCACGTCAGCTGGAGGGCCCGAGGAGCCCGTCCAGCCTCATGCCACGTCAGCTGGAGGGCCCGAGGAGCCCGTCCAGCCTCATGCCACGTTAGCTGGAGGGCCCGAGGAGCCTGTCCAGCCACCACCTGCGGCCGCCTCGTCGTCGCCTGGTCCAGCTTCATCCAAGTCTTCATCCTCGCCTGGTCCGGCTTCGTCAGAGTCTTCATCTTCGCCTGTTCCGGCTTCGTCAGAGTCTTCATCTACGCCTGGTCCGGCTTCGTCAGTCTTCATCTACGCCTGGTCCGGCTTCGTCAGAGTCTTCATCTACGCCTGGTCCGGCTTCGGCCTCTGCCCCTGCTTCTGCCTCACCTGGTCCGGCCTCATCCGAGTCTTCCTCGGCTTCTGCTTCTGCCTCGCCTGGTCCGGCCTCTGCTACGCCTGGTCCAGCCTCTGCTTCAGCGTCGCCTGGTCCTACGGCTGTTATGCCGCCGCCCAAGCCTCGCTCTGCACCTGGGAATCTTCGGCCACCTGCTGGACGTCACCGCCGTCGAGGTCGGCCACCTGAACTGTTTCTACGCCGTTGCCGTCCGCACGGTCAGCCACCTAAACTGTTTCTACGCCGTTGCCGTCCGCACGGTCGGCCACCTGAACTGTTTCTACGCCGTTGCCGTCCGCACGGTCGGCCCCCTGAACGGTTTCCATGTCGCCACCATTGCCGTCCGCACGGACGGCCCCCGGAACTGTTCGACCATGGACTTCTGTGCCGTCGGCCTCCGGGCCGGCCCCCTGATCACATGAACTATGATTTTCTGGACCGTCACCCTCCGGGTCGGCCCCCTGAGGAGTCATGAACGGTTCCCTGCGCTCCTGTGATTTTGATGGACATTTTGGTTTTTTTGGCCTTGTTTCTGGCCCTCCGTCCTGGACCCCCACCGCCCGCCCTTGGTGGGTTGTTTTTGGTTTTGTTTTTCGAGGTTTTGGGCGTCTGGAATCCGCCCTTGAGGGGGGGGGCTCTGTCACAGGCTGGGTCTCTGACCCAGCGCTCTGAGTTCATGTTTGTATTTGTCTCATTTTATTATGTGATTTAGTTTGTGTTATTTCCTATCTGCCTTTAGTTTAGGCAGTTATTGTTCCTGGGTTTTCTATGTTTTGGGGTTTTGTATTTATTCATCACATATTAGGTCTGTTAAGTTGTGTTGTCATGTTTTAGTTTTAGTATTTCCTGTTTTATTCTGACAATGTCATGTGTTCTTTGTTTATTGTATTTAGCTTTCCTCTCCTGGTCCTGTCATTAGGTTTATGTCTGTCAGCTGTTTCCCCCATGTGTCTCCACCTCCCCTGATCACCTCATGTATGTATTTAAGCCCTTTGTTTTCTGCATGCCATTGTCAGGTCGTCTGCTCATCCATGTCTCATCTCCAGGTACCCATGTCAGTTCACTATGGTTAAGGTTTTTCATGTTTTGTTATTAGTTCACCCAGTTTAGGTTATTGTGTAGTTTTCACCGATGCCCTATTATTTTGTACCCTCGTTGCTAACCTCAATAAACGGCTTGTTTTGTTAATCCACACCACGTTTTGGTCTGCGTTTGAGTCCTCCTCTGCAACACATACGGTCTGCCCCAGTCAGACCGTGACAGTTTTATCATCGATTTTACAAAATAAGTGTCTTCTCTTACGTTTTGATGGTTGCGGGAATGCTGGGGACTATATTACTTGTACTTGCTGACCTTTTTCTCTGCCATTTGTGGAAAATGCTCATGATGTTATGAAACATGGTTACAAATAGCACTGTTTAGATATCTAGAGAACTGATGGTAATCAACAGCCCCTGACAGTTCACCAGTGACATACATTAATTTCCTAAAAGCAGATAATTGATCATGTATACTGTGATATCTGTGTATTAAATTTGAAACTTCAATATAAAAACATGTAAAATTGCTACCTGTGGTATCAGAACTGTGAAAGATATTCTGAATAAAAAATACAAACTGTATTTTCCCTTTTATATCACGCACGTGGGTTGAACTGTAGAATCCAGGAAACTTCAAATAGAAACACCGTTGAGTTTGTATACAAATTTATATTTAGTATTTTAAGAAATATGCTTATTGACTTTTAGTAAAGAGATCAATAAGATCAATACAACTCGCTCCAGATCAGCATCTGTCAAGTCAATTTTTTTTTAATCTTTGGGTTCACCGGGGTTATCCATCTCTCCCTGCCTACAGTTTTTGTGCTGGTTGAGTTAATATTCAAAGGCTCATCTAACTTTCAGCAAGGAAAACAGTTGGAGCTAAAAGAATATTTCACACAGGAAGAGAGAAATATTTTACTCATTCTTGCTATTGTACAGATAGTGGGAACACTTCAGTAAAATTGCTTGTCCTTGGCAAGTCCACTAACACTTTCATTCCTTTGTATAAAAGAAGTTCATAGCAGTAGATTTCTAAGAGCTTGTCATCTACCCACTTCAGAAGAAAGCATATCCAACTCAACTTTTATACAATTCAGGTTTCCAAGATGCTTCCAAAGTCACTGTCAGGAAGAAACTAAAGTTACAGTTTGGTACATCCAGAGAAAGAAAGAAAGAAAGAAAGAAAGAAAGAAAGAAAGAAAGAAAGAAAGAAAGAAAGAAAGAAAGAAAGCACTGATGAACTCGTCCACGTCCACCGAAGACCACAGTGGTGGATGATCACAGAATTATTTCCATGGTGAAGAGAAACCCCTCCACAACAAGTGGACGAAAGCAGCTGAAAGAATTCTGAGGTGTACGGAGACATACTGTCTGCTCAAATTCAGCTAAATGCAGTCAAACTGATTGCGTGGCGTTTCATAATACAGCTGGGCAATGACCCAAAACATATAGCCAAAGGAACCCGGGAGTTTACTAAAGCAAAGAAGTGGAATACTCTTGAATGGCCAAGTCAGTCACCTGATTTTAACCCAATTGAGCATGAATTTCACTTGTCGAAGCCTTAACTTTGGACAGAAACGCCCACAAACAGACAGCAACTGAAAGCTGTTGAGGGCAAGACTTCAGGCTGTCATTGCCAGCAAAGGGTTTACAACCAAGTATTAGAAATTAACAGTTTATTTTCAGATACTTAATTTGTCCAATTACCTTTGAGCGCCTGAAATGAAGGGATTGTGTAAAAAAATGCTTTAGTTCCTCACATTTTTAGGCAATCTTTTTGTTCAGCTCACTGAATTAAAACTAAAAGTCTGCACTTCGACGGCATCCGAGTTGTTTCATTTACAATTCATTATGGTGATGTACACAACCAAAATTAGAAGAAGAAAAAAAGTCTCTGTCCAAATGTTTATGGACCTAAGTAAATGGTCAAGTAAATGTAGCGTGAAGTATAAGTTAAACCATTATTACTTATTTATTTTACGTGTGTGTGTGTGTGTGTGTGTGTGTGTGTGTGTGTGTGTGTGTGTGTGTGTGTGTGTGTGTGTGTGTGTGTGTGTGTGTGCGCACACGCATTAGTTACTCACTGCAGGATAAAATCCATGTTCTCTGGGGAAATCTGTCCAGTCACAGGATGTCGAAATGTGGTGGTCCTCTGGTTGTGACTGAAGTGACAGAAGGACAAGAGAGAAAACGAGAGAGGAGACAAAATTAGCAACTTTGGCTGCAATACAAACAGTGTTAGTGCATTATCCTGGATTTTCACCCTACTTTGTTTACAATTTCCACACAAGCCGAAAATTCCTCGGAGGAGTACACTTAACAGCTCTGTCCAACATCTCCACCCTGACAGGCGTTCGTCTCTGACTTTCCCAGCTCAGTGTAGAATGTGACGGGTGAATGCAGGACCCATCCACACCCACTCACCCCACCCAACCATCCTGTACAGCCTGTGTGGAGTAAAGTGTTGGGCTCAGCACAAATGTCAAACAGTACAGGCAGGCATGGGCCTCCATCAGTTATAGACTCAGTCTTTCTAACCCTCAGCTAGAGGGTAAAAGCATTCGACTATGTAAACAACACAGGATGGCATGACGATCAAAGCCTGTGCGAGTTTGTGTGCGTACATGTGTGTGATGGCACTTTTTCAGAATGTTTTTTTGCATTGAGAAAACACTGACAGAAAGCCTTACTCTACATATATTCAGACCCACAATGACTAATCAATTTGTAAGCTGACAGAAAATAAATCACAGGAACAGGGGCTTGAGCCTATTCCAGCTACCATAGGGCGAAAGTCGGGGTACACCCTGTACAGGTCACCAGTCTGTCACAGGGCTAACACAGAGAGATAGACAACCACACTCACATTTACACCTATGGGCAATTTCGATTTACCAATTAACATAACTCCACTAACTGCATGTCTTTAGACTGTGGGAGGAAGTCGGAGTACCTAGGGAGAACATGCAAACCCTACACAGATGGTGGAGTTGAACTCAGGACCTTCTTGCTGTGAGGCAAAAGTGCTAACCACCATGCTGCTAATAAAATGACATTTATTAAAAATAAAACAAGAAAAAAAGGAACAGCTCAGTGAGAGAAGTTAAAAGTTGCAGTGTTGTAATCAAAAGTCCAATTTTCAAAATCAAACAACAATGAAGGAGCTGACAGGGTAAAGTACAAAAGTCTTCTCCAAATACAATCAGTGGGTCATGGCACAGTTTTCCATTCCACAGCAGCTCCAGTAACTCATGCTGTAAAGAATCCTGCTTGATATAGCGGAAGATCAAATCCTACGGGAGTAGATGACACGGCAGCAGCATGCTCCGTAACAGGGACCTACAATGTCATTATCGACTCACAGAACAACACTTACAAGACTAACACAAAGAAAGTTCTCACATCTGAATGCAGCAGCTTCTCTTCAGCTCACCTTGGCTATTGACTGCTGTTACAGTTTCCCTTTATGTCATGTGAATTACTTCCACCACTGCATCTACTATTGCTAAAAAAAGAAACACATCCAAGGTGTTGTTTTTTTTTTTTTTGATTTAGTTTTTTTAAAGCCAGCTCTCACTCACACTGATTAAAAATGTGGCCATGATGTCGTTGTTGTTGTTTTTCTGCAGAAATGAAAAATTGAAAAGACATTAAAAAAAATAGGAAAAGTTATTCAAACTCTAACTCAGACTAGCAGAATGATCCAAGTTTCCCAAAAGTAAGGTAACAGCTTATGCTTGACTCATTCCTCTGTGTCTTATGCAGTCATTTTTCACCACGCACAGGTACTGTTTGAAAAATACTTTCACTAATCAAATGAATTAAACACACTACCTAGTCATAACTGGCAAGATTAAGTTTTGTGTCTGCTATAGTGCCGTGGAATTTGGCCTTGTGTGTGTAAAACAATAGCATGTAGTGCAATGAGAACAGCACCTCAACACAATTAATTACATTCTACAGTGGCCTACAGAGGACCTGCTAACATTTACACATGCACATGGCCACAAAAAATACCTACAGAGTAAATCCATACTAATGTGCTAAAAACATAAAGACCTTTTACTCCTAATCCAAAGATGGGGTTAGTCATCGTGCCACACAAATGCATCAACGGGACAAAAAGATGGGACAGTGCTCTAGATAACAGAGACAGGGAACTATGACCATAGTTTTACTATAACTAGGATCCCTTTTTTTGTCTACTGTGTTGCAGGGAGAAGCTCTGAATTAATAATTGTCTGATCAGCAAGGAATGCTAATCAATCAGCTGTGGTGAGAATAGAGAAACAGACTGTTCTGACAGGCCTGTGAGTGTGTAAGTTATGCCTGAAACTCTCTCTAGGCAACAAATTCGACAACAGAGTGTCATCCGAGTTTACCGAGGGACACAAGTGACAATGTTTTGCAGGCTGCAGGAAGTAGATCCGGTTTTTTTTGTTTTCAGAAATCATAATGAAACAAAACTGTCAACATGATTTGGTCATGGTGGTAATTTCTGAAAAGGTATGAAAATGCATGAGCTGTGACAAATCGTGTAAAGGGATTTCACAAAAATCTGTAGTATAATGGCTGCAAGCTTAACGGGGCTAACGGGATAAATATACCATTAACATCATTAATGGTTTAAAGCATTATGTAAAAGCAGTGTATTTCAGCAATTTACATTTGGCAAACTATAAATGCATGATTTACAAAATGATTTTATTTGCAGTGATGAGAGGTGTAGGACTATATGTCATTAACACAAAAGTGCAAAACCTAATAGGTACATGCAGAATTCAAAGCAATCTTATGAAATTAAATGCAGCGTGCTAAATCTATTAACACTCTCGTTTTAGCTCACCATTAAATGGTCAAGAGGTATTTTTGAATGCTGAGGTCACAGTCACCTCAAATCCTTTCAGTGGATGGATAAGTAAATTTGATTATATATTGATTGCACACATACAAACAAAGGCTTGTTTACTTCGGAGCTGATTTGGTCGAGCTGATTCGGAGCACTTCTCCAGGGGAAACTGATAAAGCCATATCGGACTATTCACAGAATATGAAGAAGAACAGCGTGTAAGTGTCCTGGAGGCTGTTTATCAGCGGCGGTGATTTCATTCAGCAGCGAGGTTCAAAATAGTACAAGATATAATAGGTGTGATAGTGTCACTTCAGAAAAACGTAGGCAATGAGGACCTGAGCTGTAAACGAAAAATGTTGAATCCAGTGCTAACAGCTTTATATAGCAAGCTTTTAATAATGTCCTTTCACACTGAAAATGAAAGACATTTTCGCAATGCACCTGACATCTCTGGGTTCTTTTGCTGCTAAGTGTATTTTGTGTATTTCCTTTCCTCTTTCACTCATTGCAATGTCTGTCATGGGGAGCTTTAGTAGACCTAAATAACAAAATATCACAAAAAATGACATGAAATGCAAAATAGATAATATCATAGAGTTGTGGTTGCCTTACAGACACCAATTTGACGTTAAAAATTTGAAATCTTAACACAGCCGTTTATTATTAGTTCTTTATTTTTCCAGGTAAAAAAAATGTCATTGAGATTAAAAATCTAATTTCCAAGAGAGACCTGGCAGAGACCTGAGTTTTTAAACATAAAGGCTACAATTCAGAAATATGCCTTTTGAGCATCAACAATCGAAGCTTACAGGACACCAAGTGCAGCAGATTTATTGACAAGTACAAAGCTAATTTTTATGCCTGGGTGATATCTGCAGGTGAAAGGTATTTGTAGTATTCTGTTGCTTCTGTCACTAAAAACGCGTAGCACTCACTTCAGAAAAGATGATTAGATCTATTGGAGATCTAATGGGAGCTACAGATGAGATTTCTGAGGCAGCCCCTAAGAGGTGTAGTTTCTTTTGTCCGTGCAGCTGCTTCAGTTTTCCCTTCAGGAGAAGCTTCTCGTATGGGTGTCGGTGGGAGCAATGGTCAACAGGAAATCCGTGAGAAATTAATGCGAACTGAGGCCTATAAGTCTATTTTTTTAATGTTTAGTGACCCTCACAGATTAAAAATAATGCTTCATACTTAGTGTTATAGTTGTTTGCTATAGATAAGTATCTAGTAGTAAATGGTCAATTTTGTTAAATCCTAATCCTAAGTGACAGCTAACTTTACAGTTTTATTTACTACATTAGCCATCATTAGCTAGCAGTGTTGGTCAAGTTACTTGAAAAAAGTAATCAGTAACTAATTACTGATTACTACCCCAAAAAGTACTCCTGTTACTTTACTGATTACTTATTTTCAAAAGTAATTAATTACTTAGTTACTTTTTAAAAACACAATTTACAACCTGAAGAGGTGATAAAGCGATAGATCTTTCAGCCCAATTCTACTTTTTCTGCATAATCCATCATACAAAATGTAATCAAATGAAAAAGTCTCTTTTTTTTTAAACTTGTTTTATCAGTTTTAATCTTTTAATTTTATGCATCAAGCAAAAATTAAATTATATGCACCATTGTCTGACTTGAAGAAATTAGTTTAACATTTAAACCTATTTTCTGCACATTCCAGCGCATAAAATAAAATATTTTTTGTGTTTACACTCAGTCTTTCAAATAGATGCAAGTAAAATACAGCAGATAATAAATAAAATCAAAGACTAGTGGTCCTGTTGCTCTATTTTCACCTGTAAAGCAGGCGGAGGTTTGCCCTGGTGCAGGTGTGCCGCAGCGGTCAGTTGAAGAATCCGCGAGTTTCTCTGTGAATTTCCCATTACGTCGTTGCGCACTCGGTGCTTGTTTAGGGTTTTTTTCGCTGTAAAAAGAAGTTTTCTTCCCACGCACAATGGACGCTAATGTTTTTGTCACTTTTTATGGAATCAAACTCAAAGTAAGGTCAGTACTTCCACGCTTTAAACGCTGCACGCTCATACTCTCTCCCGTACTCGATATATGATCCATTGTTGATCTGCACACAGCTGTTGTCACGAACGTCGCCTATGTCACTGTCATGAGACATTCTCGCAGAAAATAATTAATTAATTAATTAATTAATTAATTTAAAAAAATCACGGTTTTAGTAACGCAGTAACGCAGCGTTCCTACGAGAAAGTAGCGGTAATCTAATTACCGTTTTTGCAATAGCAATCCCTTACTTTACTCGTTACTTGAAAAAAGTAATCAGATTACAGTAACGCGTTACTGCCCATCTCTGTTAGCTAGCATCTGTGACTCACCAATGCTAAGCAATAGCCTCCAGAACTCAAAAAATAAAGCTAGCAGGGAGGTGCTTCAAACTTCAGTTCCTTATATAAGCAAGATCTCTTTATTACTGCCAGAACTTTATTTCTGGCAGAAGTAATACAAAACAGATAGGAATAACATTTTGGGTCTCTAGAACCAGTTTCCTTATTCTCAACAGGGGGAGCTAGGGTTACTATTTATATAATTCGCTGTTTAAAAGTTATGCATAGCTCAGTTTAACACCATCTATCCATCATACCTAATATGGATGCATACTGCTAACAAAGCTAAACAGCCAGCACTGGCATTAAGTGATAACAACCCCCTCACTCTGCTCTTTTGTCTAAATACAGTCACATACAATTTTTCAAAAACAAGATTATCTATGTATATAGTATAGTAACTGTTAAGTCTAATATACCCTAGTAAGCTATACTACTTTTTCCTTTGGGAAGATACCATCTGTGCAGTCTGCAATTCTGTTGAAGAAAGATGTTGAATCTATTTAATTATTCTTGAAAAATAATTTATTTCTGTGCATTTTTTTTTCCACACTGCATCAAATTAAAGTTGATTACGTCAATTAAGCATCATGAGGTGGAGGGTGGGGGGTGGTTCCCTTTTTTTTTTTTTGCTGGGAGTTTGCAACCCTATTAGTTAGGTTGCTTAATATTTCTGCCAAGTACTCTTTAAAATACCAGAATAGGAAGGATGGTGCAGGTTTAAGTTTATTAGATTGATCAGTGTTGCTGAACTATGAAATATTTTGGGTGCAGTGTATTTTTTACATACAGGTATAACAGAATAGCTTTAGTGTTGTTGTTTATTTAAACTTGAATATGAACTTATACAAAATGCAGCAAGATTTTTTACAAAAAAACAGTTTTATTGATTAAAAAACACTATATCGGATTCATATTGGTATCGGCAGATATCCAAATTTATGATATCGGTATCGGACATAAAAAAAGTGGTATCGTGCCATCTCGAGTCACTACTAAGATTTTCACCGAGTTCTTCATTTTTGTTAGGTCTCCCATTATTTTCCTTTAAAACTGGGCATCCAATAAAAGCATACTTTACTAATAATATTCAACTGATAAAAGCACACAGACATTTTCTGTTGTCCCATAAACTTTTATCTACATTAACAAACTAAGGGCGCACAATCTCACCTTCTCCTGCTATAGCAGCTCTCCAGCCATGAGTGTCTTATGTAACAACCATATCATTAAAGAGCTACCTCTTAAAAAAGCTCAACACCCACAGATGAAAATAGCTCGATTAATGCTCACTGTAACTGTAACTGTAACTTTCCATATAAGGTGTGCCATTCACCTGCAAGATGTCAGATTTGATACATTTAACTATGATAGTGTTAAATGACTTCCTCAGACTATCTGCAACAGGATGACATATACTCTATAAATACAAGGTCTTTCTCTCACCATTAGACTTAGATGTACAAAAAAAAAATAGAAATACTGTACATTTTGAGACAGTTTTTGTTTGGGGAAACTTTTGAGCATTGGAGGGATTATATGTCTCAGTCAAACCATTAACTTCATTACTCTTTTGTACCTTCTGAGATGCACATTTTAAAGTCAGACCATAATTTCTGTTGACAAAACAGAGCTAGAGTTATGCCTTTAAAAAGCAGCTCATCGTATTACAGTCATAATTGAGACAAAGTGTCCAATAACTGCTGAAATATCTCCCTACACTACAGTCATCACTGTCAGACATTAATTTGGGGTTTTGTGACATGAGGCTGACACATCTAAAGCAACATAAAAAAAAACCCACTAATGGGTCTGTGCAATGTAATTTTTGACCAAACACAGAAACCCAAAGAAGCTGTTCAGAGAAAATGGCTCTTTTCTTTGTCATCAGAGAAAAGGCACAAATTCAAAGACCACTTTTCTTTTCCTTAATTTTGTGATTTATTTATCTATTTATGCCTTTATTGATTTTCATTTATCAGAGCAGCTCCACTGCAGCTCAAGCACATTTTGCTTCTCAGTTCAAGCCAAGTGAGGCTTTAGGGAATTAAACAACCTTTTTTTTTTATGAGACATTCTTGCCCATTGAGCTGCTGTCAGCTGACACACTCAGTGCCTCTGTGTTTGACTTTTCTGCCCCAGTCGCTGACCACATGGCATTTATGAAGGACGGGTGGTAAACCTCCAGGGTTACATAAACACTCGACTGTCCATTACAGCACTTGCACAATACAGTTCTCATGCAAACACACCATTACACATGCCAAACATGATGCCCCTCAGTGAGAGACTGCACACTTCGCACCTGCTATATCATATGACTTGGGTGTCACAGGATTTCCAACCACTTTTCCGCTGCTCTTTCTCCAGCACGGATAACAAGTAGTCCTGAAATTAAGCAGTTAATTATAAAAACATACGACAAATTATTATTTTAGTAGTTTATGGAGAATGTATCATAAAAAACTCACATTACTACTGCTGAAGTAAGAAGGATTCTTTATAAATGTAACAGACACAAACAGCTATTTGAGCTTTTATAGATTTTATAGTTAGAGGAAAAACATTCCACAAATCAGGTGTAATAATCACAAATTATATTTTCTCACAGCTTTAAGTTAAATCAAAGTTTATATTGACTCATTCCTCTGTGTCTTCCTGCCAAACGTATCTAAGTGATACTCTCTGAGCTAAACTGTGAAACTGTGTCGATGTCTTTGTAGTCAAATCATTTTTTTCTTGACATTTACTCCTCTTATTTGGACATTAGGCCAAGACTGGCTGAAAAATTATATTAGTTACTGAATATTGATAAATGATTACTAATTGAACAATACAAGGTTTTAAGTGGTGACAGACCAAAGCAACATTACCTGGAGTGATATTTTATTATCATTAAACTATCCGATTTCTGTGGTGCCTCTAATATTTCTCTTTTGTTATTTGAGTTCTCTGTACGTGCACATTTAATGGGCACAATAATTATTTGTTGTTTACGTCAGTATATTCTTCTGAGGACAGTGAAGTGTGTGCAAGCATGTGTGTGTAGACACAGCTGGTTATTGATTCCAGTGATACTGGTAATGGGGATGGTGCGTAGAGAATTCTTATCTGCGAGCATCTCTGCGAGTCATGCTCTCAGTTCTCAGCTCTTAGGTGTGTGACTATTTTGAATCTGGCCACAATTACCAGTCAAAAGACACATTATTAATTCAAAACCAGTCTGTAAAACATAACTATTGCTTATGCAAGATGCAACCATGTGAAAAAAGCTTCAAGAGTCTCAAGAGCTGTGCTAAAGTTCAAACCCTAACGCGCTTCAGCATTTCTTTTTGTTGACGAAACTGTAATCAAATTTGTCAGTATCATCAATAAGCCACGCCTCCATTTGACTTGATTGATGTTTGAAAAAGCAAAGCTGTTGGCATTGACTGTTGACTATTATGTCTCATGAACAGCAGCAATTTTTTACATATCATTTGCCGCTGTACACCGTGCCTGTGTTTTAACAGACATGTAGCAGACTGAGTGTTCTGAAAATGATGAGTACACGAGTAGGTGTTCTCTCAGTCAAAGGTCATATCTATTTAAAGGGATTACCAGATGAAATGTGTTTGAAGTGCCGCAAGAGAGAGCTAGTCGGAGTGTTGCCAGTGCAATATGGGGAAACACAGCAAGGTCATTCCCCATTCAGTGCACAATGTGTATGTTAAACACGCACACCTATTTGTGTGTGTGTGTGTGTGTGTGTGTGTGTGTGTGTGTGTGTGTGTGTGTGTGTGTGTGTGTGTGTGTGTGTGTGTGTGTGTGTTATAAGAATTCACCAATTTTCTTGGCTGATTGCGATTACTGTAATTTTTGTAAGTATGATCTGCCGATAGCTACAAGTAATATTATATACAAACGCACACAAAAAAGGTTTTGAACATATCGAGGACACAAATTAGCCAACAACACTCATTTCACATATTTAAAAATGCATTTACACATTGGAACGTGCATGAACACACTTTTGCCAAAAACTGAACGCCACATTCGTGCACCGCCTGATCTTTAATTAAACATAACGTAATTGAGTTGCATAATACCACAGCTGCAAAATGGGTCCTGGTTTGGCCAGTGCAAAAAAGTAGGTCACAAAATATCCAAGTCCAAAGAGGTCTGTGATAACGATGTCCTTCCAGTCTCAGTCACATGGGAATATTTTTCAAAAACAAGCAAACTGGCATTTATTGACTGGTTTGTTTAAATCAAAGAAGGGAATAAATCACAATTTTGGCCGTCAAAGAATAATTGAAGTCATGTATCAAATTTAAGACCCCATATACGTTTTCTTTTATCAAATTCATTCTAGACCTTATCAATATTGTGCACATAAGTTGGGCAATGTACAGTCTGTGAGCCCCAAAAGCAATGCTGCCTTGACTAAATAGGTGTTTTGGAGGGCATCCAGCGACCACCATTTCTGTCTGTTGGTTGCCGTTACAAATGCAGATAAAAAGCGAGATTGCTGCAAGATTCCGGCAAACATTTGCCTGCTTTGAAACGAAATCTGCTCCAGTAGAGACCCCCCCCCCCCTACAAAAAACATTTTGGTCAATAGATTATTAACAGAAATATTTCATGCTGTTCCCAAATGTAAAATCGTGTCCTTCTACAGGGGATATTCTTGAACTTTAAGTTTAATTCAAATGAAATAAATGAACAAACGAAAAGAAAGACAGCCAGGGGAGACAGCGTTGTCCAGCAGGGTGACAATCCCATACTGGGGGTGCTTTTTACATGCAATCCCATCTTACACGAACAATTCCCAGGCCCCTGTCAGCCTGTCTGTGCCGAGCGATGTCTGCAAGCGCAGACAGGGCCAAGAGAATACAGGTGGCAGAGGAATTACATAAACTCAGAGCAGTGAGGGTGATCAGTAGACAGACAAAGCTGACAATGCTTCATGCTACAGAAACCAAATCAGGTGAGACTCTTTGTGATCCAGAGAAGAAGGCAGCTATTAATAATTCTTCCACAGTCTCACTGACAGGAAAATGCAAATGTTAAATCCTCTAGACTGACCTTAATGACCGAAAGCTCTCGATCTCCATCAGCTTGACTTAATCAGCACAAATTGGCTAATGAGTTAACGTTCTTATGTAGTACTATACCACACTGAAACATTTCATCCAAACTAATACTATGAGTTACAGCTGTTTTAAATACAAATTTTATGGGAAAGTAATGTGATGACTACTGTACCTATCATAAACGATGAAAAAAAAATTAAGCTATAGAGAGTAATATTTTGAAATGACTGGAATGACTTCAATAGTTTTCACTTGAACGCAACATTGTTTCAAACATACTGTGACATAAGTGACGAGCCCACTACCCTCTTCATCAGCAAATGATCCACAGTCTGAGATATAAACTTATATCATCAGAGCTTCTGGTTGAAGCAGTTCAAGTAACATCCACGAGACACCTTGTGCTGCTCTGCTGATGACTGGCAGTAGAAACAAGCAGCTCTGCCAGCAGCTCTGTGCTGCTGCTGTAACATTAGACCACACTTCCACCTTGTTCTCCCACTGGCACAGCAAAAATAAAACTATGAAAAGAAGAAATTTCCACAGCAGCAAAAATATTATGAAAAGCAGCAAATGCTAAATCTAACACTGCTTTTTTTTTTTTTTTAAACCTTGATTTTACTTATTTACCTGTGGACGAGGTTTGGCTTCATTAATTTTGTTCCATCCAAGTATGTGAATGTGAGCGAATGCTGCATGTGCTGCACACTCTTCCTGCATGACAGAAGGAGGTGGGAGTGCCAGCATGGTCTTATAAATGGTCAAGGGGTAAAGAGCTGGAACACAATCCACTACAAACACACAAAATCACTGCTCACATGCGCATGCACACACACACACACAGGCTCACCCTGGTGAATTCCTAGCAGGCCACTGTGCTGCCAGTAAATTCCTTCCTTGGCCGGGTGAGCATGACGCAGTGACACATTTGGTTCAGCTTCATGCTGCTGCCACCCTCTCTTGTTCAGGTTTCACAGCCATCCACTACCACCTACCCACCCACACATCCAGCACACATCACAAACACCCTCTTTCATTTGATTTCCTCACAGTCCATCTCTCTCCCGCTTTCCCCTTTGCTCCATTTCTCACTCCCACTCAGGCTGAAAAGCATTCAGAATTGCCTTCTTGTTTGATTAAATGAAGGTACTTTAAAGTCTACGTCGGTGTGTTTGGTGAACACAGACGTATCCTTGATCCACAAGTCTGAGCTGAATGTTACCAGAGTGCACACTGGCATGAAAATCACTCTAATGGGGGTTATTACACATCTCTTATTTCACATGACAGACTATGTGGCTGACGAGCAAGAAGTGTTTCAGTAGTTGTAATGCTAATCTTTTAAATGTGTTGGACGCATAATTTACATTGGTGAGCTTTTGAGTTATATGAAATTGCTGCTAGATCAGGGGTTATGATGTACCATGCTGATTTTCTTTCATTTTTGAATGAATAATTTGTTACATTATTCAGTCTTTAAATTCGGAGATTATTATTTAGAGATGCACCTTTCATAATCTAGCTAATCCTTTATCTCATTAACGCTTTAACTTCCTGCCTCTTGTCTCATCCATCTAGCCATCTTTGTCACACTCATTGTTTAGTTTCAGACAGGACAAATATGCAGAGCCTGGTGTATAACCTCAAGACTCCCTCAGCTGATGCACAAAGCATCATTTTGTTTATTATATCATAGCTTTTTTATGTTGCCAGGCAGCTTTCCTGTCTTTGGTTTCAGCGTGACCCAGTAAAATAAAGAACTTCTCTAGCACCACAGAGGGATAAGGTGAAACTGGCAGAGCCAACACAGTTGCTCAGCAGTGCTGGCAGACTGAAGACAACATGGTGCCAAAACATAAGTGAGGAAGACGCGAGCATCACTGACATTACTGGCATGAACAACCTGCTGCCGAGACCCAAATGTAAATATGCCCAGCACTTCGTTTACAGTCCTGACTACAAAACAGCTACACAGAAAGTATCTGAATTGGTTTTACAGCCACATGAAATCTGTTGTTGAGCCTAAACAGTGCTGTGGTTGGAACTTGACAATTTTAAATCCAGTCTTTAAGCAAGCTTTAAGCTGGAGGGTAGTTGGCTCATTTCTTTAGAGGTATTCGGTATTTGGCAGTAGAGCTTCAATGATTCATGAAGTAACTTGAACAACTCGATTATTAAAAAAAAAATCCTTGATGCAAATGTTTTTGCTTCAATGCTTAGTTTAATCCACAACTGTAGTATTTTAATATGGGTCCGGAGTCTGTCTATACACAAACAGTGAAGAGTAAACACACGGAGATGTTACTAAGACGGCGAGCTCAGGTAGAGAAACATTTTTCTAGTGTCCAAAACAGCAGCACTTGTTATTATAATTGCCATAAAAGCCATAGAAAAAGTTAGCAGGAGTCCTTCATCAAACCACCTGTTCAGCAATCTGTAACGTAAAGAAAGCCAAACTTTATAGCTGCTTCCATTCACAGCTGTTTATTTACACAGCAAAAGTACAACAGTAAAGAGTAACAATAGTATATATATCTTTACAACAGTAAAGATATACAATTTAGATTAAATCATATGTATGCAGATGAACTGTTAACTTAGTTTTACATAAGGCCAACTTTTTATCAGAGTAGTACCCACAGCAAGCAGGACTGAGTCTAAAGAGGGGCATGGAGTGTACAAGACCATAGTTATTTAAAGGTTTTTGTAACATTATTTTGCAGATTCAGTTAATATAAAATATAATACACATACATGCACAAAAACACACATAAACCGACACCAAATCCCCCTCATTACTACCAGTGTTGGGACTAACGCGTTATTAAGTAACGCGTTACAGTAACTACGTTATTATTGTGGTAACGAGCATGGTAACTAGTTATTATGCCAAAACCGGGAACGCGTTACTCGTTACTGGGATTTAGATAGGCTCGTTATTCGTTACTTCGTGTGGTGGCTATCGCAGAGCTTCCACAGATTCAATAACATTAGCAAGTGGTGGAAGCCAGCAGGTGGATGAAGGAAAAGGGAGGCAGGAGGAGAGACCCGAAGCGGCCGCTGGTCCGAGAGTGTCAGGTGAACTGAACTTCAGGTAAGAAGTTATGAGTTAAGAAGCTGATCGGCTTTTCTCTCTTGTTTATTTATCGCCCACTTTGTGCCAGAAAGAGGAAACCAGCGGATGTCGCGGTAAACAACAGCAGCACTTTTAAGCTTGATCAGCTGTTGTTAGAATTTATTTAATATTAATTTCTAGTATCAGCTGAAGTTTGCTGGAGCCACAGCTGTAAACCTGCTGGTCATAAAGGTTTGGTTATGTGATGAGAGGGAAACATGAAGATGAAACCAGGACATGTCCTTACTGAATCATCAGAGCTGTGATGGAGAAACAGGTTTACCTTTTAGGTGACATGAATGAGTTGAAGGGAAGTTGTGAACTGTTTCTGAGAGACAAATAACAACAGGATCCTTTTCTAAGTAGCTGACAGCTGGTAACTGTGCAGGGGCGGGTCTAGCAAAGTGTTGCCAGGGGTCCATGTAGGGCATTAACAGGGAAAAGGGGGGCACAAAGAAATACTTTCTTATTCTCATTTAAAATGTCTCACTTTTAAAAAAATAATTATCTGAGTCTTGCAACAAACAATTGATAAATTGATACATATATACCATCAGAACAGTGTACATCACTGTCACAACAGTGTTTATTTTCATTCAAAGGCTTTATGATTTTTCCTATAATGGTGGGCCAGTCTCTAGTCATATTCCCCGGGACGATTTTTTTGTCCCAGTCCAGCCCTGTATGCAGCTCATCTGCAGTCTGGTGTTACCTACATCTTCCTATTCAGAAGGCAGAATTTCCGAGTTGTGAGTACAATCGAAAGCACCACGACTGCAGTTTTTGTGTTGGATGTAAAAAGCAGGCTAGGATAGAATCAGGTGTGGGATTTCTCTTGTGGAAATGTGCACATTATTTTTTCCTTTCTATTGGTAGGTGGCACAGTGCACTTGTGGCAAGTAAGCAAGCTAGAAGACTGGCAATCTTGCTGGGTATCCAGTTACGGAAGCAACACATTAACAAGAGAATTCTGAGTAAAACCAAAGTTACTTTCCCTAGTAACTAGTTACTCTGAAAGTAACAAGTAACTTGAAGTAACTGAGTTAGTTACATTACTAGTTACTTCTATCAAAAGTAACTAGTAATGTAACTAAGTTACTAATTTAAAGTAACTTACCCAACACTACCAAAAGTCTATTTTTGCCTCCTACTAATGTAAGCGAGCCTTCCAAGAAGACAGAGTAAACAGTAGTTCATGTTATGCATTAGTTTAGGTTGTATACCTTAATGTATTTGATATTACTGTTTTTGTGATTATTTTTTTAATTTTGCATGTTTTCCTTTTCTAAAAGAATGTGATTTAATATGGCATGTAAATAACATAAGTTTTTCTTTTTAGATACTGAACACAGTTAAACTACAAAAAACATTTCAATTTTTTTTAAAAACAAACAAGCAGTTCATTTAAACAGACCTCTGTTTTTCCATTTAGAATATTTATTATTAAAAAAAACAGAAGTATCTTTTTTTATTTAATTAATTGATTAATCAATTGAATAATTGATAGCTGCAACCCTATTCCACAATATTTTTGTTAATTTTACTTATATAGCATGCAATGTGGATTCAAGGGTATGTCCGGACCAAGTGTGAAGTAAACATTTTGATTTATGATTTCACTTCTCTTTCATAAAGCTAAAAGCCTAAACAAATGAGCAAAATCGTCATCTTACGCTTAAGCTCTGAAAGTGTCTGACTGTTACTTGATTCCGCCATCGGCGGTACTTTGGAACATAGTAGTTCTCCCAAAGTTGTTGGGGGGGAAAATGCTTGTAAAATGGTCAGAAAACATGACTGTATTTACACAACTAACAAGCAAAACATCACATTTGAAGTAATAATTAATGGAATTAGACCTGTTATTTTGTTGTTGTTTTTAACTTATTAAGCTTCAAAAGAAATTTGTCATAAACAATTATGTTGGTTAGTTCAACATAATGTTTATTCACAAAATAAAATATCCCATAAAACCTCAGACCTAAAATTGAACATCTATAACACAGAAGCAAACATCTTCACTACCAATAACACTGTCAGAAAATATTATCCCTCCCTAAAATCTCTAAACTTGACAATCGCCACAGTCAAAGTGGCAGAAAAACACTCAGGCTCCACTGAACCACTCTCACAGCTGTACCTGTACCACTTGTCTCACAACATAAACACTTCACCAATGCATCATTTTCTACCCACAAGGTAAATATTTCACAATGCTGCTGAAAAAGAACCTCAGCAAAACTTTCAGCTATTCCACACATGCAACTCTAACACAACGTAGGCTGACAAAATGACTCCTGGAGCCATTAGATGCGAGACAGGTGTGTTTGTAGTGCTGCTATGTGAACATTATTTTGGTGCCTAAATTAAATTGGCATTTGTTTTAAGTGCCTCCAAAATATTTTATTAAATTTAAACTCACTCTGTTGAATATTTTAGAGAAGTTAAAAACATTAGCAGAGTCTTAGCAGAGAAATAACACTTAATGATAGCTTGAATGCTTTGATAAATACATGCAGAAAATATTTCCATTTTCCCTCTAGCAGCCTCGAAAATGATCTGCATTTATTTTTAAAAACCTATCAATCTGCAGCGAACAAGGTTAGCGCAAGTAGCCTTCATTACTTTCAATGAAAAGTAATAATTCAGTTGAATTCTTCCCACATGGCTGCAGATGGCTACTGCAGAAATATATGCCTACGATGTAAAATATCAGTGCAGTCAAAGCTGTTTCACTGGTTGTTATTTTGTGTATTCACTGGAGTGCTCGGGTGTTTTGTTCCAGAAATCTGTTGACGTTGTAGTGAAATTCATTGTTGCTTAAATCTTGTCAGCTGATCCACCGCTTTAGTCCAGACTAAAATATCTCAACAGCTGCTGCATGGATTGACATTTAGTGCAGACATTTTCCTGCAGCAAAACCAGCATATTGACATTTACAGTTTGCAAAGAAATGTCAGAAACACCAACATGGATGGACTGCCATGAAATCTGTTGCTGCAGAAATTTTGTTGACTGACAACTTTACTGAATAATCTGACTTTTCACGTATTAAAATTGGGTAATTGGGTGTTTTTAGCACTCCCCATTGGATTCTGCCTATCATCACCTAGTTAGTACAGTCATTGTTAGCTTTGTAACATGCAGCTAGAGAACTACCGTGACTGCACACAATCTCGCAGTGCTGGCCCAGTATATCAAAGACTGGCAAAGCTACTGCGACGTCATCCACTGGTTTATGAAGTCTCATTTTCTTGTTTTGAAGCGTCAAAGCCACCATGCATGTTTGTTTTTCCCAGGACCACATTTGGACAAGTGTAGAGAGTGCTAATTTTAAGTTATCAGCTAATCCTAACACTTAGCACATCCATAAATTATATGGGTTTATCACACAGACATAGAAGCCAGCTGAGATACCAGAAACATAAGAGGAGAGATGACACTAAAAGAATAAGGAAGAGAAATCGTTGGGAGAATTCTAAACCTCTGATGATTAAGCAGACACTGTCTACTTAAGAGCCAATTAATCCTTCTTATAGTAGTGAAGATGTAGGTATGTGGAATTTTAACAGTTTCTTAGCTTATTTTATCTGGACTGGGAATAAATATGACATTTGTTCAGTGAGGATTGTGGGATGAGCAGAAATTCTTGATCTTTCTATGGACTGAGCTATTAATGAAGCTATAATGTTATGAAACTGTATGCACTGTACATTAGAAGTAAGCCAAAGAGCCAAAAGAACGCCACCAGTGGAGATGTCCACATCCATCGAGCCAACTTCTTCAGCTGAGACTGAAGAAGTAACATGGGTGAGTGACGAAATGTTTCTCCCACTGAAAACGGTACGTCCAGATGAGCAGAACCTGAACATGCATCAAGACAGTCAGTTAGGCTAATTTTCTCTTCATTTAGTCGACTGATAAATGAGTCGCCAGGAACATTCCTACTTAAAACGTAAGTTGTTGTTTTTTTATTCTAGTAGAAAAACACATGACATGCAGCTGGTGTTCATAGTAAGAAACATCAAAAACAGATATTTGATCATTTCTGGAGCTGACTGTATTCAGGATATCCAGGAATGGCATCAACACGCTGGTCCAGATATTTCAGCTGCCAGTGAAAAGGACTAAGGCCACTGCAAGGCCTCTCGTTCTCAGGTATTACATTAAAACGCACTCATTTCATATTCAAAAATGTGGATGAAAAACTTCAGGGGGATAAATGACAGCATGTTGACATCTACAATGACTAGAAAAGTGCAGCGGGCATCCTGTCACGACATCTGCTGTTAGTACATGTATATCAATTCAACATTCATTATACTTTGAGAATGAAGCCACTGTTATTATCTGGGTCATCTGCAGGAACATTTCCTGACAGCACTGCACAAAACAGATCACTTCTTGTTTGACACTTGTCCACTTTCAAATCAGCTATGACGTTTTGGCCCCCTGCCTCTGCTCCTGACTCACTAATTATAGCCACTTTTCACCAAGCTGAGGAGCAGAGTGCCTATTAAATGTCTTATTGCAGAGATAATGAAAATATTATGCATTAGCATAAACAGGAATGGCACTGGAATTGAGCCCTGTCACTGCTAAGAGCTAGTGGAAAAGTGAACAATGCTCATGCTCATTGTAAAAGCGCCTGCACCGACTAAGAATTTGCCTCAATACCCCAGTTTGTGCCATCACAGCAAATAAGATTCACTGTAAGCTAATTGAAAAGCTGCTTGAGAAAGGGAGGATTTTAGGAGGCTATTTAGGGGGCAAAAATATGTTGCAAACCCCCCCCCAAAAAGACTTACATGGATTATATAATAAACATGGACTGCTGCATGAGTAAAGCATTCTCTAAGCTCGTTTTGTGTTTTATAGACAATAAAGCCACAACTTACTTTATAATTCTCGTTCTCACACAGTAAGAGGAAACAAACGTAGGACACACATCAAGTGCCAAGTGAACATAATCAGCATGGAAACACGGCCCATCTACTAGGTGCTCTTCAGCTGTAGCTGTGCTACGTGGGCGAAGGTCAAAATCAAGAGGTAAAGTGGAAGGAAAATGTGTCACTGGTGCCGAATCCATAACGCAAGCAGTTATTCCAACCCTCAAAGCACCAGAAAAAACTGCCTGCAGTACACAAGGTTAATAATATAATGCAATACTTTATTAAGCCCAGTTGGCAAATTCTACTTTTGTTTGGACTCCTACACATCGGCTCTGCTGCAGTGGGTTTGGGATTCAGTGGTTTGTTGAAGAGTTTAATGCATCCAAAAATTTAATTAAGCTCAAACTTGTGTGTAAGATGAACAAGTTTTCATTTGAACAAGTTATAGGTAAAATTCTTTGTCCAAAATAATGTTCATGTTAATCCTAATATAAAAGCAAATTCATAAAAGGTGATAGATTATCTCAAAACAAATGATTTTATAACTTCTAATGATGGACCAGTACTAGTCCTACACTCCAGGGTGAGTTTGTGATGTTACATTGTCAGTCTCCTTGACAATGTAACAGCAGAGTGATGGGTAACATTTGCTTTGGTTTTGTTTGTAGTATCTGATTCCACCATCTCTTATCCTGTCTGTCCTGACATCATGTGGACATGGGAGACTTCCCCTGTTCAAACAAATATGAGGGCTGTGACTAAACACAGCAGGACTGGTTCAGCTGGTGAATACAAATATGCCAATGACAACAACAACAACAACAACAACTGTAGAGAAGACGGCATGAATAACTGAACAACATCACACCGATGATCATCACAAAAAGCTAGTGTCATTAACTTTTACAAACTAAAATTACACACTGAATAAATCAACAATTTTACATGGAGAATATAATATTTATAATAGCATAAAGAAGAAAAATGAAAACTGCCACAGAGACACAAATGTAAACTAAATATTAATATTTGTTAAGAAGTGTCTAAGGAATACTTTTAGAACTGGGCACTTACAACTAACAGATTTGGACACTTTACATGTTTTAATATTAAGGGCAAGATCAACTTTGTGGTTAACATGACAGCAGCTCAAAGAAAGCCTGGAATCACTGGCTAACTGCATCTTCATTGTAAAGCTATTCCAAAACAGTTTGGGGGGTTTTGTTTGTACACACTAAGGCATTGTGTGCATGTATTCATGTTTTGATATTTCAATTTATAATGAAGTTATTATTTTGGTGCTATGGTGGTGCGGTGGATAGTATATATTCCAAACAACAAGAAGGTTCAGGGTTTAAATTTGCTTGGCCTTTCTGTGGAATTTGTACGTTCTTGCTGTGCCTGCGGGTGCTCTGACCCAAACACATGCTCATTAGGTTATCTGGTATTTCTAAATTTGTGTAAATTTGAGTGTGAATGCTTGCCTGTCTGTCTCTCTGTTTTAGCACCACCTCTTACACTGGGTCAGCCAGGAAAGGCTCTTCACTTTCACTTGATCATATTTTCATTGATTCAGTGGAAATCAACCCTCTTGCCCCTCAAAAGCACATGCACAGGTTTATTTATAGAGTACCTGGTTGCCTTGGCAGGAAAAGCTATGCACAACTTCACAACCATGACGTACCTCATGCCCTTTTACGTTCTCCGTCATCAATCTGGTCAACTGTATTTTAAAAACACAATTTTATTTCTGCTCTTCAGCCATTTTTTTTAAATTAGTGCCAATCATGTCATACACAATCAAGTCTATTAAGTCTCCCTCACAGCTCTGATTGATTGATATACTTTTTAACATCCAGCTTTTACAAGACATGAATAGTACAAATTTCATTTTGCTTCACTTCACAACCATCTGCCTCCCCAGAGGGCCACAGAGGTTATAAAAGTGGCCCTGACACTTAATTGCAGCTCCATCAAGTAGCAGGATTGAGATTCTTCAGCCCTGATGAGCCATTCTATCTTGATTGTGGCTGTATTTGGAAGGGTGTAGTGATGGTGGGGAGTGAATTGTGCTTTAATAGAGATGTCCATCACAACCAATCACAGACAGCAGACAGAGTGGCGTCCAACTCTTTTGCTGCTGGTAATCCCACAAGGAAGGGCCAGCCCCACCCCTCCCCAGCCCTTAAGTGACTGCTTCAGGACATTTTGTTGCTATGGCAACATTGAGATGAGGCCATCGTTAGCTTCAAATAAGGCCCCACTGTGATGCATTGCATAAATACTGCTATACAGCAGTGGGATTTTGAAAAAAGAGGAGATTTGTGTTTACTGCAAGAAAACACCAATTCTGAAAGTGGAGAGCAGCTTTTAGCCGGACAGCAAGATAGTCGACGTGGAGACTGACAGCCTGGCATGCTAATGGACAGAATTTCTGCACTGCATTCACATTCAAAACACTTCATAGGGTCCTGACGGGTCTGTCTACAGGAGGCGAAGGGATTTTGGATGTGTGTGAAAATGTGAGTGTGTGCGAAAGTTTCAATTTAATCAAAACGGCCAAGTAAGAACAAAAGAAAACAGCCAAGTGTTTAAATAATTAACTAGCCCAAAACGAAATAAAATATCTGTAATTTTCAAGAAGGAGTTGCAGCTGCACTGAGAGAAGACAGAAAATGGGGATTTTCCATTGAAATACACCGCTGTAAAGACTCATGCAAAATGCAGCTAACTGTTGGTGTTCTTGAGCACTAAGATATGGCAAACATCCTTTATTTTTCAACTGAGATTACTCTGGTAATCTCAGTTATAAAACATATAACTTACGTGTTGCACTGCTACATTGTGATTTTATTAAATACAGCTTTCCAAAATAATAATTTCATGCATTTTTTTGAGATTAAGAAAAACAACAACAAAAATAAACAAGTTAAGTTTAGGTTTTTCCAAAATTGTGTCTGATGTAAAGCATGGCACTAAAACACTATTTGGGTAACTGCCAGCTTTCACTTATAACAAACCGGTTAGCTGATCTATCTTATTACCCTTGTCTTTCCATCAGCCCCTTTCACAAATAAAATTGCACAGAAAAAGCATAAAAATGTCAAAAAAGGAATAAAGAACCAGGCAAATGTTATGACAGCTGACGCTTCCACTTATGTCCAAGAATTATGGATCACAGTCGACTAAATCATTCATCACCCTCTTTCCCTCTCATCATTGTCTTCATTCAGGGTCTGGGAAATAAAATCCACTGTGTGTGTGCAGCTTTCCCTTCACATCTGCGGCACACAATTAACGAAATCAGGTAAACATTACGATATTAATCGAGTGCAACATTAAATTCCACCCCTTGCCCCATGAGCTGGCCTCAGCTGCAGAGGCTTAGTATCTAGTACATTTAACAACCCTCATCTAGTAGAGTCAAGTACCAAGTGGCTGCACCAAACAGCCAGGGTTAAAGCATGCTGGAACGATCCTGCTGCAAGTAAATAAATCTCATAGGCACATTATACATAACAACATTAAATGAGTTCACATTTGGCATGCGGTAGCCTGGCGTACCTTTTCACTAGAGCTGGGCGATAGAACGATAATGATATGTATCGCGATATAACTTTTACTCGATAGAGAAATTAAGCTATCGCGATAGACCTCGCCGCTCTTGTCCTCTTAAAATAAAAAAAAAATAAAAAAAATAAAAGTTTAGCCAATCCAAACTAAGTAGCGCAGAGCCGAACCAATCACAGCCGCAGCGTCACGTCGCGTGACTTGTTACGTACAGCACAAGTGCCAAGCCGCACGTGTGTTTGTTTGGGAAGCAGCCAGCGCGTAATGGAGGAAATGAGTGCGCCGACTAGAAAAATCAACCGAGCGTGACCTTAAGAGAAAACAGATGATGGTTTCAATGCCGGAGAGATTGTCGAACGGAAGAGCCAAAGAAGTTCCGTAGTGTGAAGGTATTTCGGCTATTTCAAGTCTGACAAAAAACAGAGTAGCGTGCACTGTAAATGTGCCGAAAGCAAGTCTGGAAATACAATAAACTGGTGCATGCATCACACTGTGCGCCACGTTATTGTTTCGGTGAAATAAATTTCTACAATACTGTTACTGTTAATTCTACTCTCTGCAGTGTTTAAATGCTTACATACACACAGTTACTGTCCCTCCACGACTCTGTTCTGCTTCTATGCCCCAGCTTTGTTTACTTTTTCCCACCGAGGCTTCTAGACTTCTGATTGGCCAACATTTCGGTACGGTTAGGAATTTAGCGCCACCTGCTGCTTTGGCATGTTCATAGCAGCGTTTTCCTTCATTTCTGCCTTTATGTGTGGACAGGATTATTTTTTAAAACGAAAACGGAAAATCTCCGTTTTCAAAAATACCCGTGCACGTGTGGACGTAGCCTCAGTCTCTGACTGGAAGCGCTAATTCGTCATTCGGCTTTTGTCAGACTAAAGTAACTGTTAAAACTGTTTGAAAAGCTCAGCTATACAACAAGGAGAGATTGAGAATTTCCTTTTAGTTCTCAGTTTATTTGATATTGACAAAAGTTAGTCAGTTTTGTCTGTTCTTCTGTAACACAAACTAAGATTTATTTTTACAATTAATATTTTGTTTCTAAGTGGAATTGACAATTTAGTCTGTTTCGTTTGTTCTATTTTGAAACTTAAACGCTTTAGCGGCTGCCTTTTGTGTAGTTTGCAATATTTGCCTTTATTTTTTTATTTCACATTTTACTTGTGAGCAACGGCACATTTAAATCTTACAAATATAGTTATTTGGCTTATATCGTGATAGATATCGTTATCGCCTGAAATGAAAAAAACATATCGTGATATGAAAAAATCTCATATCGCCCAGCTCTACTTTTCACTCACTCTTACTCCATATATTTAATGTCATCCCATGGTTATTTACCATGTTAACTACTCACTCTTCTAAGAAAGTACATTATTGACGTTAATGTGAGATGACTTTTGGAGATGAAAGATGGAAGAAAAATGACAAAGATGAGAGATGATGATGAGTAAGGCCTGCTCTGCAAATGACATTACCATAAATAAAATCATTAATTATAGATTTTATTTTTTTTGAAAGCAACAGTCGATCTGTACCTGCAGTGCAGTAGAAGCTCTCTGGTTTGTAAAATCTTTGACAAAAGGAGGTGGAGGTGACTGTGGCTCAGTGATAGACCAGGTCATCTAACCAATTGGGAAGGTTGGTAGTTCAAGTCTGCATGCCAAAGTATCCTTAGGTAATATACTGAATCCGGAGTTGCTCCTGATGCATTCATCAAATGCTAGAAAGCACTTAGATGCAGAAAAAAAGTGCTTCTATGAATGTATGAATGGGGTATGTTGTATAAAGCACTTTGAATGCACATTCAGAACAGAAAAGCATAAGAACCAGTTCATTTACCAATAACTTAAATGATGAGATTCATTTAAGCTTGCAAGACTACTAAAGGTAGAGGTTGGAAAGCAACTATGACAGCGTGACAATCCATGTAACATCTGCTAACATACTGCAGACTGCTGCTGACCAAATCCACAATGAGCCATGGTAGCAGCATAGGTCAAGCTGGTTACTTTGCCCAGCCGCAGAGAAAACAAGTCCATAGGAGCTCACAGAACAAATCAATTTTGGTGTTATTCTGAGGCAAGCCATCCCCCCCCCACCGCAATGCAACACCCACCTGTCAAATCCCACTTTAACCCCTGCAAGTGATGTCCGCAACATATTGAACAAATAACGCTTCTGACCAGTTCTAAGATTTTACAGCAGGAGACACACAGCGAGCTTCTCGTTCACATCTATTTAAGAAAGAGGGAGGTTTTGAAAGTGTTCATGTTTCCCCGGGTAACCTATAAATCATTAAGGGGAGAGATGCATAGATTTCACAGTTTAAGATACACAATGTGGTAGAGGGGCATAAAAGGTATAAAAGAGAAACTGCACACTCACACAGAGACAGACAAAACCACACCCACACAAATGTTGTAGGCTTGAGGCCGACTGAGGTGCATTTGATTAATTCACTTGGAATAATGCCTCGAAATGCCACACAGTAATACCAAATTGCTCCCAGATCTGACATCACAGGACCCTCTGACATTTAACAGGACTAAATAAAAGCCATGGTCTCCCACGTTTAATTTAGGTACTATATTGTGTTAATCCAGGCTATTTAAAGTGGTAGAACCGCATCTCTGAGCAAGAACGAATACATGTCGACACAGTCTTAGAGTATAGAGTTAACATGTGGGGCAGCAGCTCTGGCCTAGCCACTTTCAGCAGCACAAAGTTAACTCTGTATAATGATAATAATCCCAAGCCACTCAACACTATCAGAGCCTGCAGGTGGTGCTTAGGTTAGCAATGACAATGATGCATTAGCAGGCAAAGGCTAAATCAAGCCCTGTCTTAGCAGAGAATCCAGCTAAATTTCTGCTACTTCAGCTATTTTTTAGCATGCACCCCAAAAGAATAAATTATCGCCAACATGTTATTGAACAACGGGCCTGAATTTTTAAAATATTGTTCAGTTATCTTGAGTCAATGAAAACGAATGAAGTTAAAAATGGTCTTTAAAAAAAACAAAAAAAAAAACAAGACCCACTGACACTGTAATCAGTAGATTACATTCTACAATCCAAATCAGATTATTCACACAAGACCAGATCTAAAAACACATTAAGTACACATCTTCCTCCACAAGAGGTACACTGCTCTGCAGCTATATTACAGCTATATTAATGGAACAACTGTGAGCTTAAAAAAAAAAAAAAAAAAAAAAAAAAAAACTTTCACAGCACAGCAGAGAAATTCAGGCCCTAAAAATAATGCCGACCCTGGTTTTGAATCTCAAGTTTCACATGTGGCCATATTAATTTACTGCATACACTATAGCCCGAATCTAATTTTAAGAGCAACTGCTGATGACATACTGAGAGCATGGGCCTCTTGGCAAAACGCAGGTATACAATGGCACTTTATGTCTCATCACTAGGTGGAGAGAGAAAGCTAGTCTACCCACTGCCACTAAGCAGAATCACTCCACTTCTGCTCCAGCCTACGCTTCCCTTGCTGAGTCCACTGAGACTGTAGTGAGACAGAGTTTCTTCTTGTTTGGATTTGCCAATGTGGGAAGTAAAAAACGTGAAAAGGAAATGTGTTGTGGTTCTCCCATTTGTCCTATTTAACTGTTTTCTTCCACCACAGACTGTACTCAGTGCCTTGCACTGCCGTTTATGCCACACTATATTTGGCTTCAAACTGTCACACAAAGTGCCACTGAAAGTAATTATTTTGCAAGACATATGCACCTCACTGGGTGTTTTTGGGTTAATGAAATGCACTCATGACTCTAACTCTCTGCTTGATACAGATACATTAGATTGATAATAATCTGTTCCTTCAAAGCCAACTCTTATAGTGGTGGATATAATAGAAAAGTGAAAACTGTGGTATATCCACAACCAGCATAGTTCATGGAGAGCCCAATGATCTTACCATACAACCACAAACATGATGCTAAAATCATATAGAAATATAAAGATTAATCATATCTGAGTAAACAATTTGTTTTTAAATCTGTCCGAAATGAAACATAAACTGTAACCTTTTAGCATGTTTCCCACACAAATCAACCTCGTCATGGATTTACAGTGGATTCTTTCATTACACACAAAGCTGTCTCAGATTAGGTGGGATTACAGCCACGCTGCTCACATGGACTGAGCCAGCTGGGGTGTCATGTGAGACCTGAGAGACTGGCATGCTCAAGGGGTTTCAGTGACACACAGATGGAGAATGGAGAGCAGGCTAGTAGTGAAAACCTACATATCAGCTCTGGAATGGAAGTGTGGCCTCAAACTGCTGTTTGAAACCTAAAGAGATTATACACTCTGTCCTGTGCAACTAATTCTTAGCCTTCTGCACTTGAGAACAACAAACAGAAAAATGTGAATCCACGAACAGTATTCTAATAGTGGAGAAAATTAACTCAATGCATGTTCCGCATCAATTTAATGGCTTTACTAAAAGTTTCAGATTATGCTCAGACATGAAGTCAACAGCAACAGCAGCGCTGTTATTGTGTCCACACTGTAAAGACAAAAAGTCAGAGCAATAAAGTTTAGATGGCATTTGTCAAAGATGTTAGTTTTCCTTCATGAAATATTTATGTTTTATTGTACTTCTATTACATCCAACAGAATAGCTGCAGCAGCTAAATGGATCAAATAATTCAAAAATGTCTGAAGCAAAATGCACCTGCCTTTTTATTACATTCAAAGCCCACATTAGGCATATTAGGCATCTCATAATTTATTATAACTAAGGCACGGTCAGGATCCTGTTTCTTGACTTTTCCAGTGCCTTTAATACCATCCGGCCCTGTATGCTTCAGGAAAAACTGAACAGGATGGAGGTGGACCCCTGCCTGGTCGCTTGGATCTCCGACTACCTCACTGACAGACCACAGTACGTCAGGCTGAAGGACATCACGTCTGACACTGTGGTCAGCAGCACAGGAGCACCACAGGGAACTGTGCTGTCCCCTCTTCTCTTCACCCTGTACACCTCTGACTTCTGCTACAACTCTGAATTATGCCACATTCAGAAGTTTGCAGACGACACAGCCATCATGGGGTGTATCTGGGATGATCAGGAAGAGGAGTACAGAAGTCTGGTGAGGAACTTTGTCGCATGGAGTCACACAAACCACCTGCAACTCAACACCTCAAAGACTAAGGAACTGGTTGTGGACTTCGGGAGGTCTAGAGAAGGTCCACTGCCGGTTCAGATAGAGGGGGAGGAGGTGGAGGTAGTCAACAAGTACAAGTACCTCGGGCTGTGGGTGGACAATAAACTGGACTGGTCATGCAACACAGAGCACCTGTATAAAAAAGCCCAAAGCCGACTGTACTTCCTCAGGAGGCTGAGGTCTTTTAACATCTGCAGGAAGCTCCTGAGGATGTTTTACCAGTCGGTGGTTGCTGGAGTACTTTTCTATGCTGTGGTGTGCTGGGGGAGCAGCACAGCAAAGAAGGACTCATCCAGGCTGGAGAAACTGATCAGGAGGGCTAGCTCTGTGGTCGGCATGAAGCTGGACACTCTGGTGACAGTGGCAGAGAAAAGGACACTAAAGAAACTGATGGACATTATGAACAATGCTGGGCATCCTCTGCACACGGCCATAAACAACCAGAGGAGTCTGTTCAGTGACAGGTTGCTTCTCCCCAAGACAAGAACTAACAGACTTAAAAACTCCTTTGTCCCACACGCCATCAGACTGTTTAACTCCTCTCTGGAGGGGAGAGGGAGGGGAAACAGGAGGACAAAGGAGGGGGGAACAACTAAGCTGTAGTGCCTCTTCACCTCACTGTGCAATACCTTTTGTAAATAGTCAACAGTGCAATAGACCTCAATACTCGAAATGTGCAATTCATTCACTTGTATTTTTATTTTTTATTCCCATCTATTCTATTTATCCCCTTCGTATATTTTATTTATATTGTCTCTGTATTTATATATGTGTGTGTGTGTGTGTGTGTGTGTGTGTGTGTGTGTGTGTGTGTGTGTGTGTGTGTGTGTGTGTGTGTGTGTGTGTGTGTGTGTGTGTGTGTATATATATATATAATATTCTGTAACTCTGAAACTTCCGTCGGTGCTGTGCTTTTTGGAAATCGAATTTCCCAGAGGAACTCACCCGAGGGATTAATAAAGTTCTATCTAATCTAATCTAATCTAATCTACTTCTTATACGTCTTTGTGCCACTAATAAATATTTGCCAGTTTTTCCATAGGCAATATTATCTTACCAGTATTCCCTTTGCAACTGTGTGATTAATTTACCATGCATCTTTACAAAAGAACCCCTGATGGTCGTAGGTTGCTCAGTCATACAAGTGATTCCTATTGTCTCCTACCTTCGGAGGCCAGGGCTAAACCCATTCTTCGCTATCAAGTGGTCAACATCTTTGCTCTTCTCCAGTGAAAAATCAACAAAGAAGAAGCCTTTGAAGTCAGTGGCCTTTGAGAGGTGCTTTAGGCTGGAGTCCATCCCTCTGTATGTTACCATCTGACTCTAATAAACCCATATCCACTAAGATGTCAGGAGAAATTTTAAAGGATGCTGCACAAAACCCATCTCACTGTAACTCTACTGTCTATACTCTTCACACCTGATCCTTTCACAGCACAAGCTACACCTGAATGAATGCAGTGTACAAAAGCCCACCATCCGCCGCTTTCTCAAACAGGTTCAGCCATCAAACCTTGAGTGCACTCTCTGTGTCCCTGCTACATAATAAGACTTAGATTGTCTATTTTTGTCCCCTCATTTACTCCCGCCTGTCATGAATTAAGCAGGCTGAAACAAGAAGAAATTAGGAATTATAAGCAGCTTGACATTTGGACACAGGTTTCAATCTAAGAATGTGAAATTACCCTGCCAGTTTTAATATTATGCACAATTTTGATCCAGACTAAAGCAGAATACTGCATTTCGTTGCCCTGTACCTGTGCATGTGCAATGACAATAAAGTTGAATTCTAGTTGAATTCTAGAATATACTGCAAGTAAACGGAGTTAATTTGGTCAATTAGCTCAGAAACATTACTATCATGATAAAAGTGATGGTGATGTCTTTTTACTTCTGAGTTTTGCATTAAGCCTGTGTGTTAAGGGTTAAACCAACATGGCTATTGCTAATATGTTAATAGGAGAAGCACGCTTTTTACCTACCAACAAGAATGTGATATGCAGTGAAGAAAAATTAAAATAAAAAAGTGATATTGCTTCTTTTTTACTGGCTGGATGGCTAGACACTGTGCTAGCTGTCATGGGGAAAAAGGCAGGGGTCACTCTAGACAGGCTGCCAGTCTGTGAACGGGCCAACAGTCAAACAATAATTCGTGCTAACACTCACACCTACAGTCAAATTCAAATCACCAATTAACCCAAAGCACATAGGAGGAAGCCATGCCATGCATGTTCTCCCTGCATCTGTAAACAACAAACAGAGTGGATTCAAATAATCCTGATGTTCCTGTGATGAGAGTCAAATAAAAGACAAACAGAACTTATTTGCTCTTTTCAATACAAAAGAAAAAAAAAAAAAAAAACAGTGATATCTTCGTCTTGTCTGCAGGGCATGTAAGATCTTGGTGAATTCTGGTGGTGACAGACTGTCACTTTTGTTTTCCTATGTACATTTGAAATCAGGATTATTACTTTCCTGTGGTTTTTAGCCTTTGTTGTGAGAAATTGCTGGCATCAACAGTTAACACATGATCCTTTACTACATCATCATCATCAAACCACAGTGTCAAAGAAACCACAGCAATGACAGTTCTCTCTCCCTCTTTGGTGCAGTCCCACCCCAGTCTGCTGTTGTGACAGCCCGACACTTTGTGACATAAGGGCATCCTCCCTGAGAGAGGCTTGTGGGAAATTCATTTTGTCAAAGTGTCATTCGCGTCAAACATCCAGCCACAGCAGTATGTCAGGACTCAGGAGGAGAGGACAGCTAGAGACACGGATGACACATTCTCCTGGAGAATCCTCAGATGGGGGTGGGGGGGCTCAGTCAGTATGGTACTATACTGTACTATAGAAAAGTGTGTGTGTCTCTTTGTGTGTGTGCCTGGATGATAAATCAACTTTTGTACACATTTAATCTGCTTTCAGGTTCATCTCATCTGAAATGTCTTTTATGTGCTCAAAAGTTTGAGTGACAATTGAGCCACCTTTCTTGCCCAGTTAAGAAAGGACAACTTTATTTGTCATACTGTGTCGCTACAATCGTCTGTTGAATAGAGCAGTTCTATATCTTCTGTGAGTGTGAAGAGGCAGAAATCCAAACTATTACATATATTAGCAGCACTGCATCATCAGGGACATTCAATATTTCAATTAGTCTAGAAAGTGTCTATAAAGTGTCATCTGTGTCACCCAAAGTCCCCTAGGTTATGAAATAAACACAGAGACTACAGAATGCATTAGCGCTGAAATGAAACACATAAATGGAAATAATGATGGATGGATATTATTTTTGTTTATTTATTTGTATGCTCTTGGGTTTCTTGCAAGAGCAGGCCACTCCTCCTAAGACAGCAGTAAGGAAACCAGCAAGTCTCTGTGATATTATCAGTGGTTATATCTGCTATATGTGATCCTTCTTTTACCCATCAAACTCTCCCTACAGTTATTGCTGCTTTGACTTCAGATAAAGTTTAACACTAAAAGCTGGTAAAGCTTTTATTCCTTTACCAGCGAGGAATCCTTTCATGCCAATGTTTTTATGAGCTAAACTAAAGGTGATGGGGTTAGCACCACCTTAATAGATTGCCTTTTTGCTGAGATTCATTTATGATACGCAATATTCATTCCACGTTTCGAGATTAAAAGACAATCGCACAGACTTTGCTCTCTAAATACTTGAGAGAGGTTAGAGGGTCACTCTCGAATGAAACCAAAGTCAATTATGGGCTGTTGGAAGTTGTTTTATGAAATGACTCTGTATGTATATACACGTGTAAGTGCAAGTGTGGTAGAGCACTTTGTCTACGTGTGTGTGTAGCACTGAGGAAAAGGCTTTCAGACGATCTGCTCCATTCACCCCCTGCTGGGCTACCAGCCCAAATCCATTTATATCCCTGAGCCGTTGTGAGACTTACAGAGCTGTAGACATAGACCCGTGCGCACAAGTATACACAAAATCCTCCTATGCAGGTTAAGTGGCCACGGCTGCATATAGTCTTGTGTCTGGGTAATTCAGCACATACAGACTTGTGACCGACAATCTGTGTCATGACCTTTGTCACGTCAGCACTGTTTCTCTACTGTTTTTTGCTTCTCTGTTGGTTTTTGCTTCTCTGTTGGTTTTTGCTTCCATCCAAAGAACCCTTTCTGTAAATGCTGCAAAATGTGATGTTACTTAAATGCCAACTGGTTAACGCATCGAACTTTACCCCCATAGATGATATACCCGCAGAAAACACACACACACACACACACACACACACACACACACACACACACACACACACACACACACAGACATGCACAAACATAAGCTTTCACGCTCACCTCAAGCCTCCATGGCTGACTGAAGTTGCTAGCTTATGCTGGATTAGCGGACCAAACAGAGTGTAGTTAAGGACTTCCTCAAACACCAAATGAACACCTTGTCATTTGAATGTAAACACACCGGATCAGGCAACAGAAAGGGGTGTAGTCTGACAGAGTCAATGGCCCGCCTGTTGGCAGGTGAGAGAATCATTAACTAGAGCAGTGTAAGCAAGGGCACAGTAAACTTTCACTGAAGCATCTTTAAAAATATTATTATAAATTCTTCTATTTCACTCATACATTAGTATTATCTTATGTTTAGCAGATGTCATTTAAGCACTCTGAATTGCTAAAGCAAACATTTGACAATTGTAGAGGAGCTCATAAAAATACGTGTTTGTGCTGTGTAATTTTACGGGAGTGAAAACGCATGATTCACTCCGTATCACTTTTTCCTCTGTGGAGAACAAGCCTGTATTCAGTGCTCTTCCTCCTAACCTGTAAAAAATCCCCCTTTACAACTTAACTTTAAATTTAAAAGCATTTTCTCCTTTTATCTCCTTTTGAGAGGAATTTCATCATTTTACTCAGTGGTCAGTTTTCAGGCATTTTCAGCTGTACAAAATAAACCCTCAGAGGACTAGAAATCTAAACGAAGAACTTAAATGTAAATGGGAAGATAGAAAACATGACCCAAGATGGCGGACATAGATTTGTAATCAGTGTAAAAGAGGGAGAAATAAAACTGTAAATAGTTTATTTCCTGCAGCTATCCAGCTTGTTTGTATGGCATTATAGGCATGCTGGAATGCATTTATGCAGAAAAATGTCAAATTTAACTTGAATACATGAGGTGATTAGGCTACAGGTGCAATACTCAGAGAGTGACTCAGAGTACTTTACCATAAGAGACCAGAGTGGGAGTGAATAGCGATGGTTAGTTTGTTTTTGGAGCTCATGGCTATTTCCTGAATTCCCGTGTACTCTCTCCCTTTCTCTTTCTCTCTTTGCCATGAGCTGGATGATCTGACAGGTCATTGACCTGCCCAGTGGTCTGAGGTATGAGTCACTCATCAGCTAAATCCCCAACGCAGACCTCGCCTGCTGCTTGTGAACCAACACTGGCAATTTTACATCCACTATGTGTATATTATAAATAAAGATAAAGATGTAAGAATTACACAAGCACAAACTTTTTATAGTGCATGTACACTTGCTCAGATACACACTAACCTAGAACTAAGAACATGTCATACATTCAATGTTAATCATTTTATTTAATATTTAAAATATGTTCTCATTCTGTTCAATCACAGAGATTCTTACAGACTCATGGAGAATCAGTATTTTGGTAGTTGAGCTCCAGCAGCCTTCAGATGTTAGACAGTATTACAGTATCTGACAGAAAAAGAGGTGTAGGGGATCTGTTCTGCCCTCGGGGAATTGGGACTGATGGTGTTCATTTGAGAGTCGGTCACGTCTGAAACCTGGTGATAAATGTAATGAACTCATTCCTGCTCCAGGAAGCGTGGAAAGAGACACAGCACAATCTTACATAACCATTGTGTGAATTTGAGGCACACAAAACTGATTGTTTAAATACACCAGTGCTTCTAATATTAACCTTACTTTAAGAGTGATCTTGGGAACCTTGAATAGCTCAGTGCTTGAAAATACTACTCCAGCTTCTGTCACACTGACCAACAAGCCTAACAAACCTCTGTTAGTCCACACAGGCAGAACCAGTTTCTTTGTTCTTTTAAAACAACATTCCAGACAAACCAGTGTGGCTACAAACTGCTTTACAAAATCATAAACCCACTTACAGCTTGACTTAATCAACATTGCACAAGGATGGATTAAACCACAAAACCATTAAACATACTGGACCAAAGCCAGTCCCTGTATTAAAACAGTGGGCCTAGCACTGAACCCTGGGGGTCACCAAACATGAGAAACAATGAAAACTTAAGATGTAAGTTCAAATCAATAAAACTGCCATTTTAGAGCAAAAGATAGCAAAAGCCAACCCAACATACACATTAGGGTGGTGATACCATACCTGCATGGTGCATGGTAAAAAGGATATCCAGGATGAGGTATGTGATTGCAGTATCCCGACTGATTCCACATGGTGCTTCTCTTGTTCCACGTGATGACAGTTCACAAGTGTTCACAAAGCTTTTTCTTTCCCCCTTCTACTTTAGTGCTGTGGAATCAGACTTAGGCTGCTGGGAGTCACATTAATTAGTGTCAGTTCTCTTGTCATTTTAGTGGCTCCATGGGGAGAGAAGGAGAGGTGCTGGCAGGTCTGATAGCTGAGAATACTGAGAAGATGAGGTGAAGAAAATCAGTAAAAGAAGGGACCCCAGACAGGGATGTGATGATGTCAGGTGAGTCAGGTCTGTGTGGTTTACACACCTGGAAATGAAGTCTGCGCCTGCTGCCCCCAACCTCCCTTGACAAAGCTGTAACTACTCAGCAGAATGTACAACGACTGCCCCAGGTGGAGTCTGACATCACAGGTTACTCCTTTAATCCTGCCTCTAGCCAGTCATTTTCCCTCTCGTCTCAGGTGTAATCAGGTATAACAGATGTCTGTGAGGTTAACCTTTCTGAGTTGTATCCTGTTAAATCATGCGATAAACCATGTGTCACCACCTTACATCTCAATGATTAGTAACGTACCGCCAGAGTTTTCGACCTCTCGGGCGCAGATCGACATGAGACAGTTAAGGTAAGCAGCAGATTTCAAAGACATCTCTTCTTCCAGCAGACGCTGATGCCAAATGGGAGCAGTTCATGTCGTTTACACATGCCTCTCCAAAGTTCACACGTGCCACAAATCCATTTCTTCTTGATATGAGCGGCTTAAAATCCGCAGCACCAGCGTCCCTTCTCGGTATGTAGTTTGTCTCGGAGGCAGCTGGCGTAGACACAAGTGCTTATTTCCCCAATCACAGGCTTCCCACCGGCTCTCCAGCCTCACGAAACAACAGCAGTGCACAGAGCTGAATGACTGAGCATACTCACAGAGAAAAGGAGAGAGAGAGAGACAGGGAGAGAGAGAGAGAGAGAGAGAGAGAGAGAGAGAGAGAGAGAGAGAGAGAGAGAGCGAGAGAGAGAGGAGGAGATGTCGTAGTGAGAGTGTGTGAATCTATAATGAGTGAGAGAGCGAGAGAACGAGGAAGAGGTAAACAGAGCGGAGCTGCATTCCTTTTCCCGCCTCATGTTCATCTGGCAGGATACACACTGCCGAGGAACAGAAAGGAAACCAAAGAATCTGTGTGAAAGAAAGGACGAGAGGAAATGTTAAAGGGAGGGAAGAATGAGAGATCGTGACACTGTACACATACAAACAAGCAAAATAAATAAATAAATAAATAAATAAATAAATAAATATGTGAAAGCCTGAATGTGAAATGTAAACACCTTTCACCTATCGCCCTGCCTTTGCCAGGGAATTGTGATTATGGTCAATTTCAATGTGCATACTTACAATAAAGTACCGTACACTGGATTTGAAAACTCAGGCCAAAAGAAGCACTTCTGACAAGGCAGCTGACTCTATGTGCAGGATTTACTTTTAAGGAAATAATATTGTATTTTGCATATATTCATTTTCTCTGCTTTTCTTTTTAAACATACTTTAAAAGGTTTGTAGTGCGATAAAAACCACATAAGGGTAGCATGACAGCTGTTTCATTTGATTATACAAACATTATGTAAGAGTAGGTAAGGGATAATATGTACTGATTTTTGGGGTAGGGATAGCTCAGTAGGTAGAGTGGTGGCCCCATGATCGGAAGGTCGGGGGTTCGATTCCCCCGAACAGCTACCCTGAGTTACCCCTGAGCAAGGTACCGTCCCTAACCACTGCTCCCCGGGTGCCCAATGGCTGCCCACTGCTTCACTGAGTGAATGGGTTAAATGCAGAGAGGAATTTCCCCACGGGGATCAATAAAGTACACCTTCTTCCTTCTTCTTCTTTTAGATAACTGGACATGAATAGCTTGAGCTAATATAATATACAGCTCGTTCTCCTAACAACAAATCCTGTAAAGATAAAACACCTTCTGGGGCCAACTTTCGTGTTTCTTTGGTTGAAAGAATGGCAGACGTGAAATGTAAAAGTGAGGTCAGAAGGCAAATGTGGCATGATCTTTGGATGCAAACTGTAATGTGATATTTAGAATCCCCAAATATGATTTCCTATATTCCTATATGTTGTAAATACATGCAATGGCAGTAAGAAACATAGCTTTAAACAGCCTTATATAGCATTAATATCACTTTGACCTTCAGATGAATTTATTGATTTTGAAGGTTAGGTCAGAGGTCAAATTTTTAAACAGTACTTTCTCCTACTTGGTAGGAGGCAACAAAAATGTGTACAACTTCTGTGTTTCTTCTGGTACTGCTGACAATGAGCATATTCTATCAGAAAGCAGGCACTATTTAAAAAAACTGGTTATTTTTACACATTTTAATATATTGATATATAGATCCACAAACTACTTGTTATAATGCCATGATATTAATGTTGCATTTATATGTATCCCATCTAAAATAAAAAAAAATAAATAAAAAAAATCTACTGAGGCACCAAAAAAGGTGTGAGATTATACAGAGAGTACAAACTGGAGGAGAAGCCAGACAAATATACGAGTTAAAAGTGGACACAGAGGTCTGTTTTAGTCCACAGCAGGTTATTCACAGCAGCTCGCAACCTGACTCAAACAACCCAATCAGAAAATGAAGCCTGAGGGTGAGAGGTCACCCCTGTGGAGCTAAACAGGGATGTGCTGTCTCCCCGGAGAGGTGGACTACTCCAGTGCCCTACTAAGCAGAGCACTGCCATGACCCTCGTGCAAGGACAACTCGGCTGCACCGGGGGGAAAAGCTGGTGGCACAGGCGCGTAGCTGGCAAAAAGGCAGTTTCATTCATTGCAGGTCAAAGTCCAGACATGTAATCTGATATGAAAAGAGAGTTTGCAAAGTGAGGTAGTGGATTTTAAAAGCTAAACACCGTAGCAACAGGATACCCTTGTGAATATTTGTTCAAGCCCTGATAATTTGATGACATAAGTTGTTAACTGGTGCAAAAGCATGACATGAACTCTTAATAATAAACAGATAATAACACCTGAAATCTGTTTGTTATGTAATGAAATTCATGTTTTCACATCCATAGTCATTCATTTATGGAATCTCACACCCTGCCTTAAGAATCTTACTATCATGTTGCGTCACTATCCTTTGTAGCAATCCATCAGCATAATGAGTTGTTTTACAAACTTTTGGGATTCACGTTGCAGGAAATAGTTTCCAATTACAGGGAAAAACCCACAAGTTTTTCAGCCACCTGTGTTATAAGCATTTATCACAAACAAAGCAACTTTACAGTGCTATCAAAATGCATGATTTAATATGTCCAAGAATAATTTTATTAATTTAAATCAATAAAAACAAACCTATTCAGCTTTTGTAGATACTGAAACTCATGCTGGTCAATGTCTAAGCAATTCATATGATGACATTTAACTTCAGTAACAGTGTTAACGCCTGGAAACTGCTCTAAATCTGGCACATTTTACCAAGTAATGTGACAGGTTACACAGTATTTGCTGCATGGTGACCTCTGACATCATTTAGCCTTAAATTTATTCACACAGCCTGAAGGAGCAACGTAATCTGTGGAGTAATTTGCTGGTTATGTCATGTTTCTTTGCTGAAGTGAGAATGCAGATAGGAAGAAGCAACAAAGCTTTGGAAGGAGGTAAAGTGGCGGAAGTGAGGGAGGGAGGGAAGAAAAGATCTGGGCAGGGAGGGACTGTGAAGAGTGAAAACAACAGAGGGGGTGGGCCAGGCTGTCTCCTGCTGTTTGTTTTTAGCATAAAATTTAATTCTGGCAGAATCTAATCAAGCTAGGGAAACACAGGGGACCCTGATCCTTCCTTTTCTCTGTCCTCCTCCGTCTCTGTTTTTTCCTCTTGTTTGAAGGTGCAGGTGGACTGGTTTTGTTAGTCTATCCTCCCACACACGAACGCAGACAACCATGAAAGGTGGTGCACATCTTCGGCACAGATGTACGATAAACTTAAAAAAAAAAAAAAAAGACATTACGGTACACATTTGTGCATATACGCGTGTGTGGATAAATACACACCGATGCCTCACAAAAATAGACAAATAGAGAAGTCTATAGGAAATGCAGTGCATGCACATACAGCACACATACAGAGGATGCTGTCTGGCAGACATTTGACAGCTGTGTTGAATCATTATGTCAGTGGGTGAGATGGCAGGAGCGTGATTGTGCCTGTGGTTTGGCTTATCTGGCTTTCACAGCCAAAACCCCTCTATTACTTTAAAACACATATACACACACGCGCGCACATGCACACACACACAATCTCCCAAAACACCTCCGCCTTCTTATGCCTCTTGTCAAGGTCACAGCTGAGCCCATATTCCTGAAAAATTCTTAAAAACAACACTCAGCTACACACTTTTCATCTTTTTCTAAGTGCAAACTGCCCAGGAGTACAAACATAATAAACTTAGTTGGTGGTCAATACCCTTGATTCAGTTTTCTAACTTTAAAATGCAACACCGCTGCACATTTCCACCTCAGAAATGATGCTTTATTTTTACACACACACACACACACACACACACACAGAAAAAAAAAATAGAAAAATCAAATCTATTCCCATGAAATAGAAAATATAAAAAGAAAATTGTAGTAAATAGTCCATCTAACAAGATATGCACTCATAATCCCTGCACTACTGTCCCCTCACCAGCAGCTCCTGCAAAATTTAAACCATTACTCCCACTGCCGTCTTAAAATGTTAACAAATGCAAGTTTAATTTTGGCCTTTTTCCGGCACTTTCTCCCACGCAAATGCTTGCTCTCATTCTGAAATACGACACAATCTCTCTTCGCTTCTACATTTTTTCCACCTCACCTGTGTTCAGATACTGCCCGGTGGGACTATTACCTTTCTCAGGGGGACTAGATCAATCATACCGCTGGCCAGTACTCATGGGGACTCAGCTCCACGTGTCTGGATGAAATACAGGCAGATTGCAAAAACTCTCTCCATACAAACAGAAGATTATTAATGCCCAGTTGTGTATGCAAGGGTTGGATCGACTTGTTAGGAACGATAAAAACTGGATAAATTGCAAGTGGGTATACTGTTATCTGGTTCATATATACCTGAATGATGTGCTCAACTGTCTTGGGAGAAGCTTTGTGAGCTCGAATGATGCAATAACTTTGCTGTGTCTGTGAGTGTATCAATACCCCAAGGGATCTTTTGATCCAGATTCTTCAATCTTTAGTCACATACACACTCAGAAGACACAGTCATACTATTAATACACCTCCCCCAAATTCCTTACTTTCATCATGCCTTGAAGCCTCGCATCTCTTGATCTCACAAGCTGTAATCTGACACTACAATTAGAAGAAATTGCGGTTCTGATCCAGAGTTAAAATAAGCAAGGACTAAGCAAAGACATTTCTTCAAAATGTTTGAATATACTGGACATAATGATCTCTGTGTACCTGATTAGTACAGCATGCTTTGGTGCTGAACAACAAGAGGTTTACACAGTATAAAGCACATCTCTTGGCTTTACCTACAGTGGAAGAATATTAACAAGTAGTTGGAATATTTGCCTGTAACAATTGTATGAGACAGACAGACAGACATACACACACCAACTGTTATTGGCTGTTCTAAAGAGTCAATCTTAAAATGCTTGGTTTGAAAAGAAGAAAGTTGCAGCAGACCACAGTCCATTGGCCGGTACTATTAACAGAAACTCATGTGGTCACATATTTAGCAATTTAATACAATGTCACACTAGTCACATAGGATCACTCTTTATTTACCTCTTTTTTGATTTATCATCTGAAATGTCTTTGTGATTGATTTGCCTTTATCAGTAGACTTGGTGTTACAGCAGGGCGATATGACCAAAAATATTTATCACGATATACATCTGAAAATTTGCGATAACGATATAATTGACACTAGACAAAATACTTTACAACTCCACAATTTTATTAGTGCAAAAAACCCCATCAATGTATTTTCACTTAAACAAGCAGCTGTTTTCAAGTGCATTAAAGTTATATAAAATTTGTAACAGTGCAAATTCCTTGCTGACAGTTTAACCAAAAGGCATTTCCAGTGGAAATTGGCCGACATATCCTCAGCATAACCATGTATAATATCCACAAAACTTAAAAAGAGGTTATACACACACAATACGGTAATATTATGTTGAAGCACAGTACGTATCACTCCGCGAGGCGCCTGCCAACGATAGCCGTAATGCTGCGACAATCCATCAAGCGGTGCGGCTTCGTAGCTTAGCAAAGTCATACTGAAACATTTGACAGATTTTCGAGTGCCGTGTACCACATAACATCGTTTTGAGGTCAGTAAACACAACCAGAACTCATACATAAAGCACACGGGATTATAAGGGGCACCATCGATTTTCAGAAAAATCAAAAGGATTGATTTTAAGTGTGCCGTATTTTCCAAACAACACGGTAATAACGACGGCCCGCTAGCATGCTCTACCATAAGTAGTGCTTTGTTGTTTATCTGACGGACGAAAGCTAAACCAGTGCCACACCACTGAAGTTGAACCATTTTTACAAACCAGTTCTGGTTCATCCGTTACATTCATCGAACCGCTTTCGTCCTTCTTATTCTGCGTCGCCGCCATGTGCATATGTAAACATTAGGGGTGCAACGATACTCGTATCGATATTGAACCGTTCGATACAGTGCTTTCGGTTCGGTACGCATATGTATCGAACAATAAAAAATTTGTAATTTATTTTATCAACTTTCCTTCTGATGATGCTGTCTGTGTTGAGCGCTCAGTGAATCTGCGTTCGACTACTCCGCCTAGGCTGCACTGTCGAGCGCAGATCCACTGAGCGTTCAACACAGACAGCATCGTCAGAAGGAAGAGCGCAGGGCAAGCTAGCGAGACAGAAGTTAAGCTCTCCTTGCAACATGGCAAATTGAATCTCCCCCACCCTCATTCAGATCTGGCGTTTGGAATTATTTTGGTTTTCATGTGACGTATGACCCTGAAGGTAAGCGCGTCATGGACTAAAGTAAAACAGTATGTTGGATGTGCCACGCAATGCTCAATTACATGGGTGGGAACTAGTGTGTTAGCGCAGTTAGCTCGTTAACGTGTTGGCCGTCTAGCCCCACGTAGGGGTAGCTCGTTAACGGAGATTTGCCGTGTTGTGGCGTTAACGTCATTTCAACGAGATTAACGCTGACAGCACTAGTGGGAACACAACGAATATGACTGCACATTTACGCCGACATCATCCTAGTGCAAAGACAAGTGGAAGCAGACAAAAACAACAAGCATGCATGCTACAAACTTTACCCGAGTCATTTAGACAGCCGTTAGCACATGATTCTCCTTATGGGGACCTGATATGTTTAATATTGTGGCGAGCTCAGACAATGAGGAGACGGAGGTATCGTTTGGTCTTGCTTCCGTGAGCTAGCCAGGGAGCACAGCCGTTTATTGACATCTGCAGAAGAACACTGCCGCTAGCTAACTGCTCAGCGCAGCAACCGCACAGCAACAACAACAACACACAGAGCGCCCTCTGACCCCGGAAGGACACACCGTCGCAGCGAGAGGGCGTCACCCGTCACTATGGCAACATAAACAAAACATAACTGTACAAACAGAACCCCGAACAGCCCTGACCCGCTACATAGCCCCCACCTAAGGGGTCAGTCGTCCCCGACGACCCCATTGCCCCACACAAAGTCCTGCAAATGTCCAGGTGCCTTCTTTTGGCGCACCGGCCGATCATGACCGGCGGGGGAAAAGTTACTCGGGTCAGAACATGGGGTGCCACCATCATCCCACTTCTGACGCTAATGTGGCGAGCTCAGACAACGAGGAGACGGATGTGTCGTTTGGTCTTGCTTCCCATGAGCTAGCCAGGGAGCACAGCCGTTTATTGACATCTGCAGAAGAACACTGCCGCTAGCTAACTGCTCAGCGCGCAACCGCACAACAACAACAACAACACACAGGGCGCCCTCTGACCCCGGAAGGACACACCGTCGCAGCGAGAGGGCGTCACCCGTCACTATGGAAACATAAACAAAACATAACTGTACAAACAGAACCCCGAACAGCCCTGACCCGCTACAATATGCTGCTGAGAATATAGCCCAGAAGAAGCGTATAGTATAGCTTTTATTTTGGAAAGAGACATTTCTCTGTAATAAACTCTCTTTTCCAAAGATGAGCGATTCCTCAATCAGATACAGGTGTTACCGCGCCAGATCCGCGGCCCCGACCGTAGTAAGGAAACCTCTGGCAGTTACTTGAAGGTTCCGTAACTGACTCGTAGCCGGCAACAGCTTACTATACAGGTCAACTCCGCTAGCAAAAAGATCGAAGGAGGCGTAGGAAACTGCTTCACCGAACTTTATTTCTTCTCTAAGGCACGAACACCGCATACAGTGGGCTGAAACAGTTTACTCACAGCGAGCATCGCCGACACAACTCTGGCTGTCGAGGGAGTTATTATATTCCTTTTATTTATTTTCTTTTCGTCTCTTCTGTAGCTAACCGTTACTTTTTCCCCTTCTCCGCTCTCTCTCTTCACACACACACCAGGCAGTCCCGCTACACACATCCCGAATACATTTCCCATCAGGCTTCATCCTTAAAGGGCCATGCCTGTAACACAGGGCTTGCAAAATCGCTAGCCCGACGTCCCGGGGCTAGCGATTTTTCCAGTCGGGTTACCAAAATCTATCTCTGCCCTGCCCGTCGGGCTATCATAGGAAGGAAAAATATATGTCAATGCTTTTGCATTCTTTCGGAAATGTAGCTGGGTAATTATGTCATTGGCATCGGTGAGCCACTGTCAATATGTGACATATTCAAATCGCGTTTGAATTTGCGCTTGTTTTTTGCTTTCACTTTGCAAATGTCCAGGTGCCTTCTTTTGGCGCACCGGCCGGTCACGACCGGCGGGGGAAAAGTCACTCGGGTCAGAACATGGGGTGCCACCATCATCCCACTTCTGACACCAATGTGGCGAGCTCAGACAACGAGGAGACGGAGGTGTCGTTTGGTCTTGCTTCCCGTGAGCTAGCCAGGGAGCACAGCCGTTTATTGACATCTGCAGAAGAACACTGCCGCTAGCTAACCCTGAGCCACGGTCAACCCGTGGCTCAGGGTTAGCTAGCGGCAGTGTTGGGAAGCGTATCTGTAACCGGAAGGTCGCCGGTTCGATCCCTGGGCTCTCTGTCCTGGTCGTTGTGTCCTTGGGCAAGACACTTTACCCTACTTGCCTACTGGTGTTGGCCAGAGGGGCCGATGGCGCGATATGGCAGCCTGGCTTCTGTCAGTCTGCCCCAGGTCAGCTGTGGCTACAACTGTAGCTTGCCTCCACCAGTGTATGAATGTGAGAGTGAATGAATAGTGGTATTGTAAAGCGCTTTGGGTGCCTAGAAAAGCGCTATATAAATCCAATCCATTATTATTAACTGCTCAGCGCGGCAACCGCACAGCAACAACAACACACAGGGCGCCCTCTGACCCCGGAAGGACACACCGTCGCAGCGAGAGGGCGTCACCCGTCACTATGGCAACATAAACAAAACATAACTGTACAAACAGAACCCCGAACAGCCCTGACCCGCTACAATATGCTGCTGAGAATATAGCCCAGAAGAAGCGTATAGTATAGCTTTTGTTTTGGAAAGAGCCATTTCTCTGTAATAAACTCTTTTCCAAAGATAAGCGATTCCTCAATCAGATACAGGTGTTACCGCGCCAGATCCGCGGCCCCGAACCGTAGTAAGGAAACCTCTGGTAGTTACTTGAAGGTTCCGTAACTGACTCGTAGCCGGCAACAGCTTACTATACAGGTCAACTCCGCTAGCAGAACACCCGGCAGAACATTATGTTATTTACACGGGTGCACATAAGTGGTCCGCATGTGCGCATTCGCTGTCAAAAACAAAAACGCGCACAAGATATGAAGTTGCAACGCGTGTTTGCATACATAAGATTTTCTGGAGGAGGACAGACATTTGTTTAAAACTCTTAAAGATGTCGAAGAAGCTCCTTTAAGCAATTACTTTGGTGTTCCTCTACCTCCAAAGAAATGTCAGAAGGAGTCCGAACCACAAAAGAAGCACGTATTCTCGGAAAAGTGGTTGCAGGAGGTGAGCTGGCTTCAAACAAATGATGAACGCACAGAGATGTGGTGTGGAATGTGCCGTGAAAATCCCACTCTAGCGGACAAAAACAGTGCTTTTTATATGGACGCAAACGCGCGTTGCAACTTCTTATCTGGTGCGCGTCTTTTATTTTGACAGCGAATGCGCACATGCGGACCACTTATGTGCACCCGTGTAAATAACATAATGTTCTGCCGGGTGTGTTGTTGGTTTTCTCTCGATTTCTGAGTCGACAAGCGCCTTTGTTACTGGGACCAGTCATTTTAAGAAAGGCCCCCATTAGAACCCATGAGAAATGCAAGAAATGCATTATTGCTCAGTCTGCAATATCTTTCCCAGAACAAACACCAATTGCAAATAACATACGAAAAATAAACCTGAAAAATCTGTTTAGAACAGTGTACTATGTTGCAAAGAGTGAACCACCATTGGCAAAATTTAGCAGTCTTTGCAAACTTCAAAAAGCAAATGGCCTAGATCTTGGTTCCACTTGTCTCTTACCTGTGACTTCAGCGGAAATTTCAAATTCAGGATCTGACACAGACGGATTCATGTCCTACACAGTTCTTACAAGTTCATAGAAATTTCTGTTCAATTAGGACCAAGTATTTGAGTTGATGATTGTAATTTTTATACAATGTTGTAATTTGTTTTTCAACAATTTTTTGATTAATGTTTTGTTTCCTTTACAATATTATACTTTAATGTATAATATTGTAAAGGAAACAAAACAGGAAACAAAACATCAATCAAAAAATTGCTCTCTTTTTTATTCGGGCTACTTACATTTACTTTGGGCTACCAAAAACTGAAGAGTCCCTGCCCGAAGGGCTACCAGGGATTTTGAAATTTTGAGAGCCCTGAGATATATTTATTTTTTAAATTACTTTTGTTTCAGCAACATTAAATTTAAAAACTGTACTTTTGAGTTAAAATATATATTTATAATTTTAATAAATGACAAATTAAAAAGGCATGAACATTTTTTTTGTATCGAAAAAATATCGAACCGTGACACCAAAGTATCGAACCGAACCGTGAATTTTGTGTATCATTGCACCCCTAGTAAACATAGGCACTGCTCATGCGCGTTTTACCCATATTCTATCGCAATATTTCATTTTCCTATCGTTGCCCAAAATTACACTGGTATTACTGTGAATGGTATGACATAGCCCAGCCCTACTTGGTGTTAAACCAGGAAGAGATTCAAAGTTAAATGGTGCTCTGGTTTAGTCTAAATTCATGTAGTGTCGATGTGTCGAAATTCATCAACATAGTTTAATAAATCGAGAAAAAAAAAAATCTAAAATAACGTGGATTATACTAGTGAACTAGTATATTCAACTAGTGTTGAATTTGGACAGGAAAGGAAAAACAAAGTCAACAAAATGTAATAAATAAATTGTATAATGACCTGTTAAGTTAAGTACAACTACTACTGGCAGTATGTGGGAGGCAACAAAGAAAGAAAAAATCAAATTTTGTTTTGCACGCTTCTTAAAGCCTTGCATGACAGCTCAATGTTTGTGTGGGACATTTGGAAAAAAAAAACCCTCAAAAAAACATGATGGATCTTTAGTTTGGGGGAGGAGTCTCAAATGTAAGGCCCAGCAGCCAGAATCTGCCCTGTGAAGACTCAAATCCAGCCCACTGGACAGCTTAAGAAAATGTGAAGAAATGTATAGATTTAGAACCTTTAACTGTGTTTTCATGAGAGACTAACTCTGGACTTACTAATAGTGTCAATTTAAAAATATATATATATTTTATAGTTACAGGATAGTCTGCTTATATTAATAAACAATAAACCATCATGACTTCTTGTCATTTTATGCATGGAGTTTCACTGGTCTTCAGATCAAACTGGGCTGTATCTAGCCCACGATGTAAAATGGGTTTAAGGGATAAGCACAGAAAACGAGGGGACAGCTGTAGGGGAGGCTCCAATTTCAAATACTGGCTTCTTTTGGACTCTTCCACATTTCTGTCTACTGCAGCAACTATTTAGCTATTTTTAAAGCTTGTCTGATTCCATTAGCCTAATAATCCAGTGTTACTGGGTTATTTCTGAATGCCAGAACTAAAACCTTCTAAAATTCTCACAATATAAAAGCCTAGAAATATGCATGTCATGCATGACAAACAAATTGTAACATTATGTTGACAATAATGGGATTCTGATACAGTAATGCGGAGAAAGACAATACAGAAAGCATCATATTAGTAATAACATTTACAGAATGCTTGTATTAATGTTCTTGCAAATGTAAAAACAGAATGTGTGTGAAAAGGTAAAGGTTATTAAATATGGACATCAGCAAGCCTCCGGCACAACAGCAGTCTCATGTGCGTCATACTTATCCACTTCAACATAAAGTACATGATTCAAACACAAAAAAAACCCCACACCCTTCTCTTTATTCAGTGAGAATTTAATACACAAAGGAAAGAAGCAGCATGACTGCCCTCCTTGTAGATCAAAGCACATAAGCTCATTCTCAGTCTTCAAAGATATCCATGTCAAGCAGTTTTTGCAGCTATACAGAGAAGCTGGTACAATTCCTTCTTGCAATTCCAAAAAACACTTTTCTTTTAGGCTTTTCAAAACATACACTTGAGTAACACAGTACAAAAACTTTAAAAAGGTCTTGATCCTCTTTCTCTCCTCTGAAAATAATCTGTGTGCTGACCACTAACTGGGCAGCATATAATGCTAATCATAAGATCACTATCATCAGACTACATCCACCATCAGTTCAGTATAACAACACTAAAATGATCCTCATATGAAAATTTCAAAGATTGTATGGTGCTGATAATAACATTTAGCATGCAATGGATGACATAGAAAAACCTGATCATACCACCTTTGAACACACATAAAGAATGTGGTACTGTTTCGATCACATTATGTTAAAACTGGGCACCAAGTTTATGAAAAAAAGCCATCCATTTTCTTAATCGCCTATCCAGTTTAGGGTAGTGGGTAGGGATGGGTACCGGTATCATAAACGGTAGTAACCAGACCGAAAAGCAGCGCACAAGCCGAGAAATGCGCCGTATTTGATAGCTTGCTGTGAGACCTCACACCGTGCACATCTACTGCGGGTGGGTTGTCTGCTATCGGACCCGGAGTTAGCAACATCCCCCAAAAACCCGAAGATTAGAGTCCTGGCCCCTAGCCCTGCCAGTGTAGCAGAAATGATGACAGATGATGATGGCAGCAGCAGCCGTTCTTCTCTGGGTCAGTAGCTTAATGTTGTTCGTGTGTAATTTACGTTGAGTAGGCTAACCACGTTATTACATTAAATGCATGTAAGGTGAACTAGCAGACATCATCATAGCTACATGCGGCTGTCTTCTTGTTTGATGGCAGATACTCCCTTCACCCTGGCCAAAAAGGCTAAAATGACCAAAGAAAAAGTGGAAAACAGTTCAACATGAGAGGTTTTTGGACAAAGTTTGTGTTTTTTCCATTGTTTAAGCACTGCTTCCAGCCAAGAATGATACCATATATGCTCCAAAGCTGCAGAAAAGGCTAACATTGTTATCTTTTTACAAAAAAAAAAACAGCTGAACATGAGAGGTTTTTGGACCAATCTTGTGTTCCCTATTCTTTAAGCACCGGTTTGAGCACCGGTTTGAGCATCGGCACCGTTTCAAAAGTACCGGTTTGGCACCGGTATCGGATAAAACCTAAACGATACCCATCCCTAGTAGTGGGGGTTATGGAGCTTATCCATCTGATCCTGGTTCAATCAATCAAATTCAAGCTTTATTATCAGTTTTAATTGTTTTCAGAGGGGGGGGGGGGGGGGGAGTACAGACATTCTTTACTGAAGTAGAAGTACAGATACCTGTGTTTAAAGAAAAAAAAAAAAAAAGAAAAGATCCAGTACAGCTACTTTGTTATTGTACAGATATGTACAATAACAAAGTAGCTGTACTTCGTTATGTCCCACCTCTGCTAGCTTTACTATGCTTGCTGTAATGTGACAGTGAAGCTAATGAAACTAGAGATTTATATGCCTTAGGTGACAACAAGGGACGAATCTTCAATCACCTCTTATAGCACATCATCCTGTGCTTCCTAAATAATTTAATTTCCCCTATTTCCCTCCTCTGTCATCTCTAGTATTAGTTCATCTTGGAGAAAAAATAACTATCACTACCTACTACATCACAGAACATATTTCTAAACTTTGTTTTGCCAACATTTGACTTGCATAATGATTACAGTCATACTGGCAAGGCAATTTAGCTTGTAATTCTAGTGATATTACATAAACAGAAATTAATCTTACTCCATTGAACTTCTGTGGGGAAATAATTATATTAGATCCACTGCTGAATGTATATGTTTGCTCACAAAGAAATGAACAGTCTTTATTTTTTATGGTAGTCTCATTTTAATGGAGAGAGACAGAACAACAACCAAAAATCCAGGAAAAACAAAAAAAAACAAAAAACATATTATATAAAAGTTATGAATTGATTTGCATGTCGTTAATGAAATAAAAATCTTGTCCCCTACAACCCCGCCAGAATCCCTGCTCCCACAGATTGGAATTTGACACAACCAACAAACCAATCAATCACAGAGACTCCTAATTTCAACTTGAAATGTGTATAAAGCGCACCTGTCCACAAAGTCCATTTCTTCCATTCCAACCTCTCCACCACCGTGGGCAAGACCAAAGAGCTGTCAAAGGACCTCAGGGACAAAATTCTGTAAAGATGAGTCGGCCAAAATCCCTCCCTCACACTCTCCTGCAAACTACAAGAAACATCTTACTGCCGTACTTCCCAAAAAGGGTTTCTCCACTGAAGAAAGTAATAAAGTCTCCAAATACCAAGTCATGCTTTGCATGCGGCTCAAATACTTTACATTTACTGACATACAAATCAATTTATAAATTTTATGTAATGCTTGCTTTTATTTCTGAAAAAAAAAAAAAAAAAAAACAACAACAACAACAACAACAACAACAACAACAACAACAACAACAACAACAACAACAAGAAATAGACATTTAAATCAAGCTTTCTAAATTAGGATCCCTCCAGCTGCTTCTCAGTGATTGCATGCTGAATATTTTTTTCTGTAGGGCAATAGAGACAAATAAAAAATAAAGATTCATTAGTTCTCACAATGCATATTGACTCTGCAGTGCTAACTGGAAATCATGCCCTACAGTGCATTGGATCTGCTTAAGATAGGCGCATTTCAAATTGATATAAATTGCAGCCTATTAACTTTGCCTCCGAACACAGAAGATATCATATTGCATGTACTTTATTGTCTTTTATCCTAATTTTTGATCTGGACTCAATCACTTTGACTTCTGACTGAAATGGTAATGACCAGTCCCTCACTGAGTCTCCTCACCCAAACATGACTCAGTTCAGTTAGCCTTCAAAGAGTCTTGTAAGTAAAAGCCAGTTAGTGCCAAGAGTAGAGGAAAAGCTCACTGTCTGACAATCACAGAGACCTGGCATGACTTTTGCTGCCATGATGCCAGGTCTCTCTTGGAAATGAGATTTTTAATCTCAATGATTTTTTTTTTTTTTTAAACCCGGAGAAATAAAGGACTAATAATTATAAAAAAAAAATGTTTTTAAAAATTACTAACAATGGTGACACAAAGGGATATTCAAGGTCATCCCTTGAAGTTCAGTTTACTACACAACTTTGGAACTTCTAAACTTGTCTGTATCTGTATCTAGTAAGAGTCTCTAAGATAGACCTCCCCATGTTAACCAAGCCTACCTTAGATATGAGCAAGAGAGAGATAGCTTAAGCCATACTGGCTTGGACATCACCTGAATTAAGAAGGAACCATCATGGACCCAGGCCCATGTGTGGTATGTACCACCAGCAGACAGAAGAAGTGACTGACATCCAGAAATCCTACCACTGACCAGACAAAGCTGGACTGAAAGTCAGCACTAATCATGGCAGGAACAAGCCGTAAGTACAAGATTCATAGAGGCAGGAGTCTACACTCGAGGCAAGACCCCAGGTGCAGGCTGCAGAAAGATGCTCCTGAGACAATTCAGCACATGACAGCCAGGTGCAAAAACGCCATAACCAAGTGGCCGGCATAATATACAGGAACATGTGTGCCGAGTATGCCCTAGAAGTCCCGAGGTCAAAATGGGTGGGTGGTTGAGCTAAGATCCTGTGCGACTTTCAGATAAAGAAAAACTGGAGATAGTAGTGATGGACAAGCAGAGGAAGACAGCGCAGTGATAGATGTAGCTACACCGAGTGATATCAACATCAGGAAGCAAGAGAAGTACCAAAGCCTGAGAGAGGAGAAGATGTGGAGGATGAAGGCAACAGTTGTCCCAGTGGTGTTCGGAGCACTCAGTGACCCCCAAGCTAGAACAGTGGTTCCAGTAGATCACAGGATCAACATCCAAGATCTTTGTCCAAATGAGCGCAGTCGTTCTGCACAGAACCCTCAAGCTCCCAGGCCTCTGGTAGACTACCCAAGCTTGAAGGATAAAGACCACCCACAGGGGTTAGATGGGGACTTTTTATATATTATATAAAAAAATGTATAACCATATGTTGGCAAATCAAAGGTATCTAAAACAATTGTTTTATTCTCTGTTCATTAAAATACAGCTAGCATAAGGTGTTCTCTTTTAACCACCACTCAGTGTTCGCTATAATGAACCTGTGTAATATATGGTGGTGGTTTAAATGAGGCATTCAAAATGCAATTTTGTAAGACAGAGTGTGGAAAGTTATGCATGAACAAAGGCTAAACTAAGCCTTAAAAAAGAAAAAGAAAAGAAATGGGTAAATTGTCAACTTGCTAAACTTTCTGCCATTGCCTTCCCATTGTTTGGAAATGTCACAGAGTCATACTGTGAAGGTCAATAGTTTAGAGCATAGAGAAGCAGACAGATACTTCAATGTTGCTAATTATAGAGGTTTTCAAACCATAAAGTTCATCTATAAAGTTGCAAAATATTTTCAGGTACAGTGTCAAAGTAGATGCAGAGCAGAAATACTGCCTGAGAATAAAGTGGCCCATAGTAAGAGCACCTCTACTGATTGTGACACACAAGCCATGAGGACTTTTTATTGTCCAAAAGTTTGCATAAAGAGTCTGCAATCAAAAGCAATCATATATATATAGAAATATAAATATATATATAGAAATATTAGAACTAAGTGCTAGAGGCTGGTTAACATACCAGAGTAAGAAAATTGAGATTTCAGCTTCTTTAAAAAAAGGACTTCGAAGTTGCTGAGTCTTACAAAATATAACTTTATAATATGAATAGCCAGTTGTTTGGACAGAAACAAGAGCCCAATGCAGCCCCATGGACAAGGATTGAGATTTTGAAAAACAAAGACAATGTGGCTGTGTTAAGAGCAGCCAGAGCTGGAAAAACAAATTCTCTGCAGGGGTCAACCAGCATATTTCTACCTCATCATGGTGGCAGGAGTGCACAAAAAGCACAAATCTCAGATGGAAGCTCAATGTCATGCAGCATTCTCATCCCTACTAAAGACCCACAAAGACAGAGCACAGATTTTTGGTATACCAAAAGAAGCAAAAGCCTGCATTCATGAGACTGCTACCCTTTCACAAGGAAGCTAATAATGGATGAATACGGGGATCTGAAGACTGTGTCTTGAAACTTGTTTTAATATTAATTAAGTTGGTTTCCAATTGTCATAGTTTGTTACATCATAACGTTTACTCTAACTCAAGTTATTAATGATGAGTGACTACTAAACAGGAACTTAGATTTTTTTGACATAGGAGGAATAAATTCAATACATTTTCAGGGGTGCCTTTGGGAACTGGATTTCGTGGAGAGTTAACAAAGAAGAGGTATACAGTTCTAGAGTTATCGGGCTTATATGGTTGATTGCGAGTCAGCTAATGTAAAGTTTTCTGATATTTCCTATGCATTTATTACTGATTACTATTAAAATGTTGAAAGTTAAATGTGTATATACACTCAAAAATAAAATTTACAGTGTGCAACCTGGATATCATGTTAATGAGAAATGGAAGGACAACCTAATATATTTCCTCTATATACAGCTGTTGCTGGCTCAGAGGCATAAAAATATAGATATAAAATGGTTTCATATTGATGTATTTTAGCTTGCTAGCATTTGTAGAAAAAAGCAGAAAAAAGAAAACATTGGGGCTAATGGGAATGTCATTCAGACATCTGATGCCTGTATAAAATTTCAAGGCAATTCATCTGACAGCTGTTAAGATATTTCAGCATCAAGCATTAGCAATAACAAAACCATCAGCACTTTTCTTTCTATCATAACTGAAAAAGCCACAGCGAGACAGAGCTGGTACAAATATCTAAAAGATAAATTGATAACCTTTTAAAGCGGGATACAAATATATATGTACTCTACTAATTTTTAAGTAAGTCTGAAACACATCCATTATTCCACAAACTCTGAACCGTCTTTTCTTTTCTTTTTTTTAAACTGTTGAGTCATCTTTTTATTACTCTTTAATCTCTTCAGTCTTTATCTACCAAAGGATCTCACCACCACCATCCTTGAAACAAACTACAGAAGGGACTTTGTTCAGTCCTTGGAGTGGGTACACAAACAAATCTGACATCTAACCAGGCTAAACTCTTCAGGGAAACTTGGTGGCAGCCGCTTGCCATTACTCTCATGATTGGATCAATATTAATACAGCGAGTGAGTCAGAGACCTTTTTTAAAGGTGTGGAGAATGGGAGAAATAGTAAAGCAAGTCCTTCCCATTATTAGTTGTTTTTAGTGATAATTAAATGTGTCACCTTAAGAGAGCATTTAGTAACTAAATCCTCCTCCTGAATAATTGACTACATCTCCAGATACAAAAGCAACAGCTCTCCACCCATAACAGACATTAAAGCTAAAAGCATTAGATGCCTCCAGAGAGCTACTCCCACTACCAGTGCAGGGAGAAACACACAGAGAACAAAGTGTTTCCAATGTCAAACACGAAACACTCATGTTCTGTGCTGTCAGCTGTGGCTGACTGATAATACACTGAGTGCTGCTGATTTCCATATATGCACGGATATTTCATATTTGTACATTTTAACTACGAAATCAGAGAATTAAAGAACAGCGCCTGGCAGATAGCTGATGTAAAGCACTTTTGTAGTTCTATAAAGAGTTTTCCCTAAATATTTCTATATTTTTTCTATAAAATATGGACAATGTCATACACTGGTTCCATTGTGGACATTTGTCAGTCGCAGTGTAATAACCCTCTAAACCATACACTGCTTTGTCTGTTTACTTGAAACTGGACCATAAATTATCATCATGCTATACTGATTAGGACCTGAATCTAGCAACTAAGACAACAAACATAAATCAAGTGATCACTATGGCCACTTTCTCAAATGTCTACACGTGTATTTATGTATCTGTTTTTGGCAATTTTAAGAGTTGCCCCCATTACCATATGGTTAGGGTGGAAGGTTTACAGCATTTCTAGAGCTTATATGAATCCTTCATATACAAGTATTTGGTCTTGTGCACTTCTTGTTGGTTATGCTCTGGGTTTCTGTGGGTAGGTTCATCTTCTGAATGCCTCCAGGATAAAATGAGGCAACTTTCTCCCTCTTCTACACAAGATGTTTGTTTCTGTGTTTCATGGTATTGCAAGCTGGATTTAAAATGTAAAAAACAGCTTGAAAACTTCACAGATGGCTTAAACTATAACTTGATGAACCTTATAATGTTGAATTTTATTCCAGCTTTAAAGATAGGGTGATGTCTTCTCCACTAACCTCAAAGTTTTAAATTAAAACCCCAGTTGCATTTTATTCATTCATTTTTCTTTTGCGTGTCTATAGGCACTCCAGTGTTTACACTGGACATTATTTACTCAATTTACTGCTGACTTGACTTGAATCCAGAAATCTGTATTTTGACTAGTGAATACATCGTAGCATGTTTAAATTCTACTTTTCATATCTTCTTTTCTAGCTGCTACGCTGTAAAGCACAACTCCATTTTTAACTGAAGGCATTTCTTTCCCATTGAAAAGCAGATTTAGCCAACACCCTCCTTGGTTTTTTGCCAAACTGGTGACAGGTTCTGTCTTGATTTAGGTATGTGAAAGACAATGGGAGATTAATAAAGATACAGTCAATGATCTCTAGGACAAATCACCCTCCCATGTCATCCTTGTTTCCTCAGCCTTGTCCTTGTGCCAAGGCCTCTTTATGATCTACCAGCTGACTGAGAGTAAGGAAAGTGCTGAGTATCCCACTAAAGCTCTCACACACCTTAAGCTGAATTAATCTTATGTTAACATTCAGCTGACGATCTGTCTGTTTGTGTGCATACAGTAAAACACTGTCACGCCAGACACAGCAACAACTTTTGCGTTATGACTACACTCATGCAGCATTGTGTGCATCTTCAGCTGTTTGTCAGTTTGAAGCCACATTAAAGCTTGCCAGTAGACACACCCACAACTTGTTCAGTGCGTCTGTGCCTTCTTTTATGCCTCTTGTATAACATTACAATCCCATAAAACTGACAACCACCACCACACTCAACGTGTTTCATTATGTGCCAGCAGGGCAATATACTGTACCGAAGGGAACTGTTGTTTTCCAGAAACAAAGACGTTAATGAGCTATAATGCACTTCATGTTCCTGAGGAATAGCAAAAAAAAAAAAAAAAAAAAAAAACTGGCACAAGAAAGAACTTTAATATGGGACCACAGTAACAGCACCTCTGCAGAGGTCAGTGCCTCACTCTGGTGTGTTGAGAAACAATAATGTACGAAGGCTTACCTTGTGTGACACGTGAGATCCCACGTGGAGAATTCATGGTCATCGAGGTTAGTGACTACCTTGGCTGCCCTTGGCCAGACGGCGTGACGTTTGATAGGAACCAGCTCTTGACCGATCTCCCGTGTGGGGTCACGACTGCAGCAGGCACCCATCCTTCGACAGCAAAACACTTCTTTGTTTAATGACTAGGTGGTTCAACTCTTACTGGTATCTCCTACGGGTTCCTGATTTGCTTCCCACCATGCCAGCTGTAAGCATCTTACTCCTATTGTCCTGTCCAGTGTCACCAGTCCTCTCTCTGTCCACTCCCCATTTCTGACCACCCTAGTACGCGTCAGATGATTTCTCTCTCCAGGCTACATTACAAATGTTTTGGTGGCCTGCCCCAGGCAACTTTGCCCTCCTCCTTATTCTGACAGAAGTGTTACTGTCTCCCACAGCTAGCCAGACTTTAAGGGCCACAACATTGTATCAAGCATCTTGTTGTTACTCTCTCTCACTGTTTCCATCTGAGGTCTTCAATCCCTCCTTTGTGTCTGTCCTCGTTTGCTCAGTGAGGAACACAGATGGGCGCCCCACACTTTCCAGTCCCGAGCTTTGCTTTTTCTTCATAGACAACAGTCATGTAGAAAAGAGTGAGACAAGTCAGTCCTACGCTGCAGCGATGTGTGGGCTTCTCATGCGGAGAAATTCAACAGTTGCAATAAGATTTGGCTCCACGTTTCCATTTGTAGGCTCTACATTTCATGCATTTTTTCCCATGTCTGAAGTTTATTATAGCACAATCTTCTGTAGACCTTTAGAGAAAATAAAAACAGACTCTTTCTAGTCTGTGTTGAGTACAAGGTATTAGAATTCTGCCTTTTTTTTAAAAACAACAACACATCTTTCTTGTCCTTTATTGGCCACTTTCAGACTCTAAAAGCTGAGGATCTTTTGCCGTTTCTTTTTATGGACAATAGATCTGCTTTGCTATGCCATTGAGTGCCAAAATTTTAGCTCACAATGTATTTATATATATTGCTACATATTTGTAGCAATTCATCAAACAGCTGTTAAACAACCACAAAATACTCTTTGTGCAGTCAATTCCCCTCTCTTCCACAACTTCTTAAAATACATGTCTGTCCTTCAAACTCATCCTCCCTCCTACAAACACCCCAACAACATCCTTTTTAGTGTTGTAACAAAAAATACCTTTCCTAGTTAACTGGGTTTATTTACTCAAAGATAATGGACATTATTGTTTATTAAATTATGACAAAAAAATAAATAAAATATTTCTATCAAATACAGCAACAATGCCTTTTACTTGGATCACTGCCGTGCAAATCAATACACATGCGAGTAAATAAGGGAAGTTACTCGCATGTGTAAGAGAAGCAAATACAGTCAAGACATAAAAATTATTGTTGCTTTTTGGTTTCCTCACCTAGAATCACCTGCCTAAGAGAGATCATGTTGACTTGTTGTTCACTGCCATGACTGCGTTATCTATCGTTCGTCATAGTGTGGCTTGCTAGTGTTCCACACCTGCTATTTTCAGGAGCAGGCAAAACAGAAAAATTTAATGGGGGGGTAAAAAAAAAAATCAAAGGATGCAGAAAAAAATACAAGGGAAAAGAAGGGAAAAATCAATGTTACGCAAAGCCAAGGTGACTTCAATTTATGAAGATCCTGGGATTAGGAGAGGTTCCAACAATCATTCAAGGCCACAGGCCCAAGAACACTTCACTGATGTAAACAATAATTAGCACATCTTAAAATTCAGGTAGTGTAAAATCAAAGGATTTATTTCATGAAGTCTACTATTGGCAAAGCAGCTCTGTAACAGAAAAAGCCAAGGCTGATGTACTACACAGCCAAAGGAAAGTAACCAAATCAAAGACCCTGTCTTTTTAAGTTGCTTTTTAAAATAACGCAACCTGATACAAAGCAAACCATATACTTTTTATAGAAGATGGGTGTAGCCTCCAGACATGAAAAATTATGCCCTGATGCTGCATTCTTCTTAGAGTCTGCAAAGTATAACAGCAAAAAGATTGTGTATAGAAAATTATCAATACACAAACTAGCATATGACCTCAATTTATAGTTTTATACTGACTGCTAAAATACTGACTTTAGCATAACTTGTTGTTCATTCTATAAATTACAGTCTCATTTAGACAAAGCATAGTATGTTTAAGGGTATTGGTATTGAATGGTTGATTTCATAGACTGAGCCACCCCTCGAACCAAGATCATGATGGCATGTTTGTTGTGGTATTTCCCCTCTTTGTTGTGATCACTGTTGGAGTTGTTACTTTAAAACATCATTATTACAGATATTACACAGAACACCTTTCTTAAAAGTAATGCAGTACATTACTTCATTACTCGAAATGAAGTAATGTAAAGGAAAAAGGGTTCTTGGCTAGCTTAGCGTTAGCATGCTGCCTGTACAGATGCTTGCAAAGAACCGAAGCTGTGTTACCAGAATAATGCAGTCGTTTGTTTTCTGGATGCAATTTGCACTTTACCATTTATCTCATCCTTTTATGCAATAAAAATAAACGTCCATATCCATGCCACAGACTCCGTCGCCATTTCCCTCCTCTGACACGTCAACTGAAATTAGCTGACTGCAGCGCAAACGCAAGAAGCTGGATCGATGCGCAGGCAGACTAACAATTCAAACAAACTAGACTACCAGACACCAGTTTTCTACAAGAACCGGTTCTGGAGTCCCATCCCTACTGTTAACAGTGTTAAAGTTTATTTTCCAAGCTCAAATAAAAATTTAGATTGACTGTGCAAAAGGGGAAGCAGCAAGAGGTTAATGTTCTCTGATATGAAAAATAGCTGTTGAGTACAGTGGCGGGACATGACAGACATAACTGCACTCTCATCTTTCAACATGCAGGAAATCAGATGTGGCTGACATTTCAATAGATGGTATGTGAGTTTATGAATGTTTAAATGGTTCTTTTTTTGTATTTCCTTTTCATAATAGAAAAAAAACAAACTCATTTTGAACTTTGTACCCCTACACACTGATTAAGACAAATGAAAAAGGCACCAGTCAAAAGTCAAGTGTGTTCAGAACATTCTGGACTTTGTAAATGATCACAACAGGACACTTTGTCATTAAGAGTTCAGAAAAGATCTGCAATTACCAAAAGTATTATAATGTGTAGTCATGTTTTGGATCGCAATCCCTTTTAAAATGGAGGACCATTTGGAGCAGTCATTTTAAAATTGTTCACATGCACATAATCATTTTACGGCTGTAAGCCTCTTAATCATTTTAATAACTTTTTTGGGTGCCTGTGGCTATTTATCCAATACCAGACCCCTTTCTCTGTTTGTCAGCATATGTATGAATTGAAAAGCACACAAAAAGCTGCACAGAAATTTTATGTGCAAATTGTCATCCTGCTTTGTTTTTACATCTTATCCATCATATTCCCATTAAATGTCACAATAAAGCACATATCAGCCTGCCAGATCAGTGCTGTACTCAGATTCTCTGTAAGAGTCTGTGGATTAATACCACAGCCTCAGGGCAAGGTTAAATATTCAAGAGATCCATTTTCAGACCAACTCCAAAGATGGTGTTAAACACACACACACACACACACACACACACACACACACACACACACGCACACACACACGACCCTAAAGACTAAGGTCTTTCCCAAAGAGAAAGACAAAAGAAGAGGAAAAGAAGAGAAGAGTCCCTTAAGAATACTGAAGGTGCACTGTCAGGAAAACTACTCCTTGAAGAAAGTGCCAGTATGTGGATTGTGGAGTCCGTTTGACACAACAATGAGTTGAGGAAACGCATAAATTATAGTTAAGAGCAAAAACCTGAAATGCTGTGAGTTTGATGAGGGCCTATCACTGCCACATTTAAAGCCCAGTAATTTACATATTGGGTTTCACTTGTTTAATCCACACTAAAAACCAGTGGGTAAAAAACAGTGAGCTGGGCAGTTATCCCTCTAATCTCTATAATCTATATAAAGCAGCACATACATGTCTCTTTTCTGTAGATGCTGTACTATTCTCATGATTTAAAGCTCATTAGATACAAAGGAAATAAATCAGTTTTCATATATGTTCATCCATACACATAAGATAACAACCTTTTACAAAGGTATTTAAAATAAGTTTTAGGTATGGTTTGATACAAAGGAATTTATTCATAATGTGAAAATGTAATTCCAGAAGAAACTGCAGAGAAACAAGTGTACCATGCAAATTAAAGGTCACAAATATCTGTTAAATTTTGATGTGCTATTGTCTTTATTCAGTGTTGCACAAAGTAATATGTCAATCTCATCTTTGCAGGTCATGTACACTTAACATCCTGTAACACCGACATTTGAAAACAGTGCTTTGTGAGTGCAAAGACATAAACACTTTTATCAAAGTGCAGGTTGCAATAAGTATAAAATGAGTCTAAAAGGATCAAAGAAGTCTTTCAAGTTGGTCAGAGTTAAGAGTTTCTCCAGTATTACGAACCAGTGAAAGAATGTGATTAAGCACACAAACACACAGAGAGCTTTTTTTCAAATCATTAGCCAGTGGAGATGCTGTCTGAATCTCTGTGGGTTTTCAGGATGAATAAAGTGAGTCAGATATAAACACTGACTCATCTTGTGTCTTTTCATTGATACCTACATCTGCAGTTCAAAGTTTTAAATCTCATTTTTTGATCTTACTTTTTTTGATCAGAAACGTCTTTATTTTAACTTAAGCTTTCATTACCAAATTACTTCAAATAACTAAATTGGAATCATTTGAGAAACATTATTTAGACGGGTGCATTTTTCCACCCACAGTCCCTAAAACCTTGGTTGAAGGAAGAATTTAAGGGAATGGCTCATCGTTTTTTTTGGGCGCATTAGCTAAAAATGTCCAAAATGAAATGAGGCGTAATTGTCAAAACCTGGTGCAATATTAGCAATACTGAATAAGTGATGACTGGATGCTTGACTCATCCAATTTATATAGAATTCGTACAATAATACCAGAAAAGTATTTTCATTAGGTGGACTTCTGTGAAGACTTGCTTATCAGAACATTTACTTTTTTATACTATAGTCATGACAAAAAGCAGTGTATTAGATCCCTTGGCAAGGCTTTCAGGACTGAAATAACTCTTCACAATTCTCACATTGATAACAAAGAGTGGTGAGCAACTGAAGGTAAGAGAAACAGAGAATAGGTAAGACACTGACCAAAATCAGCTACTGAAACATCTACTAAGCTACTGCTTTTCACATACCGTGTATGTGAAAAGCCTGGGGGAAACCGTGAAAGAAAAGGAAAAGGTAATAGGAGCAGCCTGAGCAGATGCCATCTCATGGGAAGGCTTCTAAATTCTGATGAAAATGCACTCATCTTGTTTCCAAAGTCATTCACTACAAACATCCTCATCCTATAAAAATCTCTCCCACCTTATGAGGCGAGCAAACATCAAATATTTGCTCCACTCCAGAGCCAACATTCTTGCACAGGGAGATTTGGGATTTTTTAATGCATAAAAAAAGAGCATGGTCAAAATGAACTAGGTGCTGCTTAAAACTGTCATATACATAAAACTGGCATTGTTCTAGTCAAATACCAAAGAAAAAACACTGTGACCTCTACAGCTTTTAGCTATTTAGAAGCAAATAAGCTAAAGCCCAGAGCAGGTGAGAGAATTATTTACCTTTCGACACCTTGGGAAGTTACTAATTTACATTAAGTCTATATTAGGTGTGTTAGATGACAGTCTGAGAGGCAAAGGCATGTCAGAAAACCAATATAATCCTGGCACATGTTAAGAAATAGTCCTTTGTAGAGAAGCAGGTGTTAGAAGTAAATATCTATAGGGAATGCTATTAAGAACAGAAAAAAAAGCCAGTGAAGACCACATTAGATATAAATGTTGTCCTTGGGCTGACATTTGCATGAAATAATCTTTAACTTTCCTGCTGTTCTAGGAAGAAAAGCAGAAATCGCTCAGCACTCTCAACCAATGAAAACAATAAAATTAAAAACAAAATCTGCTGTTGTCAAAGCTTTCTCTTCCAGGCTTTATTTGTCTGCCAGAGAACTGTTGATTCTTTGGTTTAGCCAGGGCTCCACAGGAAAACAAAGCCTCTTTTTCACTTAAGAACAAAGGGCTCTAGATGGCGAGCACAAACCAGCCCTATGTTCTTCAGTTTTATTAAAAACTCGAAAAAGATTTTTCATCAAAATGAGGAAAAACATGCTTTTCCTGTGTATTACTACCCGTTTCAAGTCACATCAAAACGGTCTTTCATGCGGATTCAGATTTAATACAGCAAAGCCTTCTCTGTACATAACACCTATATTTAGGTCCATTCAGCTTCGTGTTCACCTAGGGTGCAAGCACTCATCAGAAACCCAGGGTCTGAGAAATGAAAAACACTTGTTAATACATCACCCAGCTTACATCCATAATACACCATCTTTCCAGGCAAAAATACCTTTTTTGCTGTGACTCATTACTAATCTTGTCATTGCGTCCTGTTCATTGTTTGCTTGATAATAATTCAAGGCTATTTTACAATGCAGAGAGAGAGTAGGAGCACTGTATTCTCTTAATGGAAATGCTCTTTTTCCCTTTTTCCATCAAGACTACAGTCATGCTGGGTGGGTTGAAGGTCTGAATGTGTGACACTGATAAAAACTGGAACCCACACACTGCTGACAAAAAAAAAAAAGCATACCTGTTCAGCAAACCGTTTGAAGGTTTAACAAAGTCAACATTACAGGACAAAAACTACTCAGCAGCAGTGCCGATGCTATCTACAGCCAATGTAACTCGGAGCCTTAAAGTGTTTAAGTCTTGCAAGGCCATCCATACTCCCGACATTATTGTAAGCTGCTTTGAGAGAAGCCTCTTTGTCACGGCTTCGTGATACTATCATTGTGCTTACCCCGCCAATCACGCCGAATTCAAATGACAGAGGAACCAAACTAGGGCTGCCACAAACGATTATTTTGATAGTCGACTAGTCACCGATTATTTATGCGATTAGTCGACTAATCAGATCATCATCCATTGGACATAAAACTACAGCTTATTGCACCAGCAGCATCTGCTCTTATATAACTATCATTAGCTTACAGCTTTAAGCTTTTAAGGTGCTAACTAAAAATAAAGACAAGATGATAGTTTATTCAATTTTAATGAAATTTGCAGATTGTTTCGGTGAAGTTTAATAAACTCCTTGCTATCTAAAATATAACAGGACACCGGAGTATATTCTCCAGCATCTCACACTTCTGATAATCAGCTGTCTGCTTGACGTTTATTCAGCTGTGTAAAAACTATAACTTTAATCTCAGACAAACCGATTTACTCAGGAACAAATAAAATACTAAAAAAAAAAAAAAAAAGCCAAACAACAACATTTTTAATTTATCTAAGTGACTCATATATATTTAACCTGAGTAGCGAAAGACGGCGGTGGGTTTGAAAACAATTTGCCGGGAGTCCGGTGTTCTCACCGCGCTAGTGACCTAGCCCCCGGCTAGCTATCGAGCTAGTGGGTGACAGACGTCTCCGAAAACGTCGGAGCGCTTTTGAAAATATGTGGTGTCCTGATAAACTGAGCTGATATTTGAGGTTTACACAGCTACATTCTCGGCTGAAAATATGTTAAACGTTTATTTTGTGACCCAGAAAGAATAATAAGAGTAATATTAAAACTAACTAGGTGCCTCCATTGTTGGAAACTAAGCTGGGCCGCGCTATGAATTCTGGGACACAGCTGCTTCTTCTTCTTCTTCTTCTTCGGGGTTTAACGGCAGCTGGCATCCTTGTATATGCAGTGCTGCCATCTTCTGTTTCAGTCCGTTATTACACTCTTAAATCCTGCTACTTATTCCTGCGTCTTTTGTGATCTTACAAAGCTTCAAACGACGCGTCGACTATTAAATCAGTCGTCGACGATTTTGATAGTCGACGTAATCGTGACTAGTCGACAAATCATGGCAGCCCTAAACCAAACACAATTTTGAAGATCATCATCTCATCACAACCTGCATCCTTAGTTTTTCAGTGTCAGTGTCACGGTCGTTCAGGCAAAGCTCGAGTGTTTATATTTGTAGCAGATTTTACAGATTTTACATATCAAAATATCGTTATATCTAAATAACGATAATAAATCGTCTGGTCCTTAGCAGGTCTAGAAATTAAGTAAATACAATCTCAGATGAACAACAACAAGATGACATATTATACCAGGTCATCATTTCGAAACTGAGCAAAGATGCAGAAGCAGTATGTGAAAAACTAAGTCCACATTTACTGCTTCCATGAGAATTAAGAGAGAAAGTGGGAGCCAGGTGCTGCTAATACAAATGTACTCGATAACTGACAAAGTGTACCTACCCCTATAAAAGCAGAGGTGTTGGCAGCAATCAGGAAACAATCAGGTATCCAGGAGGTAATCAATGATCTTAGAGAAGGAATTGTTGGTTCCTATCAATGTAAGAAGTGTTATAAGCCCACTTCCAAACAATATCAATCTATGGTCAGATTATTCACAAACAAGGAAACATTTAACACAGCTGCCAGTCTTCCCAAGGTGGATTTCCAAGAAAATTTACCCCAGAATCTGATTTTGCAAACCTGAATGAACTGAAGCAACTCTGTAGAGTGGGCCACAGTTCCTCCAAAATGATGTGCGAGACTAAAAGTTATACAGAATCATTCAAATTATTGCTTCTGAAGATGGGTCTACAAGCTACGGTATCATGGGGTATACTTAGTTTCTTCGCATACTGTTTCAGCATTTTAGCTTTGTACTTCCTAGATAAATAAAGAAATGGTAAAACCTGTTGTGTTTTGTTCTGTCTGAAGTTATATTCAAGTCATTTAAGGAGCTCCTAAGGACCACATGATTTATTATGAAGCACTGATGGGTAAAACTTTTTTTTTTTAAACCATGACTGCAAACTTTACATCTAAGAATCCTAAAACATTTGGTATTTTTGTTTGATAGAGAAAAAAAAACACATAAAACATTAACAAGTTGGAAAAAAGCTACTTCCAGATAAAGTAATATCCAGGATAATGGCAAAAGACAAGACTGAAGCCTGCAGGACTGGGCTAGCTGATCTACCCAACAGGAATCTGACATCTCTCAGATCTGCTCACTTACTTCTTTGTTTCACTGTGTGTGTATGGCATTGGTTTCAGTTTTCCTCACTGCCCCCTGCCTTCTTTCAATCCCCTCCAGTGAAGCTATAGTCATGCAGCCTTTCCTGCAAGAATTTTATCCCTTCTTGGGCCAGACTGGCAATGCTCCCCACCTCCCTGTACCAGGAGCCCCCTGCTGGGTGTAGCTGCAGAATAAGGGGGAAGAAAATCTGTTGGTAGGCCCTTCGGGGGAAGACAGAATCAGACATCATGTCTGTGTGCATGCACATAGCTACGAGGGCGAAAAAAAAAAAAATCACAAAACGGGTACAACCAGGGAACTATTTCAAACATGCTTAAACAAACAGCCTCGGGACAACTTCTGAAGAGAGGTTACGTGAGAGGGTCTTGTCTGCAGCAGAGGAACTCGTCAAACAAACCCAAGTCATACTTACATCCCCCTTGTCCAGGGGAGAGTATAAGAGAGGATTATTAAAGCAAGTCCAGGCAAAGAACAACTGTATCCGAGTTTGGGGACAGACGGAAATGAAGTAACCAAGCAAACAGCCAGGGGCAGACAAACGATCTGGCTCTTGATTGTTGTCTACAGTGAGCTCATCAACAGTTCTGGGAGCCGCACAGATATGTTGAAGACAATCACGTTCTTGTGTCGCTGTGACAAAAAAATTAAACATTTTCACCTGTGACTATGCTCACACTGTGACTCCAGTCACCAAGCTAGACACAGGTTATGCACATAGACAACAATGAATGAAAAAGAACTGGTTTATAAGAGGTTACAGAGTACACTTTCACGCAGTCTCTCCAAAGAGAGAATTCATAGCACTGCATTTGGTTAAAACTGTCAGAAATATCTAAATAATGCAGGAACAGAGCTGGAAAAAGATGTTCAAACCCTGCCCGTTTCCTCACCTCCACAAATCTGCAAGCAGACTTGAGATTACATGTGATACAATCAACTGGTCGGTACATCCAGTCCACCTTAAAACAGGACATCAATAATAGGTGCTGTAATGGGGAAAGGAATAAAATTGAGCTGTTTTTCTAAAAAACACGCTGTTAGCAGTGTCACGGAGTGGCCAAACAAAATCCGCACAGATACACAGAGGGAGCTGCATCGTCCTTTTTGCGAGTAATAAAAACATGAAAAGCATTTTTCCAGATAGATGAGGCTCCAACAATGGAGTCCTGGGGGGCTGTTACATAAATTCGGCCTCTAGATAAATAGTATGGCTTTGACGTGGAAAGGATATTAGATGTCAAGAGTGTTATTAATTCACCATGGGTTTTTTTCTGTTCAAAAAAATATCAGCCATAAGCCAATTAAAACAAGGACAAACTAAAATGTTTGTTCCTGTTCCAGACGTATCTCTATCATCTTAAGAATACCTGAAATACCTGAAGCTTGACCCCCCCAAAGACTCAGGAATGTGCTTATTGTTATTTCACTTGAATGCTTGAGCGTCACTGAAGAATGATGTGCATGTAATGCTATAAATTACTATTTCTACTGCGGTTAACCTAAAGAGCTGAAAGCATCGTATCTACTTTGAATCCCAATCGAGGTATAATGAGTTTAAAAAAATACATTACAGATACATGTTCACATAGTTTTCAGCAAAGCAGGAGGCTTCTTGTTTTCAAGAGTTAAAATCTGGTTGTTGTTTTTTTAATCCACATTTGTATTTGCATATTTTTCCAGGTATGTTTAAAATTGTATTTTCTTTCATTTTTATGAGTTATCTTTATCTAAAGAAAATTTGTTTTAACTGAAACAATGTAACAAATACTTTTTCATAGGACTGTATGTACTACAATTTATATATTTATATCCAATTCCAAGCTGGACTGGAGAACGTTCTGGAACCTGTCCAGAAACTAAATAGCTGGAGTTCGACTTGTCAAAGGTTTGCAAATAATTGCTGTTTAATAGATAAATACAGATAGACTGCCAACAGGTTGCCATCAGTCTGAATGAATCAAACGTCAGAGGGATGTGTACTCCTTAAGATATTGCAAGCTTTGACACTTTACACTGGCTAAGTCTATTTTTGTCTTTTAGGTTGCTGTTTAGTTTGGGGATTGTTTTTTTTTTTTTTTTTTAAATCATCTCTGATCCAAGCCCAATTGCATTGTGCTCTGTATAATGACACTAAAGATCATGCACTCTTTAACCATCAAACAGGTCAAATCCCCACTACAACAGAAAAATGAACTAGCATTTCTACAAACGCACAGTCGCACTAAGCCCAGAGACACCCTCCTATTTTTTGTGTTTTGTTTTGTGATGACGGACCAGTGAAGCCACTCCCCACATTCATTTCAGAGAGTTCAGAGATGCGAGTGTGAACATGTATATGTGCACAGGAGAGCATGCGACCACATGAGTCCCACGTCCCAAGTGTGAGTTATACGTGGCATCTTCATCAGGCTCGCAGAGAGCTTTGCTACAAGGACGTCTAGTATGAAACGAACTGTTGAGACAGAAATGGCTCCTCAAGAATATGTGGCGCAATGCGAGGGTGCATCACAATCAAGACGACGCAAAGCATCAAGGCTGTGGTGGTGGTGGTGGTTGCACCACATACTTTGAAGCCATATGCATCTCAAACAAAGAAACTGCCTGCCAACAGCTTGATGGCCAATTACATCACAGATTGAGCGCTATGCCAAGCTAAATCAAAGTGTTGCAAAAATAAAAGGTTTTATTTAAAAAAAAAAACATACACTAGACTAGATATTTTTAAAAAGACAGTAACTGCAGATTTTATGTATTTTCAATATCCCCATTCAGGATTATTTTTAGACAATCCCAACCAAAATGTATATCCCCGGTCACGGCTTACAAGATTTTTAATTACCCCACAAATAGTGATCTGCAATGAAGCAGACAGTATTTAAACATAAGCCAAAAAAAAAAAAAAGAAAAAAAAAAAAGAGCTTCCACACAAAGAAAACCATAAAGTGCAACATAACCAATCGTTTCTCTCTGTTATCTGCAATGCCACTTAATTCTCTCAGCACAGAGAAAATGTAAAGCACTAAATCTGCCTGAGGGCGTTTTAAGGACATTTCAGGACCTTAAAAACACTGATTACTGAACAACTGAGTGGCCCATGAGCGCTCTAACAGGTGTTAACCTTCCTTCCTACAGAAGCTTATGTAAATACCTACACAGAGGAAAAAAACATGAATGCTAAACTAGGTTTCCAAAGATATAAACAATCAGTAATAAATGGTGGTTAGCCATTCAACAGACTGGAGACCTCTTTAGGGTTACCCCTGCTCTCTTTATGGCAGCTGGGATAGGCTCCCACCCCGCATGACCCTGAATTGAATAAGTGAAGGAAAAGGGATGGCTGGATGGATAAATAAAACATTTTTATTGTTTTGCTTTTGCACCAACCCTCTACATGTCCTCCTTTGCTCCATCCATGAATCTTCTCTGTGGTCTTCCTCTTTTCCTCCTGCATGACAGCTCCATATTTCACATCATATATCCAATATTTGCACTCTCTCCTCTGCACATGTCCAAACCATCTTTGTCTTGCCTCTCTAACTATCTTCAAATAACGCAATCTCAAACTCAGTGCATACAATAACTCTGTCTACTGCTAAAATTCCAGCTAGTTCCAGCTGTTTATTGAATTCCCTCCTGACTTTCAATCCTCTCAAAGTTGGTAGGAAAAAAAAGCCTTTACATGACGATTTGTCCAGTCCTTGTAGGTCTCAGCGTGTCTTCACATTTGCAATCTGAAGTCTCACGTTTTGAATGAAACCCAGAGTGAAATTCCGAGTCAATACCACCAAAGTCCCAAACTTTTCTGTTCAGGCACTAAACAAGTGTTTTTCCTTCTCTGTCTGCTGGATTACACTGCCAAACACACAAAACTATTCTGCTCAACCGATCTGGACTCTTTACAACAAAGATATGGTCTGAATTTCCAAACTCTTTGTATGACTCTTTTTTCATAAAAAGATCTTTTTAAAGTTTAAAGTCGCCAAATAACTGCATCTTAAAGTTTTACCTCACTGAGAGGACAAAGGAGGGTCAAAGAGCATTTTTTTTTCTAGTGAGAATTTTGCTTTCATTTCATACATCACTGAAGATGCAGAGATAAGCTCCTGCATCAGGGATAACGAGGCAGAACACAACACAGCCCCAAGACATTCATCTTTTTCACTTATCAGATATCAACTAAAAAAACAAAACAAAAAACCAGTGAGCATCTTTTGTGAGGTTTTGTAAAACAGTTTCATTGTTGTTTTCACTGCAGTCAATTTCTGTCACTTTTCTATAAGGATACAATTACGCAGGACAGTAAAGAAATAATGTTTAGCAGCTAATGCACTGAGTTTATATCCACACTCCCACCATAATTCACACATTTATTGATTAAGATCATGCTGATATTTACGGTGTTTATCAATTTAGAAACACCTTTCAGTATTACTGTGCATTTTATCAGCATATGACAATAAACTTTAATCTCATTCAAGCAGTTTCAGCAAAAACTCAAAAGTGTAACCAAGTAGATCAGTATTCCTGGGAATTTTGAATATATATATATATATATATATATATATATATATATATATATATATATATAATAATCCATCTGAGACACTAAAGACAAAAACAAAAAGGTTTGTCATTACTCCTAATCTTATAAGTCCGTCACTGACGCCCAAAAAACCCCATGCACTGTTATCCCCCCCCCAAAAAAGAAAAGAAACCATACCTCACACTGCAGTGAACAGCTGATACCGAGAGAAGACTACAGACTGTGTCTCAGCAGGGGGCCTGACTCTCACATAATCTGAGTTTTAATAAGCTTTTCCGACCCTACAATTAATTTGTAGGGTCGGAAAAGCTTATTAAAAGACCGCTGATTAAGGATCAAATGTCAGTAATCAGGTTACTAAGATTACCTGCAAACCATAATATAATATTTACACTGTAAAATTCTTGATAATACAGATTATGTCATGGGTGTAGGTATGCATGTGTGTCTTCAGCTTGTGTTACATAAGAGTCAGTCTGCCAGAAGGGTTTAATTGTTATGTACGCAATGAGAGTTGTGTTTCTTTCCTACAGCTGTTTGTAGGAGTCTTTTTATTTGACTATGTTAAACTTATAATACAACTTTAATATGATATGAATGCATTTACAAAACAATGCATTCAAACAACAACAGTAATTATCTTGGGCAGAGCCCATCACTGGCCCATAGCTTTAACAAGTCAATTAAACACTGACCTAATTACCAGAGTCATTAACCTGCCAATTTTAAATGCCTTTACATTTAAATCTCAAGTTAAAGATATATGGTGGAAAACCTTCTATAACACATCTATAGTATATTGTGAGCCCAACAACCAAACCATACAGTTCTATACAATGGTTAGTAGAACCTGATCATAGAGGGTTAGTATTAAGAAGCTGCAAGTCTGCTTACTGGTAATCTTGAAAGAGGTCACATGTCCATCAGGATTTCTTTATTACATGGTTATCAGCCTAAACAACTATCTGCTGCCCTGTAGTACACAATAAACTCTGTAGGTTATCCAGGAGCTAAAATATGCAAAAAAAAAAATTCAAACTACTTCTGGGACATGAGGAAGTTAACCAGAGATCATCTCTTATCACTGTATAACAAATTAACTCTCGTAAAAGCTCGCAAACACACGTGAGTGTGGGTCTGTACCAAAAGGCAGAACGCGAGAACATGACAAACACCTGATAGCCGCTTCTCACGCACAGCACAAATGAAAGCAGCGAGGTCATTAGAGGTTCAGCAGGTTAGCCCCAGGCACACCCCATTTAAATCCGCACTGTCCCAGCGGTCATTATTCCTGCTAGTAGCAGGGAGTTCGAGCCAGGAGCCATATTAAGCTGCACGGCAACTTCAAGTAACGCACAGGTAGCAGTAACGGAGACTGCAGCAGTATATGTCTGTAAGGAACTTACTTTATGAAGTAACTGGCCCCTTCGTCCGTAAAACCTTCCTCCCATCCGCAAGGCAGGTCTAAAATAAAACCAGACAACAGACTTGTTCGTAACACTTGAAACTTTGTCGGGCCCGGACCGTATAGTGAAGTTAGCAGCGACAAACACCGTTAAATAAGCAAATATGCGAAATAAGCACAGGTGAAACTGCCCTGGAGACCTAGCTTAGCTAGCTACCTGAGCGTATCATGTGTCCAGAGTTTACAGGTTGACCGGAGCGGGGATGGAGCCAGGTAGTGGTCCGTGTCTCATCGCTGCAGCACAGACAGAGAGAGGAGGGAAAAACACCTGTTACACCGCCGGGAAGAAAACACCGGGCAGACCCCGCCAACTCCCGTTAAACCGGGAGAGACGGCGCGATAAAGCGTTTGTTATCCCACTCACTTGATGAAGAAGACCCTGCCGTCCCCGCAGACACCGTAAGACCAGTGTTCAGGTAAGGTGTCCCGCCCGAGAGGCGCCGCCATGATCCGGCTTCAAGTCCTATTTCATCTCATTCCCTCTCCATGAAGTCTCCCGGGAGCTCAATAATCACTGCTAGGGCCAGCGCTGCCTTCAGGGACTCATCGGAAGCCCGTACATCCGAGCATCAACATGATCAGGCAGTTACAGAACAGGGCTTTAAACAGATGAAGATTAACTCCAAAATTTCTGGAAAGCAGGTTTAACGATTTTTTTTATGCATTGGTGTTTTGAACAATACCAATATAGGCAATAAAACTGAATATAAAACGGACAGAAGCTGAAGTATTATATAGCATCCAGGCTTATATGTATATGTATTGAGTTTGTGTATATATAGTGAAGATTGCAGGGTTGTTGTTTTTTTGTTTTTCTGTTTCCCCGCCTCGCTTCTTGCCTTCTTTTTTCTTATAACTAATTTGCCCTTGTACTCTTTTGTCACCTCAGTAAAGACTCCTCTAACACATTTTTTAAGTCTTACTCCCTGTTAATCTTTCTCACCTTCACATTATGCTGACACAAGTTATTTCTCGTTATCTCTTATCTCATGGTTGTTACTTTCTAACCAATTACTTTATTCCCTATTATACAAATTTAAATTTAAATGGCAGCTCAAAGCTTAATCATATCTTTGCTTGCTTTCCAGACTCAGCAGTCCGTCTTGCCTCCTTTTACACTCATAGCTCCAATTAATTCAGAGATAGAAAAGCTTTGAACCCTGAACTGTCATTTGATAGCTTATTCCTTTCATTTATTATGACCAGAGGCTCAAACATTACCTCTAAACCTGTTAACTTCAGTCTGTGTATTCACATAGACACACATTTAGATTTACAGTCACAAAACATATCACCCAGTGTTTAAACAGATTTTAGGCTAAATTTAATTGAAAAAAAAAAAAGCATTACAGTGAAAGGAATTTTCCAGTTTATTCTTGTCCATTTCTTTGAGTGTTGAGACTCTGCCAAAGCAATCTGGACTTAATGTCTATAGTCCTGGCTGTGGCTCTGTTTATGTGCTGCAAGCTTGTATGAGAAGCAATCAGCCTGAGCTCAAAATTGTGACTTTTAAGCGATTATTATTTTCACAGTTTCACCAGTTCTAGTCCAGTCAGAAACCATCAGTCATCTTTGCAATGACATCTTTGTGTCTTTTACTAAATGGTCCCATAAATCTGTATAAAATATACATTTTCCACAGGAAACATTTATAAAGAAAAAAAGCCTGATTTGTTGCCCTTCTACAGCCATATATTCAAGTGCTGTGCTTTAAGTAGAATGTTCAGGTCTCTGTACTTTACTTCAGTAGTACTTGAGACAACTGTGTACTTTTACTCCTTACATTTTGAAAATGGACTTGTTACTGTGGAGCAGGGAAATAATTTTACTGCTATTGTTAAATAATCATCATCATTACCATTGCATTAATAATATAATCTGCAGCATTGATATTGCATTCAGAGGTTTAAACAGTGTGTGTCTTTCAGAAAGACTAAGTTGCAGGAGTTGACGGGAAGTTGCAGAGAGTTTGCAGAAGTGAAAGCAGAGTCTAAGTTATTCTGAGGAGCAGGCTAGACGAGGCTATTTGAATTACTAGGTTATTCAAATTGTCTGTTATACTTTTATATTCTTTTATTAAGCTTTTAGTAGAGGTTCTTGATTAAAACATTTATTCAACATAGTACATATAGTTTCAGTTAGGTTATTACACATAAGGATGAGCCTCTGGTCTGGTAAAAGGTCAGAAGTGCAACGGGTGAGATGAGAGAGCATGTAAGGTCAACACATACACACACACATACATTAGTTAGACTCATTTATAGGTGAGAAGTTGGTCATGTTTGTCTCTGGAAAGAGGAACAGTGTCTGGCAGGATGTGGGGCTCGTGTTCCAGACGAGATAGAAGACAACGTTCTTTTAAACCGTGTTAAAAGTCATTGTGGTTTTGATTTGACGTATGTATATATTCTGTCTGTGACGTATGAAGGGGCGTCATTAATTCAAACCCTGATGCTATAAAAATCTGTGTATGCTTTGATTAAGTCGAAGATCAATTGCTGTCTGTGGTGATCTTCCCACGCGTGTAATCATTAAAATCAATTGTTTGACCAAGATCTTCTGGACCTGGTTGTTTGTACTCTCCTTCCTCAATCTTTGAACCTTAACATTACTTTTGCTTTAAGTCATTTGAGGGAAGTTATTATTTCGTCAATGCAGGCCATTAAACATCAAACTGATCTGAGTCTGAACAGCAACACAGGAAAGGAAGTCCTGTTCACCTATTAGTCACCAGGGAATGTCACATAAAAATAGATAAAAGAGCCAAAATGGTGTGGAATAGTCAGGGGTTAAAGTGGGCCGGTGTTTTTATTTATTTATTTATTATGCACAACATCGGAACGACTGCAGGTCGTGGTAGCAGTACTTCAGCATATAGCTAGCCCAACACAATATGAGCACAATATGTTTGAAGTCTTCTAGTTTTCTCATAGTGGTTTTGAGTGTTTGTTTTCTTTGTATTCTTTGTCTGTTTCCCCAGTCATGTCTCTGTTTATTGTCTCCCTTTGTGTTTGTTATGTCTGTATGTCGCACTCTCAGTGGTAGTTTCCTGTTTTATTTTGATAGTCTCTTGTCCTGCTTGTGTTATGTTCAGCTTTGTCTGACTTAGTTCACCTGTGTCTTGTTTTGCCCAGCCGTGTTGCATCTTCCTAATTACCTCATGTGTGCATTAAAGTCCTCAGTTTCCCTGTTGTCTTCATCATGTCATTGCCGTACTCCTCCATGTTGTGTGCTCAGCTAATGTTTTTGTTAGCCTTGCTGTTTCTACCTAATAAAGCTGCACTTTGAGTTTACTTTTGTCTGAGGGTTCCTGCATTTTGGGTCTGCTCTCCACCGGATGATCTGATATCCTCGTGTTGGTGTTGTTCCCAGACCATCATGAAAATGTTGTTCCAGGTTCAACATTGCAAGTGACCAATCACATTGTTGTGACGTTATTCTTTTGCGCGCCAAGCCATTCGTGCATTTATGAAATTCCAATGTTGCAAGGACGATATCAATTCTGCTTACTGTTTATTAAAGGGTTACGGTTAGGGTTAGGGTCAGGGTCCGTTGATCGGCGGACAGAGGCGGTTTCACGCAGCTTTAGTACAGTTTTTTGTTTTACGCCGGTTTTTCCCGAAGTCGCAAAAGTTTGACGTCACAACATTCTGATTGGTCACTTGCAATGTTGATCCTGGAACAACATTTAGTATGATGATCTGGGAACAACACCAACACGAGGATATCAGATCAACCGCTCTCCACCTACCACCCAGCATGCCTATGCAATTCTGACTTTTTCATCAAAATTTCTTTTTTTTTCAGAATTCTGAGAAAAAAGTCAGAATTAATAATAATGGATTGGATTTATATAGCGCTTTTCAAGGCACCCAAAGCGCTTTACAATGCCACTATTCATTCATTCGCGCATTCACACACTGGTGGAGGCAAGCTACGGTTGTAGCCACAGCTGCCCTGGGGCAGACTGACAGAAGCGAGGCTGCCATATCGCGCCATCGGCCCCTCTGGCCAACACCAGTAGGCGGTAGGGTAAAGTGTCTTGCCCAAGGACACAACGACCAGGACAGAGAGCCCAGGGATCGAACCGGCAACCTTCCGGTTACAGATACGCTTCCCAAACTCCTGAGCCACGGTCGCACCCCGAATTCTGACTTTAATCTCAGAATTCTGAAAAAAAAAAATTTTGATGAAAAAGTCAGAATTCTGACTTTTTTCTCAGAATTCAAGAAAAGAAGAAAAAAAAAAGACGTGCCCACTTTTTTTTTTCCAGTGGCCCTAATCCTCTTCCACAGACACAAGTAAAATGTAGCCAATTGTGTTTATTGTCCGCCCCATCCCCCTACCCTGTGGTAGGGAGATGGCAGAGAAAATGGAGGGGGGATGGGGGTGGGCTTGTGAAGAAGAGAGTAAAGGAAAGATAGAAGAGGAAAAAGCACTAGGCGACAGTGGGGAGGAAAAACTGCCTTTCAACAGGGAGAAACATGAGGGTGAGGGTGAAAAAGAAAAAGGATGAAAAGGTGAGGGGAGAGGTTTTAGGAGAAAAAGGGAAAGAGGGAAGCAAGGGGGGGGGGAGAAGGGGTGAAAATTAAGATGGAACAGAGGTGGAGAAAAAGGAGGCTATATCAGGTGAGGAGCAGCAGTCTCCCTCCTCTGGAAAAAGAGGAAGCGTTTTTGCTTCTTTTTCAGGCACTGATCCGGCACTTTTTTTCTCTAGGATGAGGGTTTTCAACTCATCGATTGTTTCTGCATTTTGTGTGTCAAGTTTCTTGCATCTTTTCTCCACTTCTGCAATTTTGCTTCTTTTTCATCAAGCTTTTCTTTTAGTTCTTTAGATGTTGCCTCTTGTATTAGCTTTGCCTTGTGCATTTCTGTATTTCTCTGTTGTGCATTTCTTCTAACTGCTGACTTCTTTGGATTTCTTGAAACATACACTGCAGGTTTTCATGCGATTTTTCTTCTTGTTGCTTTTGAGCCTGTATTTCAGTGTTTTGGGACTTCAAGTTGTTAGAAAGTTCCTCAAGTTGTCTGTTTTTTCTCAGCATTTCAATGATCTTACTCTGCATCTCTGAGCATTGTTTTTCCAGTTTGTCCTTTTCTTCTTCCAGTTCAGTTGCTTTGTACTTCATGTTATTATAAAATTCTTGTATTTTTTTTATTTTTCCTCTCAAAGTCCTGGAGAAGAGGAAGTTTTTCTTCTTTCTGTGTTATATTCTATTGCTCTTTATCTTGAAGAAACTCTTTATTTTGTTTCATCAAGCGTTATTTAGAGTATTTCTCTTCCGTGTCTTCAAGCTTGCGGTCCATTTCTTTCTGTTTTATATCATGTTGCGTTTTCTCTTGAAGCAACTCTTGATTTTTGTGCAGGGTTTTATCAAGGCTTACCTGCACCCCACTGTATTTTCTCTCCATGTTTTGGAGTTCACACTGCATCTCTCTCTGTTTTATGTTCTGTTGTTTCTTCTCTTGGAGGATTTCTTCATCAAGCTTTCCTTGGAGCTCCTGGAGCTTTTTGTCTATGTCTTGGAGATCTCATTGTTTCTCGCCAATAATACCTTCCTTTTCTTGAAGTTGGTCGGACAGTTTTTTTTAATTCAGCGCTCTTTCTCTCATTTTCTTCCATGAGGAACATAATCTTCTCTCTGTTCATGAGATTTTCATTCTGCATTTCTTCCAAGCGTTACTTGTTCACCCCAGGGAAGAGAGCTGAGGTAAGCTTGTCTTTTTGGATCTTCTCTCTGAGACATGCTGGAGTCTGGATACAGTGACTTTGAAAAGGATCCGAATGTTTCAGAATGCTTCTCTGGCAAACGATTGAATGCTGCGAATAATGGACTAAAAGTTGTTGCTTCTTACTTCACCGAAAGCCAATATTGTTCCGTTGTCATTCACGCCACAGCTTAGGGTCGCAATTTATTTGTTTTCCAGATGTTAACGTATTAATCGTGTTTTAGTAATACGTGAACATCTGTTATAGTTACATGTTTTCGTGTCATATGTAACTTCAGTTTAAGTGTTTTTCTTCTACACTGTCTGGACGTGTAACCTTGACAATACACAATGCAAGGTGCTGCAGTCAAGTGGCATGATTCATTATTGAAGAATGTCATAAATGGTTTGAAACTATTTTCTTATCAGTTTTTGACATTTTTCATTAAACGATTATCAAATTTAACTTAATATTTGAGTGTTTCTTAGTTTTAGACTAGCTGGTTAGTCTTCTTTTCCCCCCCTTGTTTAGTCGACTAAGAAATTAATTACCAGGAACATCCCTAGTGTGCAGATGTTTTGGGTTGTTTTTTTTAACTGAGTGGAGATCTTGCCATTGAGAAACTGATACTGTGAACCTGAGCCACCACTAGGCAGAGGTGGGAAGTAACGAAGTACAAATACTTCATTACTGTCCTTAATCTCTGTATGCACACAGAAATGCTTTTAATAGGCGAGAGAATGATTAAGGTGATACTGGAAATCAAATCAATCTCATTCTGATTTACTGCTGTATTCCTGTTTGCACCCAAACCTTAAAAATATGAGGCCAGCTATGATGGGTTTGGTGGTTCTATGACGATACAGAAACCCAGATTTCTCCTGACACTCTGCTAGTGTACGTGTAGGAGGAATATTGACAAAGCACATAGAATTAGGATATAATGTAAACACAGAATTCCACAGAATTTCTTCATGTAACTATTGTTTTCAGTTGGTACACTGACCTCAGTGAACGCTATTACGATACAACAAACCCCAAGAAGTCATTAAGGTGAAGAGATTTGTGGTCATTTCTGTTACCCGTTACCAGTGTTACTAGTGTTTTCATGATTACAAAATTTTAGCCAGTACTTAAAGGCACCACACTAGCGGGTTCCCACAGTGAAAAAACAGCAAAGCAAGAATGGTGCTCTGCCAGTGCTGTTTCTGAAGGTAATGGGCAGAGGGCATGAAAAATGTGCTGATTGTGGGCTCTTTTGAATATTTGCCACTTAGGTGATTTAACTAGGAAAGGTCTGATTTGATTTTATAAATGCTGCACACAGCTTGATTCCCAGCCAAGTCAGACACTTGTTGCCCACTTCTTTTTTACAGGGTCTTTAAGTAGGGCTGTTTCATTGTAGTTAAGCCTTAATGCTGCTATTTTTGCAAATTAGTTTCATAAGGTGAAACGCCGGTGTAATTTTGGTTTAAAAATAAAGTTTAGTATTATCATGAAACATGGGAGGGGGACTTATTATATTTACATTTACATATTTAACTTTGCTTACGTTTCTTTGAGCTTACCATACAGTTTCATTGTTTTTAGTGCTTTGTTATTGTTCTACAATTTAGAAAATAGTTTCTTAAAAATAGATGTCTTTAATTTTTTTGCATGTGAAGTTGACAATGTAAGTGGGAAGCTATGTAATGACTGAACACACAACATGATAGATACATCCATCCATTTTTCTTCCAGTTCAGGGGTCACAGGGTTGCTGCATTCTATTCCAGCTCTCAGAGGGCAAGAGAGTACATCCTGTAAAGGTTGCCAGTCTAACACTGAGACCTACGCAATCATTTATGCTCACATTCACACCTACCACCAACTTCAAAACACCCGTTAACCTAACATGTATGTCTATGGACTGCAGGAGAAAGCCCGAATAATCGGAGTACAAACTCCACGCAAAAATAACCAGTGGATTCAAACTTGGAACCTTCTTTCTTCAAGGTGACAGTACTAATCACTGTGCCACCTGCATGATAGATGTTAGATTTTTTTTTCCCAGGGGGGGGAAGAGAGAAAACAAGAGCTTGTATGAAAGAGTGAATGAGACATGCTGTATAAAGCGCTTGTATAAAGTATAAAATGCTGCCAAGAACCATCCATTTACCAAAGAAATGTCCAATTAAACTCCCCCAAAATGGGTTTAGTTTTTATTTATTATTATCTTCTCTTCTCTTTCTGTCTGTAAGCTTGAAAAGGTTTTACATTGATTCTAAACAAACTTTGTAGGGGTGTAGAGTGGGGTCATGTTAAATTTTTGTAAATTTGCCTTATATCCACTGAGCATTTCAAGGTTAACTTAATGATTTATTGGTTGAAAATTGGCAAATAAAATTTAGAATAACTTACAAACTATGATTCTTTCAAGTGTGGTGTGTACTGTACATAGAGAAAGTACTATATAAAGATTCAAAATATGTTTCATACACTTACACCCATAATAAGATGACTGTCTAGACTTGTAGTTTGAGACTGTAATGTTTACTTGCAGCAAACATGTTATCGTTGGTTTTCCTCGGTGGCTCATTAAGATAAATACGAGCCTCCATCAGCTGTCAGACGCTGTTGTTCTGAGTCACTCATCAGGAACTCTGAGCTCACTGGAATTTCATTTTCCGAAGTGACTCCACATCCATGAGACATGTGATGGCATGCTTATGACAACATTCTGACACACTTTCCATGAAGACCTGTTATTTTGAAGTCCACATTTGGGAGAAAACAAAACAAAGCGTTCCGTGTGAGCTGTTGTTAAGTTCACAGTCAGGAGAAATCTTCTCACCAAAAACAGTCATTTCCTAAAGGGTACAATGCAGTGTGAAGAACACAAAGCCTTTGTTGATAATTGTCACAGTGGTCTTCATTTACCACTCCCTGGAGCCTATTCTAAAAACACAAATGTTTTCCATTGATTTCCAAACACTAGAGCATGTTAAACTCCATTTTGATTTTGATTTTGTTGTCGAGTTATAACAATTTTCCAATTTCAACACTTGTTTCCAGCAGGGAAGCATGGCCAAATAATCTGCTGGTTTAATTTTGCACATTTTTCACATCTGGGGATTTTCGAGTACATGTGTTTGGTATCCTCTCCCCTGTCTGGTTTCAGTTGCCAGCACTTGCTTTGTGGAGGCACCGCCAAATCAACAACAGAAACTCCTGACAAGGCAGAGTGAGCTGAAGGGCAGGTAGAGGTCGGCACGCACAGCCTCGGCCACTGAAATCCCAGGGGATTTTTCTACCATTTGGAGTGTATTTGTGTGGAAAGATAAAGTGCTCGCATATGAAAAAAACAATGAGAGACTTTTCCAGCCAAGTCATGATATCACAGGCTCACACGTCAGGAAATTGACGCTAACAGCTCTGCAGCACTATATGTATGTGTTGAGGTGCTGGCCCACCTAACCCTGAACTTACAGTATACACATACTGCAGATTTGCATACCAGAACATTAAAAAAAGGCACAGCCCCACTAAAATTCAATATTTGAGAGTTTTTTGTCTTTAAGGCTTTCTTTTTAAAAAAATATACGAATAATGTTTGTGTGTTACTAGCTGTCAGCTTTCACTTATTAAAATGAATGATTGAATTTACAAAAATGCATTAGAAGCAATATACATGGCCCCAAAACGCTTAAAAGTAGACCTTAAATGGCTTTTGAGGTCTGCATATGTACTCGAATATGTACTCAAAATGCCCTAAACCCTGGTTTCATACAGTTTTTTCTCTCCTTAAGGTCTTATGATGTCATTAAGAGTGGATATTCTTCATTGTACACATGGGTGGAGTTTCTGGGTGAGCACACAGAAGCATATAAATAATCATTCGTTTTGAATTTTTCAATCATGCAAAGCTACTTACATGCAATCAAACAAGCATGATAAGCATGGTAACTCCATTTAGCATGACTGCAGCAACATGGTACCGGCCCCCAACCAGTCATGACAGATGGATGACCCGTCCTTAAGCCTTGTTGTGCTGGATGTTTGTTTGTGTTAAAAGGGAGTTTTTCCTTCCCACTGTCACCAAGTGCTTGCTGGGGGGGGGGTTCTTTATTATTGTAGCATCTTTACCTAACAATATAAAGCGCCTTGAGGCAACTGTTGTTGTTATAATGAACTTTTTTTTCCCTCTTGGGTGGCGTAGTACATCGAGCTGCAAAAACAACAGTCGCCTATCATCACTTGACAGTTGTTGCTGAACCTGTTAGTAAGTGATTACTCTGTTTTACACATATTGCAGACACAAAGCAACATAATTATCCCAGTGCAATGTTTTTCATGGAAACCCAGTCAGTGCTTAACTGTCATCACTAAATAGAATCAGATGCCAGTTCTTTGTTGGGTCTTTGAAATATTTTGTTTTTCAGTTATAAATATAAAATGTGTATTACTGCAGCTTAACATCTGTCAATATGCAGATTACACGGTACAATGATTTTGCACACTGCTGTTGAATCTGTGTATATCCTTACTGATAAACCACCTAGAAGGAGGCCCTGGATCCTGCATAATCCTCCTCTTTCTTTCTCTTCCTGCATCCTTCTTTAACATGAGTGCATGCAATGTCTAATACACAGTGACACACACATAAAAAGATACATCTGCTCACCGACTGCCACACTCACTTCCCTGATGACTCCATTTCCTGGATTAGGGAGACTCAATTATTTTGACTTTTCTTTCATGCATTTTATTGCAGCATTTTGTCATCGTGCTGACATTTTTATTTTACTGTGCTTGTCCTTGTCATCTTGTGTTCACTCACTGTAATTTGTTGCTTCTCCACTCCAACGCATTCTAGAGAATGCAGTTTAATTCCTACTGGTTTTTGGCCCATTCAAACTCTATGCTATCATCTGGAGGAAAATATCTACTATGTGAAAAAAGTGGTCTCATCTTATGCAGTTTGACTAGAGAATAGTGTGGGGTTGTTGTTTTTTTGGGTTTTTTTTTACAAAGCAGACAGCAGCCAGCTGAGGTGTTTATCAGCCTGTGCCTGTTGCTCCCCTTCTTTTATTTATACTGCACAAAAACAGCAGTCACCAGGACATCCATTATCGCCAGTAGTGTGTGAAGCACTGAAAGACACAAGAGAAAACAAAGAAAGCAAACACAGAGAAACAAGACACCCGGATCTGGATGCAGGATGGGAACACTGTGGATCTGTGTGTACACAGAGCTGCCAGCGAGGCAACAAAAATGCAGATGTGTGTCAAAGAAGCGGAACGGTTGTGGACCAAATTTTGACAATTGTGACGATACCTCACATAGAAAAGTATATTTTTATACACATGAAATTCAAAGACTGAAATGAGTGACCATCTGTGGAGATTTTAAATGGGAAGTATGCTTGAATAAAATGACTCATATTTAATTTTTGAACCTCTAAAATCATCCACCTCACTTAAAGAAACAGTCTCTTTTTTAGAAATTATTTTCTTGATGCATCTGTCATATCAAAAAGTTGTCTCTGAAAATAGCAGGCCAGTGGGGTAAAGAATAGTTTTCAAAATTCTCAAGCAATAAAACCTGCCTCAAGAAACAGATCGATGTGAAAGTAGCGAAACACACACAACAAAGAACCACACTAAGTAAACGCCACTCTGCTGACTTTCAATGAAGGACTCGCTGTTCCAATCCAGAAGAGAAACTGCAGCAGCAGTTTTACATTAGAGATGTAAGACTCTTGATGTGTGCCATCTGCAGGTAAGGAAGGCAACAGCTGCAGGATTTTGACAGCTGTGCCACCTACAGACGGCTGCTGGCTGTTTTTATCACAAGGCTGAACAACAGAAATCTAAACATGAGTAGTTGCAATTCACTGAGGCCAGTAAATGATTTTTCAGTGTAGAAGTGTAGCTGTTTCCTCAGAAGAATGTATCTTGGTAATTGCCTGAAAAGCCTTAGTTTAATGTCAACTTCAGTGCTTTTAATAATGCAAAATAAATAATAACAGATCCAGTCTCCAGGTTGAAAGAACAACCAAACAGATGCAAAAATTAATTGAATTTGACAGTTTTGTACCTTTTGGTATTTGAGGCTTTATTTCAGGTTTCATCTGTGAGGTCTGAGTCGTCACTTTAAGTTTAACCCAAGATTTTTTGGGGAAAACAGGACATTTTTTGAGGGTCAAGAATGTCTTCTTGATCATTTGGAAAGTTAGAATAACAAATGATCAAGAAGCACTCCGAGAGCACAAACCTCCGACATGGCAGCTCACTTACCTTTAAGGAAATATCACAGTGTTTTCTCTGTATTCATTTTGTTTTCTTTGAGCTTTTTAAAAATAATTTAAGAAATGTTAGTGCAGTAAAAAAAAGTGCAAGCAGTTGTTGTTTTCCCTGTTGAAACCCATTTTTATATACCTGACATAATTTAGACTATAATTATTTTTCATGTGGATTTATGTGGACATAACACACGTGTAGCATTCATTTCACTGTTTGGTAAACTTTGTTTAAAAGTTGTGGAGCAGGGAAATTATTTTACTGCTATTGTTAAATAATAAATATAATCTGCAGCATGGATATTGCATTCAGGGGTTGAACAGTGTGTGTCTTTCAGAAAGGCTAAAAGTAACAGGACAGGAAACAGGCTTGGAGAGTTTGCAGAAGCAGGAAGTTATTTTGAGCAGCAGGCTAAGACGAGGCTTTAACAATGTAACAGATAGCTTTAAGAAGGCCTTAAGATGTTATGCATACAGTTATTATGTTGACCTTGTATTTCAGGTGCAGTTATGACTATTTTATACACAATGCATATCTGTGCTTATTAAAGAGTTGGAGCTCGGTCAATTAATTGGGGGTTGGAAGCTTTGTTCGGCGCGATGTCCGGACAATCTATTGTGCAAGTGACTTGGAGCCATAGAAGGAATTGCAGTACATGCTTACAAAACACTTATATATCAGATCATTTTATATTAAGCTTTTAAGTAGAGGTTCTTGGTTAAAACATTTATTTAGTAGAAGACATACATATAGTCTCAGTGAGCCTCTGGTCTGGTGAAAGGTCAGAAGTGCAACAGGTGAATTGAGAAAGAGCATGTGAGGTCAACACACACACACACATGAGTTAGATTTATTTAGAGGAGAGATTAGTCATGTCTCGGTGAAAGAGGAACAATTCACTTTAAGACAAGAACGGAAAGTACCAGCCATGAAAATAGAAGATGATCTTCTGGGTTAAAAGTCATTGTGGTGTTGATCTGATCTATGTATAAAATGTATCTGTGACGCATGAAGGGGCGTCAGTAAATCAAACCCTGATGCTATAAAATATCTGTTTATGCTTTGATTAAGTCGAAGATCAATTGCTGTCGGCGTACAGAGTTGTCTTCCCACACGTGTGTAGTCATTAAAATCATTGTTTGACCAAGAGCTTCTGGACCATGGGTGGTTTGTACTCTCCCTCCTCAATTGTGAACCTTAACAAAGTTTACATGAAAGCTAAGTGGAAAACGTTTTTGATCAAAGGTTTATGTTTTCCAAAATAAAAAATAGTCAGGAACATTGTACATGTATTTAAATATTTGTATTGTAACTGTTTGAATGTATTTAAACAGTTTTAACCATTCTTACTGTAATGAACATAACAAAGTCATAATAAAATGATATTTAGAACACCTGTATGTAATTCTCTATATGCAGTCAATACAAACAATGGCAGTAAGAAACATAGTTTTGAATAGCTCTATATAGCATTATTATCACTTTGACTTATCTATTGACCTGAGGTCAGAAGTCAAATGTGACATGATATTTTAAATCTTTATGTGATACTTTCTATATGTTAACAATTGTAAGAATACTAGTTTCTCAGCTCAGTTTTAAGGCTTTTTGTTCATTTTCAACTACTAAATCATTAAGTTGACCTCGAAGACCTTGGTGGATCTGAGGCAAATTTGAATGGATTGTTAACATGACCCCATTCTGAACCCCTGCAAAGTTGGACCAAAATTCATTCAAAACCTTTTGTGCTGTTGTGTTTACAGACGCAATGACAGAAGGCACGCCAGCAAATGCTAACAGAAAAACATAACCTCCACCATGGAGGTTAAAAATTATCCGTATCTAATTGCCTGAAGGTAGCGCAAGAGTTCAAATTGTTGTAACAACAGATGCAAAGTACCCTTGACTGGAGGAGGAAACATATTTAGGGTATATTGAAGCTGCTAGGGCCCTCCTGAAAGATAGCTTGCCCAGTGATCACCTTGTCTCACAGTGAGCATTGTTTTGTGGAGAATCTGTTTCCTGTCCAGCTTTCTCTGACACTTATTCTGGTGCTTCTGGGACTATTTTGTAGTTTTGTTTTAAATCTTCAACTTGCTCATTCACTCTGGTGAAACTGCTAAACTCAGTTAATGTGTTCAAAATAGCAACGCTAATATCAACACTTGAGCGCTTATCTGATTTCTTTCTGACTCAACACAAAGGCATGCCATCACAGGAACATAACAGTATTACTTTGTGATTGTTTGAGCATCATATTACATCATTTGTCACCGTGAAGGAATTCTGAAGTAAGTCATGGCCACTCTAACCTGTGTTTTTTCAAAAATGCCAGAGAACCTGGTTTGGCTTTAAGTCCTCAGTAAACAGAGCTTTCAGACAGAAAGATAAATGTGCACAGAAACTATCAGCCTTTATCTGCCCGCTCCCTTCTTTGCTCTCTCTTCTTGTAATGGGTAACCAAAGCTTTCATGGATTCGAGGATGAGCCTTGGGGTCTGTGCCCTCGTCTAGATTGCGTCAACAATTGTTGGCAGAACAGCAAAAACCTCAGGTGGCAAAGAGATTCACGGGAATGTTCAGAAGCACTCTTGATACGCCAGATAAACACACACAAACACACAGTTCAGCCATACACTTTTTTTGGCACCGTTCTCACTATTGTGTCTTATGTAAATGTGGGCTGAATAATGCATGGCTCTGCTCCATACGAGGGTTTGTAACTTGTGGAACAGCCCGCAGGCCTGGCAGAGCCTCACCCATCCTGTGTGGACTTCCTAAATGTTAAAAACATCACCTGGAAAACCAAATTTGGAGCTTCACTTTTAGACTCCAACAACACAGAAAAAAGTAAAGTCACTGTTCTGTTAATTTCAGTCTTTCCAGCGTTCAGCTGCTGAAAATGTGGATGTTCTGGCAGTATTAGTGAAAACATGTAAATGCAAAGTTTACAGTCAGTTTAATGAAAAAAGTCATACAATCATCACAGTTAATTGTGCTTTCTTTGCTGTCTGTGTTATATAAGTCATAGTTAACTTTTTTGTTTTGTTTTTTTTTAACCTTTCTGCAAATCATGATCATCACCCGATGACTCATGAAATGTGTTCCCTTCACTGAGGCTGTTAAATGTGGTCAAAACCTATAAATTTGTCTTTCTCTGTCAAAAAAGACAAAAAAGGTTTTCTCCTTAGAAAGAAATCTGCCTGAAGTGAAAAGGTCAATATTTCTGAAACAATTTCACTATAAGTGTGAATTCTCTCCACTATGCTGCTCATATTTCCATTCGAGTTATGAGAAATTATCCAGTCAGTTTCTTCAGAAGACTTGTTGATGCCTACCGGACCATCTGGGACATTTTCAGCGTTGCTCTGTCTCCCTCTGGTGGAGTTCAGATGGCATCTTCAAGCTGGCTGTAGAGCAGAAAGCATATTAAGCTTATCATAATTGTCTTTTTTAGCTGATCTAGTATCCATTTTCCCCGTAGCATATGTCCGAATTTAAAAGGATATGCAAAAATGTGTAAAAATTGTCATATAAATTCTACAAACAAATAAGTTAATTTACATGAAAATATTGGCTTGTAGCTTCCTTTTACATCTGCATGTGTGTTTGTGTGTCAGATCCAGGGCTCAAATGTAGGAATCTTAAGGCAGCACAGCTGAGTCAAAAAGTCTTCCTGAGCAGCACAACACATGACAGACAGGCAGTAAATACAGGCATTCTGGCAGAAGACAAGGAGAGACTATCATTATCTTTTTATAAGGAAAAAGAGCCAAAAAAAAAAAAAAATCCCAATTAACATATGCACTGTATGTTGCAGGTTACAGTAAAACACACACACACACACACACACACACACACACACACACACACACACACACACACACACACACACACACACACACACACACACACACACACACACACAATCATTAATTAGTGTGCCCCTCATCTGCATTGATCATTGCACTAATATGCCCCATGGACAGGCTTAACTTCCGGATGTCATCCAGTGGGGTGGCTCCCACTCTTCAATCACTGCTGCCTGGAGTTGCTGCTGAATCTGTGGAGGAGAAGCTCTGTCACTCAAGCGACTCTACATGTTGCAGGGCAGGCAACATGCCTGGTTGCCTGCCCTGCCACGACCATTTCAATGGCACGATCCCAGTAAGGTTGCCCCAGTTGTGGCATTCAATAACAGTCAGGCGTGACCTAATCCCAAATGTTGGTTATTATTATAAAAGCACATATTTTCCCACGCAACTAGTTTTTCTAATAAAAAAAAGCTCTTTCAAAGTTAGGGCAAAAATACAGGTATCATTAGTTATTACTGATACATGACATATAATGATACACATGATATAAAAGGATACTGGGAAAGCCTGGAATACTGTAAATGTAAAAAAAACAATGACTTTAATATATCTCTAAAGGCCTTTACTGAAAAAAAATTGTATTGATTGAGTTAGCTGTAGGATAAACATCAAAATAATTCAGTTCAGTGTAATTTATACTGCATAATATAACAACAGCAATCACCTCAAGGATCAGTAAGTTACATGATAGGGTGGGGCAAGGTCTCACAATGGGCTCACTTGAAACCTTGGCTGATGGAGATCCACACTGGTTTTCACACCTTGGCTCATGTGATTAGGCAGATGATCAATAGTGGGTCCACGACCCTCTTAGGAATGCTCCCAATAGGTCTTAAAAATCTGACACGCTCTACCATTTGCCCTTAGATCTGAAGGAGCTTTTCGGATGAGAAGTGAAATATCTTCAAGAAACTTAAAGAACTACAGTCACTTTTCTCTCCAAGCTCCTTAGTTTACCATGACCTGGATGACTGAGAACCTTCACAGACATCACATACTTAAATGTGAGGCTTTATGGACAAGAGCTCACCTTTTTAATAAGACAACACTTCTAGTGATCCTGGTCAATCAGAGGCCTTTCCATCAGCTGGGTCAGTGCAGGATCTCACAAAAACCAGACTAGATTGGATTAAAGGGTAATTTGTTCTGTTTTCCCTTTGACAGCATTGAAAACTGGCGAACACATAAGAGAGACTAATGCAGTCTTAGTGCCTAAAAATCATGCTGAGCACTACTGTCACTACTGTAACCATCACCTTCTCAAACACCAGTGGATTAGTTGGTTTTGCAAGTTGGAAAAATCATGATAATAATAATAATAAAAATTTAAAATAAATAAATAACCCTAAAACATTGCAGTAAAGTATTGTAAATGTCATTTTGTGCTACGGGGACTGAATATTTGACCGAAAAAATGAACTTCCTTGTTTTGTATCCAGCAGGGAATTTTGTTGCATTTCATTACCTCTCTCTCTCTCTCTCTCTCTCTCTCTCTCTCTCTCTCTCTCTCTCTCTCTCTCTCGCCCCATTCATTTCCTGTTAAAAATTAAGCCAGAGTCTAGTTCCTTAAAAGTTGTGAAATGTGCATGCCTTTCTGTTTATTTGCCTTGCACAAACAGCTGTTCCCTTTTGTATGCAGGTCCAAACAAATTAAAACTCTGCAGATACCTTAATCTAATTTTAGACTCAGGCCTAACATTGGCCTAAAACTGGGTTCTCTTTTGAGTTAAATCAACAGCAAGTCATAGAAAAAACAACAACAACATCAACAAGAAAACCCTTTTGCCGTGATGTTACCAGCTTCACCACATGAGGGCAGCAGACCTACATCATTTCTTTGTGTCCACATAGCCTTGTGTCTCAAAGAGATGACAAATGACCATACTGGATGTCCAGATATGGTCATCTAGTTGCGGAAGTAAGCACCAAATATACATGCCATTCCAGGAAAGAGACTATTTTGAGTTACAGATTAATGTTTCAGAGAAGGCTGGAAGCTAATAAAAAAACAAAACAAGAAGTCACGTTATAAATATGCTGTTGTCGGTTTTAAACGGCGAGCCCTTGAATGTGAATAACATGAATAACTGATGCATTCACGTGACTCTTAAAAAACGTGACAGGGGTCTGCAGCACATCTTGTAGCCGTTTCTTGCAGTCATCAATTAGTAACCATGATGTCTATGTGTGCTATGTCACGTACCAGAAGACGGTTGAAGAAGGCAATGTCCCCTAGTGGTTAAATTTAAACACGACATCTAAATTCAGCTCCAGCTTGAACCATCTGTCTGTATCGTCTGGGTGTTGTTCAGACGCACTAATCCACATAAACGGGCTATATACTGCCATGGATCACTGTTTACCACATAGCTTCATGTCTGACTATGCAATACTTCACACTTACTTAAGGAGGTGGATCTTAGGGAGAAAATAATAGGGAGAAAGATAATAACAGTAAGCATTTCTTCTATTACTGTTTTCATCCATGCACTTAAATTGGTGGTGAACCACTCCTTATGTTGCTCTCTCTGGAGCCAGTTGAAGGGCCCAGAAAGGACCTTTTAGTTGATTTTGTTGATCGGTGAGTGAGACAGAGTATTCTCCCTGGCGCATTCAATTTCAATATTGAACAAAAGGGTTGTGAAATAATTTGAATCACAAACAGCAAGTTTAAAAGGGAACATGTGTCTCAAAGAGAGAGTATAGATGAACCAAACACCTCATCTTATTACACAGACAGCCTGGATCGCGTAATCCATGTAATGGGCAGGACAAACAGACTTGTTGCGTTTTGTATTTCATGCACTCTGTCTGTATGAGGTGGTGTCAGACACAATAGCTGCTGGTAGGTTGCATCATCAGCTAATTGTGACCCAGGAGATACACTTCTCTGGCAGGCGAGTAAGAGGGGGCAACCGAATGTTTGTGTGTGTATGTGTGTGTGTGTGTGTGTGTGTTTGACTGAAAGCCCACTGCCTCTGCTGTTGCTTCTGCTTCCACCACTGCTGCAATCACCTGCAATCCTTTCAGCGCCTCGCCACTCCTGCCGGTTGCCTGGAGACGGGGTCGCCTAGGCCACTGAGCTAATGGTACTGGGAGCAGATGAGGAGGAGAAAGATGGAGACAGAGATACAAAGAGAGGGGAGTGGGTTAAAGAAGAAAATGGGAAGGAAGGAAGGGATCAACGAAGGAGAAGCTACTATATTCCCGGAATGGTGAAGTGATGAGCTTCATTTGGCCCTCATCACTGTCTGTCTTCTTGTAGTGCCCTTGAGCAGGACATAGAATCCTTGGTTGGTTATTCAGTGTTAAGCCAGTCAAGTCATGTCTGACTGTAAAATCAGACAGGCAGGCTAAAGGAAATTAGAGGGACAGATGTACCTCCCCCACCTTCACCACCCTGTATGCAAACACCAAAAAAAAGAGAAAACCCCATAGATGTGAAAATTTGTTTTCCAGCTTACAGACGACGTTATCAGGCCAGCCTCTGAGAACAAAAGCAAAGCATCCAGAAAATGTACTCTCTTAACAAAATTCATTCCACAGCCTTGCACTCTGAATAACAAGCATGTTTTGATGTCTGTAAAGAACATACACGCAAGGACGGTCTGAGCACATCGTGTGAAAGACTTTCACATGTTTTTAGGGCTAAAAGAATAAATTTAATAGCAGATCATATTTAGATGAAAGGCCGTCACAAGCAGTACAGAGTTCTTGTTCCCATAAAAGCTCTGTGTGTCTGTCTGGGTTGTTTGAATTTCTGATAAATTGATTTCATACTCTTTTCAGATTTTTAGACTGAGTTAAAATTAAGTTCTGGCTTGAACTATTTTTGGTGCGGTTAAATGTATGAAATAACCCAAGTTAGTGATATTAAAGTATAATGAACTCCACTCAAGGGTGGGTGCAAGACTGAAGCAGATGGTGAATAACATACACAACATGCTGCAAGGGGAGGAGGTGGTGGGAGATCAGCAGTAGGCTTACCGCTGCGTTGACACAGCAACAATGTCAGTGATTGCTCACCTTTGCACCATGGTGTGTGCACATGTGGGAGGGGACGGGGTGGGGAGACCTGCTAATTGATTTCATCCCTCAGGAAAGTCATTTCATCATACTTTGTGTTTTTAACCCTCGTCTTACGACAGCCTTACGGCAGCCACTCTGCACGGAGACTCACGTCCCAGTGGGAAATTATTAGCTCCTGTGTGCATGTGTGTGGTAACATGTAAGGGAAAACACATGAGAAGTAAAAAAAAAAAAAAAAAAAATAAATAAATATATATATATATATATATATATATATATATATATATATATATATATATATATTCATATTCAGATAGGGAGCAGGCCAAAGTCAGCACTTTGTATACAATAAAATTGTCTTGCAGACCTCCAGTTACCAAGCAACCCTTTTGACCTGTAAATCACCTTATCAGAAATGCACTTACCTTTATCTCTTCAGTGGTTGAAGTCCACAAAGGCACATGCTTTGTTGGAAATTTCACACCCTGGATGACCACACTTGGGTGTGTCCAGATGGGGTCAAAAGGTTAAACCAGTTTGTTTGGTCAGAGTCAGGCTGGAGGTGCTGATATCCACACTTTCTTTTCAGAATGTAGAGAAACTTGTCTTTCTCTGCACGTTTACACAACCCCACACCATGTTTGTGCCATTCACGCTTTGAATCTCATCACTTTTCCAGTGATTTACTTATTTTTCAGCATTGTGTTGTTTGCAAATTTCTGGGACCTCAGGGCCACCTTTACTTCACCAATTTCTCATACGTATGAACTCATTTCTTTTTTTGTCCAATCATTTGTCAGGTTGTGAAACAAGCCAAACAGAAAAAAAAGTTACAATGTAACAAATTTTATTGATTCAGAGCACCTAATGATCAATTTGCTCGGGACAGTCTGGCCACACAATGTTATTGTGACAAGCTGAGTGAGTCACAGAGGACAAAGTGTTATGCAGCAAATACAATCAGATAAACGCCCATCTTCACAATCAGCACTAAAAAGCTGCCATTTATGTGCAGGAATATAAGAAAATACAAGACAAAGACTTAAATATCAAATCCTAAAGTTGTAAGACAGTAAGACAAGAATTGCACCAGAACCTGACGCGTATCCATCATGCTTAACAAAACTTCTCAAAACACTTTGCAATATAAAGCTCTGCTTTTTTTGTGATATCCTTTTCTACTTTTTTCTAGAGTCACGACTGTGGTTTCTTCACACATAAAAACTGCTGAAAACAAAGGTAAAAAATAAATGGCAAACTTCACCAATAAGTTACATTACTAGGTCATTATATAAGGCATACAAAAACAACATTCCACACAGTAACGCGGAGCTTAAAATGAGAAAGTGTCAGTCAGTGCAACAGTTACACAATGTATAAAACCTTCTGAGGTACAAAGTTGTTCAACTCGACACCAAACATTTTACGTTGGCCTAACATCAAAATTCTAATTGGCCTAAATCAAAAATCACTGTTGCATTGCAACCAATCACAAGTTCTCATCCTAAAAGGAAATGAAACAGTCAGTGTTCAGGACCCTTTTGTTTTTTTCAAGGCACTGTCCAGGTAGGCCCGCATGTTCTCTCTGTGGGTCTGGGTGAAACAGTGGCCAATGACCTGCTCCAATTTATCAATTCGCCTCCGGAAGCGGTCACGGTCTCGTGCCATCTCTTCCCAGTGTCCTTTACGAGACGCCTGCCGCGCAAACGGCCAGGTCCGCAGGACATGGAGTTTGACAACAGGAGAAAATCGAACCTGAAATTCAGAAGAATTATATTATAGTTTATTGAACAATACTGGAAGTCATATGACGTTTAAGTGCTTGTATTTAGGGATCATAAACTCTAAATATCTAAAAGCTACATTTGAGTCAACTCTTTCCAACTCCAAGTACTGATTTTTCTAATATGACGTGACTTTGTCCAATCATAAGACCTTTGTGCTAACTTTGCAATACTGCTGCAACTCGATACACATGGAAGTCAGTCTCTCCTGACTCGCTGGTGTCACATGACTGGCTTAGTCATGACGACCAGTGTTGCTAAGCGAAAACAAACAACTCAGCTTAAGACACTCAGTCTGGAGGAAGGAATAAACAGTTATCTTTATCTCTGTTTCACACACACGCAGTACATGAGTCAGCAGTAGGCCCTCCTCTTCATGATATTAACATTCTAACTTTAAATATGAGATCACCTCCTCTTCTATATTTGTCTGGGTCAGGGATGGGCAACTCCAGACCTCGAGTGCAGGTGTCCTGCAGGTTTTAGATGCGTCCTCGATCCAACACAGCTGATTCAAATGGCTAAATGACCAAATCAACATGTCTTGAAGTTCTCCAGAGGCCTGGGAATGAACTAATCATTTGATTCAGGTGCGTTGACACAGGGTGATATCTAAAACCTACAGGACACTGGCACTCGAGGCCTTGAGTTGCCTACCCCTGGTTTGGGTCAATGAACTGAGTGTGATTTCTGACAATATGTTTACACACTCATTCAGTTTAATATATTTAGCCCACAGCTAAAAAACAATAATAAATACACCAAAACTTTTGTATTTGGGTTCCTTTAACATCTCCATGTGGAAAAAGTGAAAGAATAAAAAGAAATTATCAGACAATTACCTTCTTCTGGGTGGTGTCAGCCTTGCTTTCTTTCATCTCTGAAGTTGGTGTGGGTGTTTGTCCAGATCTTTTCCAGGGCACTAGTATAGTCTCTGGATGGGAGTGATGCTTTGTCTGTCTCTCTGGCAGCACAGGCTTCTGGGGTGCTTTTGCCCATTTCTTTGCTTTTGTGGATGAATTTGGTGTGTGGTGAACATTAAGAATATCTGAATCATCGTCTTGCAGGAGTGTTCGTTTTGGAGAGCTCTGAAGGGGTGCCTGGAAGTTCAAAGGGTGGTAAGGGTCATCCTTTAGGCAGAGAGATTTCCACAGTGATTCTTCATCCTCTTCGGATGAAGGGGGGATGGTGCTCTCCTTCTCCTCTGTGTCTGTGTCAGATTTTGGGGTTTCGCAATTAGATAACATGGTGGCTTGGGGAGCTGTGCTGCTGATTGTGCATGCAGTGAAACACATGGGATTGTAAGGGTCTTCAGGACTGCTGAAGAAGTCCCACAGCCTCTCACTTTCCTCCTTGTCGATGTCAGGGCTCGAACCATCCGAACTGGCCCAACTGCTCCAACTGCTCTCGCTGTCGGAGCGACAGACCCAGTTCTTTAGGCCCTGAGACCCCATCATTTCCTCACTGGCCTTGCTTACGGACATGAGGTCGGTGTCGCTACAGTCTTTTACTTCACTTTTTCTTTTGCCCATATCTGTGTTAGTTGAAATGCAGGCGGAGAAAAAGAAAGGGTTGTAAGGATCACTGGATTTTGACAGAGATTCCCAAAGTGCTTTACTTTCGTCACTCTCAAATTCTACTGTGTTCTGGTCTTCCTCACTGCTCCAGTGAGAGTTTCTATCTTCTTCTGATGTGTCCTGCTTGAAAACTTTTTCCTTGGAAATATCCCATTTGAGGTCTTCCTCACTATTTTTTTGGCAGGTGTCGTTTGAACCCGAGTCCTCGCCGCTCGACACAAAGAAGTTCCAGTCGCCAGGGAAGCCCATTTTCCAGCCAGATTGGTGTCCCAGAAAGATGCCCTCTTCGTTGCCAGCTGTTCTGGACACAAACTCATCCACAAGCCCGCAACACAGGTCGTCAGCACGGAGACTGGACAGCAAGGCCTCAGCAGTGGATTTCCCAGCAAACGGGTCACCAACGTCTGCACAGAAGTTGGAGAGGGGATTTGAACCACCAACCATGTTGTCTCCCTCAAACAAAGAGGTGAAGAGGAATGATTCTGTTGGGTTTGTGGCTGTGGTCATGTGCTGGATATGCTGACCAGTCTCGTCTGTGATTCTCACGTGAACCTCAAACCTGAACATTTGGAAAACTGGAAGAAGAAAACAAAAAAAGCTTTTAAGTACAATAAAATGTAATCAAGTTAAATTTTCTGAAGAAATAATTATTCCATTCATGCTATGAGGCCAAGACAAGGTTTGTGTTTGTACTGCAGTTTTATGTATTATTTCAAAGAAGGTTTACTGAGTGTAACATACAAGTCCGTGTGTTGTACTTCAAGTGTTTTACAGGAAGTGTTACTGTGATGTCTAAACAATGTTCAAATGCTGAAAACGCACGTAAACATTGCGGAAGTTGGAAAAGAAACACCATCTACAAAAAATAAAAAAATCGAGGAACTATTCAGACAGTAAAACACAGCATAGTGTCAGCCCCATAGAATATTAAGTTTGCTAAAAGGTATGTCGTTTAATGAGTTACTATATTAAAAAAACTAAACATATCTTACACCTACACAGTGGTCTTATAATTTCCAACATCAGTAAACACACCAAAGGTTAACCTTAGCAGCTATAAAGTGGGCGTAAGACGCAAGGAAAAACTTTTGATTTCGTCTCACTCTTACCTGACAGGAAAGTGTAGTAAATGACTTGAACCAGCAACCGAAGCTGTTCCCACAGCACGGTGAGCATCTGTTTAGTCCACGGCAGAATAGCCATCCCTCCGCTGCCAAACCTTTCCATCGCCGTCCGCTCAGAGCTAGTCTGGGAACCAACAACCGTAGCCATTTTCACGTCTTTCTTCTCGAGTTTCGGCGACTGTGTTGAACACAACTCCTCACGTATTCTGGTATTCCTCGTCGAAAACCAAGAGATTTCGCGTATTCGTCGGTGACAGATATGCGTCGATGTTTTGTCGCTTCATTTTTCGGCAAGACTGTGCCATTTTTTGGTGTCCTTCGTCAAATGTTCTCATGTATTTTCTCCATGTTCTTCAGCTGTATTTTCGTCGTTGTAGTAGCAGGAGTTGAATGTCGCGAGGTTGCAACACTCCCGTTAATATAAACATACTGACGTCACGCTGCACCGTGATTGGACAGAGTAACTGTATTCGCTTAGATCCCTACTCGTCTGCTAACTCCTCCCACAGGTAACGTAACGTGTGACGCATAGAAAGTGCCCGTAATTTCCTCAGCTTCCTGGAAAACCCGGGTTTAAAAGTGAATTTAGATAATAACGAAAACTTGTAGAGTTTCCCAGAGATAAAAACAAAATGTATAGAGATTGCAGCATTTCATTCATGAATGGACTTTCACTTTCCTTGCGTGACACGTTTTTTGGTTGTTTTCCTATACAAACCTATGTATAAAAACAAAAGCCTATTGGTTAGCATAAAGTGATGCAGAGAAGAAATGTATTTTTGTTAGATTTTACTCTCACTTATTCCACCTTTTGTCCCAGGGAAGTGGAAAAAGAGTTAACTTTGGAATTAATATTGAAACATTAGGCGCAAATTATGTTTTAGAGTAGAAACATCTGATGAGTAGCAGTTGTGCTCAAAAGAGTTGTCACGCTGTTATAAACAGACAACACTGGAGTGCGCTAGCTCTTTATGTTTTGTGTTTACATCCACTGCCTACTGACCAATCAATACTCCAGAAAATAGCATCATCATTCCTAGAAGATCCCTTGGACCTCTGTAGGGAGAGAAGGAGGGAACGTCATTCATCGAATGCAGTTTAACTTTCCTTTTGTGACACTTTCTTGGTTGAATAATTTCTTTTTCAAACCCATGTACATAAACAAAAGCCTATTGTTTGGCATAATGTAATGCAGATATCAAAGCAGGGAGATCAGTGCATAAATGGCAATGTACTCAATCAATGTATTTTTGCTAAAGTGTACTTTCTATGTCATTTATCCCACATTTTTGTCTCCTTTGAAATGGAAGAAGAGTTAACTTTGGAATTAATCTGTGAACATTTAGACACTGCAAATTATATGTAACAGTAGACAGTTTCCCAGATGAGCTTCATATATACATATAGATGTTTAGACAAATTTAGTTCTCAATTTCTTCTTTCTCTTGGCAGCAAGCGATATTCCAGTAATTTAATTTAATTTAAAAAGAAAAACACCTACACTGTACTTGTTGACTTCATATAAAATTGTGTATGTAAACTAAACCTATGTTTGAATTATGTTTTTTATATATCATCTTTACTCTCAAACCCTTATTCAGCACAGAGTTTGCAGCTGAGAAAATAAAAAATAAAAACTGTTGGGAGCAGGTTAGGTTTATAATAAGCAGCGCACGCTGATTGATCCTTTTATTCACTTTATTTTAAAGTGGACATGAAACACTACATGTAGGGGAGACCGGGGATAGTTGTAACATTTTTGACATTTCTGTCTGTAAATTGAAGCTCTTTTAAAGTATGTTATTTGTATGTCTATGGGGATATATTCTGTGTGGGTCTTTAGTGCTAATGTTTTAGCCGTTGGCTGTAATGTTAGCTAGTCTGGGTCAGTTGTAACAGCAACAGTCTGGGTTAGTTGTAACAATGCAAATGTTACAAGTTGCCACACTATTACTTTAACTTATATTAAACAAGTTGGGGCAACGACATCAGCAGAGAGGTTCACTGGTCGCATTTGTATATGCAGTTAATGGTAAATGGTAAATGGCCTGTATTTATATAGCGCTTTTCTAGTCCCTAAGGACCCCAAAGCGCTTTACATATCCAGTCATCCACCCATTCACGCACGCACACATTCACACACTGGTGATGGTAAGCTACATTGTAGCCACAGCCACCCTGGGGCGCACTGACAGAGGCGAGGCTGCCGGACACTGGCGCCACCAGGCCCTCTGACCACCACCAGTAGGCAACGGGTGAAGTGTCTTGCCCAAGGACACAACGACCGAGGCTGTCCAAGCTGGGGCTCGAACCGGCAACCTTCCGATTACAAGGCGAACTCCCAACTCTTGAGCCACGATCACCATTGGCAACACAATTCCTCCACTGTTTGTGTTCCCACACATACATTATGCAGACCACTGTGTCAGAGATGGACCAGTAGGAAGTACTGGTAGTGGAAATAAGTCAGGATGGGTGCAAGAAACAGATTTCCTCATCTTTCTGAAGCACTTTGCAAACCACACCAAGGTAAGCCATGATAAAAAGTAATGGAATTGCCATGCTGGTGAACAACTACATTTTTTCAGCTTCATTGTTATGTTCAAAATTGGTGCAAGAGTTGTAAGTTATAATGCCCACTGAGCCAATGAGGCCAAACTCAAGGAAGACCAACCAAAATGAATGAAATATTCAGTTGCAGAAATTTCCATAATTTGTCTTTTTTTGGGGGGTTGGAATATGTTCAAAAGCTAGATTTCTCCATTCTGTCACACACACACAGCTACATAAATGGCTCTAAGTGCATTCATGTGTTGAATAAACAAAGATTACATGTTAATGTTTTGTTAGTACCCTTATTTCATTGTGTTACATTTCACCCCAGGATATGTTACAACTAACCCAGACTATGGGGTTAATTGTAACATTTCACTCTTCGTGTTTGAGACCATACCATGCAATGGGTAATTGTGCTGCAGAGAAAATAGCTGCACTATTTAATAGCAGAGACATGTAAATACTTTGCATTACATTTTGAATCCACTACTTTAAGTTTGATGAGTTTAACTGCAAAGCAGATAATGCTATTACAAATTGAAATAAAGTAGAAAAACTTACTTTTTGGCATACAAATCACTTTTTTTCATGTTAAATTGTCTGTGTTTGACAAAATATGCTGATTTTTCACATGTGATAGCAGAACTGAGTTGGGCATGCACAGGATGAGTCACATCATTTGAAACTTAGCCCTGATTGGAGAAATTGGAAGTGTTACAACTGACCCACGTTACAACTATCCCCGGTCTCCCCTAATAATTATTTTATAGAAGAAAGCTGCAGCGCTAATTTCAAACAGATGAACACTTTGAATATGAGACAGGATAATACCACAAAAACCCAGCATTTATTACTGGCTGAGCCTAATTAAACTGATGTTATGCTTAGATGTCAACAAATGCATCGGTGGAGGTTCTCCATCCTTTCTTTGAGTCAGACCAGTGATCGACATTCAGTTTGAAACCACAAATGGGGTTGGGTAGGTTAATTCAGCAGCAAAATTACTACTCCTTCTGCTTACCTATCCATTTTGATCAAATTTGGTTAAATTATACACACTAAATCTGTAAAACCAAATACTTATTTAATTCTGATTACAACAGCTTAATATTTCAAAACCGGAGGTTTCTTCCTGTTAAAAGGGAGGTTTTCCTCCCAAGTATTGCCCCACTAAGTGCTTGGTCATAGGGAATCGTCTGCTTGTTGGGATGGCCAATACTTCAGAGCAGCCATTGCCAAAGAATACTGCAGTCCACTTGAAAAAAATAAAAAAACAAAAAAACCCTGAGGCCCACCGAATCTTAAATCTTCACTCTGATCAAAATACAAGATAAAGTGATGAATTTCCTTGAGAATTTAATTAGAAAAACATCAACATCATAGGCTGTTGGTTATAAATTGTTAAAGCAACCCAATCATATGCTAAGTGATAAGAGCAATGTGTGACCCACTAGCCAATGGGACACAAAAGTAAATTTAACTTAAAGTAACATCCTCCTATTAACAGTTTTAATTCACTTTTATATAAATCAATGAATGTATATAAATATGAAATTGTACATACTTGTAATTTCAAACTGCAGATTTGCACCTCACACTTTGGGAGCCCCTGCTATAAGGGGAACCCCCCAACCCTGAAAAAACCCTATATGATTTTGAACTTGGGCACAACTTGGGTGTAGGCCCAGTAAGTAATCACTGTGTTCAAGTTTCACTGTTATAAGAGGAGCAGCAATGTGGATTATGGAGGGATCAATGGGCGGACATCTTACCATTGCATAGCTTCATCAGTCTTTGCTACATCACGTTAACACAGACAATTTAAATACAACTTACGGTCTTATGTCACGATGAATAAACCAATATGAACTAAATGTTGTTTGTAATTCTTAAAAAATACATGCAAAGGCCTTTGACACATGGCCTGAGGAAATTCAATGTCACTTCTAGAATCAAGTCTTTTAATATCTTCCACATATCCCGCTTTGCACACTGATGCTACAAATGGAATGAAACCTCAATACTTCAACTGTTTTGCTCTAACCGCTGGGTAAATTTTAATAGTTAAAATTATATAGTTACATCTTCGATTATTTAGTACTTCATTTTTGTTTAAAGACACAAGCTTTAAAAAGAGATCCTGAAATTCCTCATAAAATGCTGTGAATGCAAACTACTCTTCGTGTATTCAGCTGCTAGTTAGGAGCTGTATGCCGGCCTGTTTTCAATGGTACCCTGTGAAGTACCTATGATCTCAAAGAGGACCCAAAAACAGCACTGTTGGTATAGATAGTATTGCGAATGAGTATCTAATTCAAAAGTAATTTTCTTAGTAACGATTACCTTCCGAATATTGATTTTTTTGTGACAACCCTGAAGGGATCCTACCTTCCCAAACACAAACATGAGCACGTCGGCAGTGTTTCAGGTAGGTCTCAAAATTTGTGGCCATCTGAACTTATAAAAGTCTAATAAAAATAGTGCTTACGGTGTTCCTTTCTTCAGTTTAAATTCCCCACAATCAAATTAGGACATACTGGTTAGTAAAATGTGCAAAGACCCAAATAACTTCTCTAAAATCAGTCTGATCCAGGGTGGAATTTGGCCTTTGCTTAAAGAAAAGCTACTCCACTTTATATTACATTAAATAAACAGAAACAGCCACTGTGGGGAAAAACATTACATTTACAGAAAATTAGAATATTAACCTTTGGTTTAAGTTAGTGAGCTGATAACCAGCTTTATGTGACCTTTTATCCTGATGTTGGTAAGTGATGATGAAAAGTGCCCTGGGTATGTTGAACTTTCCCTGTAGTATAGGGCCCTGCTCTCAATGGGCATGTATTGCTGCATTTGTTTTCCCCTAGGTGGTAGAGCAGGTCACCTACTATTCGGAAGGTTGGTGGCTAGACCAGTCTGTGTGCTAAATATCAGTGGGCAAGAGTCTAACCCCAAGTTGCTCTTCCATGAATCAACTGGAGTATGAATGCGTGTGTGTGTTACAAAGCACTTATGTAGAAAGAGCATTAAAAAAAAAAAAACATTGCTCGTGTGAATGAGGCAAGTTGTGTAAAGCGCTTTGAGCGCTCAGAGTAGAAAAGCACTGTAAAAGTACCGGTCCATTTAAATGTATTCTTTTTTGTATTCGGTGTTTGGCCTGTATTTCAAGTGCATCTCTAAATCTTAACATACACACAAAAAGACAAACAAACAACTCCCAATTTAAACGGTTTTATTAATCCAAAAGTGTAGAATTTATGCCACCAGAGCAGAAGCTGTAGAGGACTCACTGTAAACAGAAAGGGGAAAAAAACATTAGTAAACAAAAACCTTTGACTTAAAAACAAAAACCCATTAAATCTTCATATATTTTTTTTTTGGGGAACAAGTATAACCATCTCTTTCCTATTACTCACTCATGATTTTTACTTTGTTGTAATTATTTCTTTATATTCAAAATTAAGTTCATGTTGGCCACATAAATTACAACATGCTTAAAACGCCACATGTGCAAACCTACAAAACTACAGCTGAATAAAAAGGACCAAGTTGTCTTTTTAGAACATCAATGTGTCCATCCACACTAAACCACACATGTACACAAATAGTTTCACTGTGTGAAGGGGACTGGCAGAGACTGCACCAAGTAGCTGCTCTGCTAATTTACCTCCAGTTTTTCTCTAGCACAACAGAAATATCAATACTCCTAATAAACAATGAGGAGCATGACAATGAATTGTGCACTTCCATGTATACACTTAGTGAACATTACAATACAGTTAAACGATTAGTGTTGTAATAAAAACTACCATTTGTGACAATTTTTTTTTGATAACAAACAGGTAACCGACATGCAAAAATGTAATTTTCCGATCCAAATAACAAGAAAAGCATCTCCAAAGCATCACAGATACATACTACTTCCAGTTGGGGGCCAGTACTCTCTTGGTCTTGTAGTAACGGGCCAGCCTGTGGATCCTGCTCTCAATGAGAATCAGGCGGAACTTGGCATCCTTGTCCTGCAAATATAACAACAACGTGTTGCATTCAATTCCCATTATATTTCAAATTGCTTGCATTCCAAAGAATAAAAATCCTTTAAACTGTTGATGACAACATCAAAATTACATTTTTAATTTTACATGGAAAACAAACTTATCTTCCAAGTTATGCTATAGGATCTTGTTCCAGGTCATTGGCCTAGCTTTGCTGTACCTTTCTGTTTCTCTCCAGGTGCTTCCTGACCGCCACAGCCTTCTTGATGAGGTGGTACAGATCCTCTGGCAGGTCAGGGGCCAGACCCTTGGACTTGAGGATCCTCAGAATTTTGTTGCCAGTGACAAAACGTACTTGGGCAACACCGTGGGAGTCCCTCAGAATAACACCTAGAAAGGTTTATAGACATGATAAAACTGAAACAGGCATGGGATTTTGCCAACAAATTAAGTTTTGCATAAATCTGCCAAAACAGTCTTAAAACAGATTAAAAAAATTCCAGAGAAATGAAGACTGCATATTGATTCAAAAGCAAAACTAAAAAATTTTCAAAGTGAGTAAATTGTGTTTCCTGGATTTATGTAACACAAGTGGCATCTGGCTAATGTAATTTTCCTAAACAGAGAAAGAGTTGAAGTTTTCTCTGAATGGCATCACATTTTTTTGTCACTGATGACAAGTCATTTTATTCAATGATTGTTTGCACAGTAAGATAAGTTGGCAATAATCTTTGTAGGACTTTTCCAAACGTTTTGATTTGACATGAGTTTCTGTGGACCCTTGAGGCCTGTAGCTATCAGTCAATAGGAAAATTTATACCTGCTCCATCTCGTCTTTACTTTACTCACAATACAGACAATCTATCCTAATTTGTAAATATCAGAGAAAACAACATACACTTCTTATTGTATTATAATGGCTTAGAATGACAGTGTAAAAACTTAAGACTAGACAGTGTGTAATACATCTGGTTTACATTGCACTGAAGCTCAGAGGACAAAGAACAACAAGAACATGATAACAGCAACCCCAACGTTTACAATTATGAGAAATTCTGAATTAAAAATTACTGCAGAAATTTAGCATAATGGTATCAACATCATGGTCAGCCAAATATCTGAAAGGGCATCTAGCACAAGTAATGTGCAGCCAAACGTTTTTAAACTGCTCAGCAATATCTGAGTCTGCCAAAAGTTGTGAACTGAACTGTGGTGATCTTCAATTATTATAGTCATGTCATGTAATTAATCTCAACATCTGCATGTTGCAGGGAAGAAAACCTAAACTAGCACTTACCAATCTGGGAAGGAGTCAGACCCTTCTTGGCCAGCTTGAAGATCTGCTCTTTGACATCATCAGATGTGAGCTTCAGCCACTACAAAAATGGGGGACGGTATTAAAATAAAGGACGCGTGTTCAAAAAATGTGCAATAATCACTTCGCTTTAGCGAAATATAATGAATGTGTACTCACAGTGGGAACACTGCGCCTGTAAGGCAGAGCTGACTGGGACAAGCCCTTTCTGTAAGCGAGAAACAAAATCCCGTTAGTAGTGAGAACTTGACAGTTTGGTCAGAACAACGCAAAAACTATCGTCAAGTCAACAGGGGAAAAAACGTTAGGCCGGGTTATGCTCGCTTCATACTAGTGCTGGCTTACCGATCATGAATCTTAACTAAATGATCAGTTCACAGTAAATTAACTTTATCAGTAAGAAGAAACACGCGTGACTTAAACTTTGCAAGTTATACATTTATATACAACATGATGTACAACTCGGGGAGTTAAAATCGTTTCGATGCGCAAATGTGCTAACTTGGCTACCACAAGCTAGCTAAAGGAGGATGTCGACTGACTGTGTGCATGTAAGTCAATTTCTCACTTTTAGGTTGAATCCCAGATTTCATTTTTGACCCCAGTCAGCCACAACATGTTTAGAAACTATCTCCTGCAAACAAAACCAGTCTACAGAAGGAAAATACCAACTTTAAAAGACAAAAAGAGAGCTCACCCGGGAGCGTGCATGCGACCCATGATGGCGGTAGAGGAAGAGAGGCCGCACACGCGACAGAAAATGGTATTTTGCGCCTGCGTCGGAAATGACGCAATGACGTAGACCGGAGTTTTGTTGACGCTACCTGACGTCAACAAAACTACCCTAGCTCAGCTTTTTAGTATCTCCCTCATTCTTCTTCAGTCTGACTGAATATTTGAGTTTGTAATAGCTGAACAACGATACCTTGTAAAGGACGCTAATTTTTATCACACTGAAACCGCTTTAGTTAGCGCCATTTTTTCTCAATTGAAGAAACTGGCCACTGACATGTGAGCGGAATTTGTGGGACACCAAGCTCAATATACATTGTGGAGGTAAACACAGACAGTGGTCCACCGCAACATACGATTTTTTCGTAAAATAGCTTCTCTTCATATCTGCAGAAATTAAGGTATTTCTCATCCAGCTGTAGTGTTATGTAGTACTGTGCAAAAATAAAACGGGAAATGGGAGCAGTAATTTAATGAAACGAGGGAACACACATGGAAATCCAGAATATAAGGCTGAAATAGAGTCTGTACAATTTCAAAGAGTATTTGTTGATCACCTCTATTCTTCACGGCAGCCTGAACTCTTGAGCAAGCTTTCTTGTAAATTCAAATATCTTCAGAAATAACTCCAGGCCTCTTGAAGGACACATCCTTTGGAATTTAACTGCCTTTTGTTCTGTTCTCTGTGAAGATGATCCCTGCTTCAATAACATTGAGATCTGAGTGCTGTGGAAATGCGAATGCCAGTCCATGACCAATGGATTGGAAGTGTGTTAGGGATCATTATGTTGAAAATGATGCTGTTGCCAATCAGATGATTTTCAGCTGGTATTACATGGTGGATGAAAGCCCCCACAATGTTTTAGAAATGGGTCACTGTTGTAACTCTTTTCTGACCTTCTCCATAAATAATGACAATGACTTAAACCAGTCATTTGAATTTAGATTCAACACACAAAGACCTTTTGCCACTGATTTTCAGTGCAGTTTGTAATTTGCAATACTTTCCCTTCATTTCTCTTAATGGCTGTAAACCCTTACATTGAAACCATTTCTCAAGAAAACAGATGTACTCCCAGATTCTTTATCAGTTATTAGATTATCTCTTTTCTTTCCAGTTTAAAGAATACCGTTTACAGATGTTTATCTGCACGTTTCCAGGTTTTCTCAAAGTATCCATAACCATGACAAGATATGCCAAGTTTCTGGTTAATAGTCCTTTAGGAATCAGCTTGTTGGAGGAAAAATACTATTTTACGCCTGTCAAACTGAGCGATCTTTGGCAATTTGCATACATTCAAATGAAGTAATGTGAGCAAAATACATGTAAATAAGACGATGGAAAATTGGTTCTTGTTCAATATGTAGATACCATACTGGTTTCCATTTTTATGCTTGAATGACTCACAGGTCAGAGTTAAGTAGCTTAAACACAAAAATTCTCAGAAGATGGTTGGGTACAAAGACTGGATTCAAATTGAGGGAAAGAGCAGGCAACATCCAAATAAAAACTTGAAAAAGCCACTCAGGAAGCCTGAAGAATTATTGTTCAAGAACAATTAAAGAAAAAATATATAATAGAAAGGTCTCTTGGGAGCAAAATATAAAGAAATTAGGGGGTAGCTCAAGACATTTGCACAGTACTGTACCTAACTTGCGCGCAAAAAAATTGAAACAATAGAATCAGTAAGCAGGTTTGTGTAATCTACCTTCAAACAAATTTCACACAAAGACCACAATTTTGACACATACGTTCCAAAAACATTTAATTTGCTTTAAGAAAGAAGGATTACAGTACACACTGATCCATTCAGGCAAGAGGTCACCAATTAGGAATAAATAACTGGCCATGTTAATACAAACTATGCTTCCTTTCTTTGTACAGCTGCTAAAAGAACAAATGAAGCCACTAATAATCATAACATGACGTTGTCTTGTGGATCTCTAAAAAACTTTTTAGAAACATTTATCTTAATTTCTTTATTAAACATTAACAACAACTTTAGATTCATAGTTAGGCAAGTAGAGAAGAAAGCAGCTAATCTCATGCTCACGATTCCTGTTCCCTTTTTGTGAAGACATTTTAAGGTAAAGTTGTCCTTTCAGTATCTGATTTGTGTCGTTTTGCCAAAGCATTCCCTCAACTAAATGTCACAAAACCTGACTTGTTCTGGACTTCACTGGCAGCTATTACCATCCAGTGACTCATGGCATTGTTACACCAGTATTAGGCACTAGGGGTGAGTGTGGCATTGCTGCCCAAAGGTGAAACAGCCTCAGGTCCAGACTCCAGAAGTAACTCAGTTCCTGACTTGTGGTTTTGAACCATCTGAAGAACGCACCAAACAGACTACCAATCAGTGTCTTCAAACAATCATAATCTTCAACCCGAGCAAGTATAAAAGCATGTTCTGAAGCTTATTATACAAATTCCCCTTTTAAGGTGTGCTGTGTGAAAACAGTCAAGTAATACCACGAGTGAAAGACCTAGTATTGTGCATTTAGTGGCATTCCACTGTCACAAAAAAGGTTGCACTCCCACACTTAGACCTGCTGTGGAAGAACTACTGATATAGCTTTATAGAATATAGATTTTTCTTTAATAAGGACATCACATTGTTAATAAAATATAACCTGTAATAAGGCCATGTTGAGCGTGAGCACAAACAAAGGCACCTTGATGAAAGTGTGGTTTGATTTACTGTCCTTTTCATTACTTTTGGCACATTTTTGGGGAATATTAAGGTCATGGTTGATTTCCTGGCGCTCTGCTCTAACCCAGAGGTATCTGCTACAAAGCAGGAAACCCTGATGCCTCCTATTTGTCTATATAGAAAATAAACAAGGAAAATGTCAAAACAAGCCCCTTTTCTATTACTTAAAAAATAAATGTGTCAGCCTATATATACTCTTCTGAAAGTAAGCCGTTTTGGTCCTCTAATATCAAAATGTACAAAACGTTACAGCTCTTTGTTACACTTTAGGAAAACTGAGACAAAAGGAGGAGATTGTTTGTCACAAAAACAATCTTGATTAGCTGTAGAGGGAAGAAAAAAAGAAATGGTGAAGAATGAAGACCAGGCTCCCCCGTTTGAAGATTTGTGAATTAGCCCGAACGATCGCCCTTTGAGGGCACGTCTGAAGGAGTTTTTCCACACATTCACGTCATATGGGAATAACCTCAGTGGCAACATAATTACATGCAACCTCATGGTAAAATTCAGCAGAATGTTGTTGCTCGTGGTATATGTTTGTCAGCAATGAGAACATAAGTATTCTTCTTATGAAATCTTAAGAATACTAATTACAACACAATTCATGTGGAAGAAATAGTTAATTTGGTTTAATAGATTTGAAAGTAAAATATTGCAGATTATTACTGAACGATCTGAATGGTAGGAAATTCATCCATAAAAGAAAAGAAGGAAAAGAAAGAGCAGTGCTGAAGTGAACTGAAAGCTGAGGTGACCACCATTTTCAAGTAAGCATCTGCTGCATTTCCCATATGATTTGAATGCAGCGCTGTTTTTTGTTTGTTTTTTGCTTGAAGAGGCAGAGTCAGAACTGTTGCTTCGGCAGAGGGAGGTGGGCAGGGGTTAGAAGTATGGAACGGCCGTTAGTTTGTACCACTTGACCGTCTCGTTGCTGAGGTCAAAGTCTTTGAGCCTGAGCGTAATGCCACCCAGGAAGTAGTTCTCACGCAGCGACTCAGCACTGAGCACGCTCAGCTGCAGCTCCCGAAGGCCCAGAGTTTCTTTGCTGTAGCCGCTGTACACCAGCTGTGGAAGAAGAGAATGGAAAAGTTAGCAAAGTGAGTGTCTTTAGGCAGCTGACCATGAAGTTCTTGGATTTCAGTACCTCAGTAGAACATCTTCATATCAAAAATAAATCTGTAAATATCAAAATAGTCTAACATTTTTACGATCATGGTTCTTAACAATGCCATACTAGATAATAAATATAGCTTATAGTATTTCCTAACCATCTCATTGAAGGTAGGATTCCTGGTTTTCCTTGAGATCTTTGTCTTGCGTTTGGAAGTCTTGTGTGGATCTGGAAGCAGGTAAGTCTTCACATACGGGTTGGGATCTGTTCCATCTTCAGAAACCTGACAGGAAAGAGACGGGTTAATTGTATGACAACAGAGAGAAATAGAAAAAGAATGAAATGACATGAACGGATCAAAACAGTATTTTAAAATATATATTTAATTCTTGAAGCCTACCAGGTCTCTGATGTGCATGACCATGATGAATAGAGTACTATTCCTGTAGGAGATTGACAGCTTCACTTCTCCTTCCACCCGACCAGAAGTGGGACTCAGTGGAGGCTCTGCAACAGTCACACGCCACACATAACTCTCATGAATCTGGATGCATGCAAATGCATTTTAAAATGCATATGCATTTTAAATTTTTATTCAATGAACCATTAAATATTTTTGCCTACAAACTCAGAGTGACTTGACAAACTGGTAAATTACTTGTCGATATTTATAAACAGTACATGGCTTAATGATAGCACAGTAATGAAAGCAAAAGCACAAACAGTGTCAAGAAAATGACAAACAGTAAATGGAAATGAAAAGTGATGGTATTTACCAGGTGCTTTGGCCATGGCATCCACACCTTCTGTCTTGTCATCCCGCGCAATTGGATGAAAGAATGTGTAGATCAGGTCACACTAGAAGAAGACCAGAAAGACTGAAAATCTATTCCTGATTACTATCATTCCAGTATACGGAGTGTGTTTGTTTGTGTGTGTGCATACCTGGGTAACCTCTGTGGAGCTTCTCATCAGGTTGTGGACATAGTTATTGAGCTCCAGCTTCCTCTTGGCTGCTACTTCTTTAATTTGGCTTCGGCCAAGCACCATTTTGCTGGGGAAACTAGAGAAAAAGAGAAGCAAGGTATGATTAGCCGATCTACTTTACAGAATCTGATGTAACACTTAGACCGGCAGTCACAACACTGATTACAAAAACAAAACAAAACACCAATTCATTATTAGGCTTACAGCAGGATGGCATTTTGGGAGTGTTAGCGAAGATTGCATCATCTCCAAAACATGATAATTAACTGGCCAGTTCACTATCTTACAGGTTTTAATTAGATTGATGACATTGTTGGATGATAAGGGAGTAAGCGGGTGGTGACAAAACTACCTTGGCAGCTTCCAGAGAGGGAAGAGGATAGTCAGTTTATTGTGGAGCTCTTGAAACTCGTCAAAAGTGCGGAAGACAAACTGTGGCTCATTCTGACCTTCCCTCAGGAGTCTCACCACATAGATCTGCACAGAGCGGAGAAACAGCCAGTTTACAGTTTGGGCAAAATCCAGTATGAGACGAAAAAGGAAAATCGAAAACAAAATGAGACTTCACTGGTGCTCACATAGTGCTTGTCTGGGTTATATCTCTTCTGAAAGGAGAAGATGGAGGCGTGGACGATGCGTCCCTCTTGTTTCAGAGTATATGTCTTCGGGGAGAAAGAGAGGATTGGCTCGTCATTGGCCGGCAGACCAGAGAATCGTAGCTGGGCAAGGTTGTGGATGAAGAAGTTGAACTTGGTGGCCACACTTCCTAGACTGGACTCTATGAGCCTGGGACAGTTAGAAAATAAGGGGAGGAAATCTGCATTAGATCAGGTGAAAATGAAACTAAATATTTAACATGCCAAAGACACAATTTTTAACTATGCTCCCTTGACCTTTGGCTATGTGAAGAAATAAACATTCAAAGCACATTTCCAGTTTCAATCCAGTCTGACTGGTCTTTCAAAAAACAAGCATGCCTTGTTCTGGTTGTACTTTTGTTGTGTTGTTGCATAGCGAGATAGCAGCTATTCCTGTTTTGCTCCTAATCATGTACTGCCACCTGGTGGACTTTTAGTATCTGACATCATAAACTGTACACTAAAGTATATCTTGCTACAAAACCTGCCACGTAGAGTGGAATGAATCAGAGAAAAGTATTAAAGTTGAACAAAAATGTGCTAAAACCCCCCCCCCCCCCAAACAATAAACATGTCAAAATGTTTTTAGTTTTGTTTTTTGGACTGGAGGAGAAAGATGTTAATACATTTACCTGGTAAAGAAGATGGTGGCTTCAGCATCTGTGTTGTGTGGCTGCAGTGCATCAAACACATACTTTAAATCTTGAGAGCCGGTCAGCTCTGGGAGACCTGATGACATCATCTACAACAGACAGAGAAACACATGCCTGATATTTGAGGTGAATACCACTTGGTGACTTTTTTTGAGTTATCTGAAGTAGTTTTCTGCATGTTGGCCCACTTATTACTCAGAACTTTCTAACTCTGCTGTGTGTTCAGTTTGGAATATGTGCTTACTGGTGCTGCTTAATTGCACCGACAGGTGTGTCTACTATTTTGTTTGTCCAATGTATAATCAGCGAGGTCAGGCAAAGAATCAGTATAATTCAGTTCAGTTCAGTGACACCAAGACTGTCTCCGTTAGAAATGCAATAAACAGAAGTCTTTTCACTTAAGCAGAGCCTCTAAGTTTATTGCACACAAATTTCTAGGACAGAGAGGCGTTGATTTATTATGAATGCTCTTGGTTTGCATATCTTGTTATTTTGGCTCTTGCAGGTGTAAAAGAAAACAAGGTGACAAAAAGGAGGCCAATACCAGTAATAGGGACAGATGAAGATGTTAAATGGCACAGTCAGCAGTACAAAAGTACAAGAACAAAACTCGCTTTACCATCAATGTGTGTATGAACAGCTAGAGTGCTATGTACTATGCACATGTGTGTATGTACTCGGGCTTGTTTGTTTTGTTTTCTCTCTCACCAGTGACAACAAGTTAAGGAAAAGCCCGGAGTTCTTGCGGATGAGGTTGTAGGCTTGGCAACACAGGTCCACAAACAGCTGGAAGCGGCTGGTGGGCCGCTCGCCTCCGTTAATGACGTACGCCATGTCAGAGGTCAGAACAAACGGAGCTCGGTCTCTGATGGGAAAAAAGGGTGGAGACAAGATTTGACATCAGCTTCTCATAAAAGAGCAAAAAGTTTTTCATCACTTGTTTAAACCTCTGGGAAAACATGGCCTAAATTGACATCCTCCCTCACGTAAAACACTAAAAAAGGAGTATGTATGAATTAATACATAAATAAATAAATGAATGTATAAACATTTCAGCAAGAAAATGTTCCAAGGCCAAAAATAGAAGAGTGTAGTTGTAACAGAGCCAACCTGGACACTGTGTGAAAATCTCAGTTAAGAATCAGGTCATGACTGAAAACACACATTAATCTTACTGTGCTCAAAGTCATTATCCTCTGCTCCTGAAATACAGTCACCCACAAAGGAATTGTGGGGCCTTTGAGCACAGGGATGTACTCTAATATCTTACTATGCACAAAGTCTTCGGTGGGGTAGGTATATAATTTTTCGGGATTTGTTTGTTTTTTCACCTCATTTTGGGTGCTTGACATACCTTTCATCCATAAAAGTGAAGATCACACTTTTTAAATTGTTTGTGACAACTTAACACATTAGTTCTAAAGGCACTCAAAACAAACAACAACCAAAAAACACCTGTGTGCTGTGGGAGTCCCCTGGGAACTACGAGGGTTGTAAATCAATCATATCACTACGGCACACCTTCAAAACTTGATAGCGCGACAAAGCATCCTTTATCTATAGCAATTTCACACTTGCATCCATGATACATGTGAGATTTGATCATCACCTCTTGAAGCTGCCAAACATCTGGGCATGGCCCAGGAATTTGCCAAAGTCGATGTGAAACATGTGACCAGTGGAGCGCAGCATGATATTATCATTATGACGATCACAGATGCCAAGCACGTAGGTTGCAACACAGCATCCAGCACAAGAGTAGATGAAGTTCTCCGAAGCCTAAAGGAGAGGAGAAAAGGGTATTTTAAGCATGGCTAAATAAAGCGAGTACTGCAATGAAATTAAAAAAAAAAAAAAAAAGGTTGCATGTTTGGATTAAGGATTCACATTTATAAGGGTCAAAGGTCAAACAGACTAACAAGTGCTTTAAATTTCATGAGAATATGTATCACCTTCTCATACTCATCCTCAGCGGGGTTGTACTTGCGAAGCCATTCTGCCAGTGGTTTGTCCTTAAAAGATCCTGTCACGCCGTACTCCACCTGGATCTTTCTGAGGGTGTCAGAAGAAGGCACCAACTCTACCATACCTACACAACAGCAAATCTTTTATTAACACTACACTGGCTATATAGTATATTTAACTGTAAATGTGGTAATTGGTTTACTCAACAAATTAGCTACATGGCAGGAATGCTTTCTAATAATGCTAGGAGCAATTTCAGATTAAACAGACAAAAAGGTGTAGGAGTATTTTTAGTACACATGTGTGCTTGGTTTGTAAATGGATATTTAAAGCCGACTGACGGGAGTGTGTCTTTATGTGCTTGTCTGTTACCTTTGTCCTTGCCAGTGGAGATGCATTTGAAATTTACAATGCGGAGGTCTAGACCCTCCTGCAGCCAGATTCGGTCCATGATGCGAATCATCTGCAGAGCCAGCATGTCCTGCCTCAGGTCTTCTCCGACCTGATGCATGCAGGTAGATCAAGAGAGAGCTAGTTTATACACACATAGGGAATCTTTTCTACTCTGTGCAATAAGTCTTTACAAAATTTGTCAATCAGAGAATCCTTAGCACTCCATTTTTTAGTTCAGTATAGTATTTATTTAAATACCTTGCACTGTTTCTTACAGTAAGCACACTATACACAAGAGTAATTACATATTATTTTTACCCATTTTTATTTTATTGAGGCACTTTAATTATCAAATCATTTGTTTTGTTATTCTTTTTCTGTTGAGATATTTAATTTTTTAAAAATACATTATTTTGTTTTTTTATTAAGCCACTTCATTTTGCATTTGTTGTTTGAGTAAACTGTATCTATCAATTACTGGCTGGTTTAAACTTCAGCCACCAGGGGGTGCAGTGTTCATATCAAGACTATGTAAACAGTTACAACATGTTTGTGTGCTACTGTGGGCTCCACTCATAAAACATGGAAACATGCATGAAAGACACACTCGAACCTGTTCTCAGGCGTTGTTTGACTTGCTGATCAGTGTACTCATTTTCAGCATTTTACATTGGGCGTGTGTGATTGTGTGTCTGCGCATACACTACCTTGAACATAACATTGATCTCTTCTCCCAAGGGGTCGGCGTTGACCAATGCCAGTTTGAGGGGAACAGCGTTGGAGTTGAAGAAGGAACAGGCCTACACACAAACAGCAATATCCTCTGCATTACATCACACTGTTATGTTGTCTTCCGAGACACATCCCAAAGTGATTTAGTGATTAGTGATTTCTCTACGGTTTTGATTTATTCGAGGATGTTTTTAAACCTGCATGTTACTCGGAAAAGACAGCCTGTGAACATTTAGCATTTTCTGAAATGTTATCATCCAGTAACTTCAGCAGGATAAACAAAGTAATGACTTTGAATAATGTAAAGACACTTATATATTAATTTTTTTTAAATTGTGAAAAATCATGCCTGCATAAATCATACAAGCTATATAAAAGGTACAGCAAGGTTTTGATTAAGGCTCACAGGATGGGGGCTCACAGTGGCAGCTGTCATTTTTGTCGTGGTTTGTAGTTGATACCATAAGAGAAAGTAGCTGTAGCATTTCTTAATACAAGCTACATTTACCAGTGCTAGAAAGCTTTATTGTGCAGTGGTTGGTGGAAGAGAGTGGCTACAATTAGTCCGGTTCAGGACTTCTTCATCAAATCATAATGTGCACAGTAGTACATTTTGTCCTTTTTGCATTCAAGAGGACAGAAAATGTTAACAAAGACCAAACTTTGAGAGCCATGGATGTAAAACTTAATATAAATTTATATTTAATTGCAAATTAACTTATAGCTGGCAAAGCTGAAAGCTAAAATGTGCAGATGGAGGCAGGCAGCATGAGTCACCAAATGTAATCCTTTGTGTCTCATCTCTCACAATTCCCATTGTGCCAAGCAGTGATCCTCCTCTTACTTAGAAGAGTACAGCATTTACAGAAGTATAAATACATCATTTAGGGGATCTCATTAACCATGATAACCATCTCTGTAATATTTTGGAACATTTGTTCACATGCTTTATATTTTGTTCAAGTTGTAACTTAAGAAGCTCATTTCTTCAATTGTTTGAACTGAAACATTTACAGCAGCAAAATTCAGTTGAGGTTTTCTTCTATTCCTGCTCTGTGGTTGGTTCCATTAAATGATTATTTTATTTATTCTCTACACTTGATAATTTTGTCATCAGATATAGTCAGTATAGTGTAAAAGGTCTGCTGAGCTGGATACAATTTTAAACAACGCATAGTTAATGCATAGAGCGCAATCCTTTTTCTTCAGGTACAGCTAATGGTTTCAGATAATTGTTTAACTGTGTTTGTGTGTGTTACCTTAATGTTTAGCTCCTTTGCCACCAGACTGGGGCTGAGGGGCAGTCGGCAGCTGTTCCTCTGAAAGAAGTTCTGAATGTTTTCAAGGCCCTCCTGGAGTGCAACCTAACAAACGCAAACATGCAGATAGGTAAATACACATACACGTTTAGAAAGGACATTCTACATGGCCTTTAACACACGCACGAACACACATGTGCACATGCTAACCTGTCGTGTAGATCCACCAGCCTGTCGGACCCTCTCAGCAACGGCTCCCAGCAGCGTGACCAAGTGAGTCTGCTTCTCCAGCTCTGCCCTCAGCCTGGCTCCGCACAGACACAGCAGGACACCCAGCACCCGCTCATAGCGCTGTCCCCAGGTGGAATCTTGCACAGCATCCTTTAGCAGCCTGCAACCATTGTAGATATGGTGATGACCACTTTTTAAAATACATTTTCTTCACATCTATCACATGATTTCTCATATACATGTTCTTAAAGTCTTTAGGATTGTAATTTTTATTTATTTTTTGGCTGTACACTTACCAATAGAGGTAGTGTGCTATGTTTATGTTGCCTTGTGCTCTGGACAGCAAGAACATGACGAGGGCGTTTTTTAGGTGACACTCAAACTTTATTGCCTGGTGGGCATATGAGGAAACAAAAAACAGACTTTGAATTTTAACTGAAGGAATTGTGAGTGAGCACATGAGAAAAAGAATTTTAATAAAGAGGGAATAAATAGATTTAAAGTGGATGTAAAGCACATATTTTAGTGCAGACCTTTGTACATATAGCTATACCTGTACGAGCTGTGGCAGGTAGTCAGCCAGCTGATCATCGCTGCTCTTCTCAATCCAACTAACAGCCACGCTTCTCACCTCAGTATCTGCAAACCTACACAAACATACATTACAATGAGAGATGGGAGACAACGCACACATTCTATTCTCCTTTATATAAGTAAGGAATTTTTGTATTTGTAAAAATCTGTGTGTGTCTAAGTACTGAGCTCACGCCGTACTTTGAGTCAAGTAGCTCCAGCGCTGTTACGGGGGGCAGGGTGGGCCAGTGGTGCAGCAGGGAGTGAATATGAGCCATGCTGGCCCAGTCCCAGCTGGGCGCACTGGCCAGTACCTTAGGGAGGCTGCTGGGGTGGTCCCTCCGACAGTGGAGCCTATGGTCCCACAGCAGCTGGTGGTCTGCTCGCTTCAGCCTGGGGACAAAGGAGGAGGGGGGGGGGGGGGGGGGGGGGATATGTCTAAATGCTGTTTACATAAAATTAAAAGAAAGACTTCAACTCAAAAGTTTTTGAGTTACACACGTGTTTAAAAAGATTTGGTCATGACATCTCAAAACTCAGAAATCTCAAAATTATTAAAGACTCAAAAGTGATATTTAAAACAGACTGGGCCCTTTCAGCAGAATCCTACATAATGCAAAGCGAGCAATAAAATCTCTATAGTTGCAATGCACGTTTAAACAGGAAACTGAACACAAATTGGAAGGACTTCCTCCTTTTATGGTTACATATCTGTCGCATGTTTCACTAAGGTCGACTGCTAGTCCCTGAAAGACAACTAAATCACTTTTTGATGCTCTGCTTTAAACCCAAATCCTGGAGATTACTCCCCCCCTCCCCCCCTGACCCCTCAAATAAAAAACTCCAACTTGTACCTGACCCCGACCTTCCAGTAGTAAATAACAATTAAACTGCCTGCTTCAGGGAGTAAAGGAGTGTTGCACACACAAAAAAGACAGCTCCTGCTAAATAAGCACTGATGTGGCTCCACAAGCCCTGTGTCCACAGAGGCTACAGAAATGAATGGACAGGACAGCAAACAGGCGGTGAGAGCCCAGTGAGAGAGAGCTCTGCGTTAAAGTGCCGGTTGAGTCTCGCGGATGTTGGCAGCGTGGAGAGGAGATTTGGCTGGCAGCAGGCATAAGAGAGCATTTAACTGGGCCCGTAGCAGCTGGATGAACACAGACACGCTGGAGCAGACAACAGAGAGGCATGTACTGGGAACTGTGGCTGGCAAAGTCAGCAGCATCTTTTTAAAATCCCTTCTTAAATCTATTAAGTCTAATGGATTTTAGGTGGCCTGAAAGAAAGCCAAAAAGCTGCCTGCTTAATGGGAGACTTAACTAGAAATACTCTTTCTGTGCATATCTTTTTAAACTCTCATAACCCCAAGCACTGCAAGTCTAGTACAAGCCTAACTGGCATCAAAAGGGCAACGATTAGAATTTGAAAGCGTATACATTAAATTTGATGAGGTGAATTCTATTACAAAGACTGCCTTACACATCCTATTTATAAGCTTTAGAGTCATTTATCCATTTGCATGAAAAGAAAAAAAAAAAACAAGGAAAAAATTAATAAAAAGAATATTGGGTTTTGTTGGATTTTGGACATATGAAGACAAAATAATTACAAAAATTGAGAAGTTATTAAATGCAGTAGTTGCTTTGAGCCTCTTGAATAACATCTGTTACGTGCATCAGGCTGAGTAACTCCAAGACTCGCTCTCTAGTGGTTTTAACTGATATCAGTGCTTTTATTTGACACCGCAAAATGCTGATACATTAACTGTTAAATACTTCTGAATTCTGCATTACAATCTTTCCCTTATACTTTAGAAAAACACAGGGAATAATCTCCTACCCAAAATTGGAAGCTCGGCTGCAAATTTTCTCCAGTTTTCGTCGGAGGTCAGGGTCCAGCTCCTCCAGTGTGTGGGGCTCAGGGCTGGGGGCTTCTTTGGGTCCAACATACAAAACATCCACTGGTGAGTTGGGGAAGTTCACCTGAAGGTAACAAAAAAACACCAGAGCAGGGCTCAGTTTATTAATAGCGGAAAGAAATTTTGAATCAAGGTGTACAGCAACCTCACATATTTCTGCAGAGGAACTTGCACACCAGTATCTACTTGTCTTTTAAAGATATTCTCAACAAGCAAAAGCTGAAGATGTCTGCAATCACCAGGAAAGCTACAAAGTGTCTGTTGATGTTTAGGGGTCCAATACTTTAGGCAGTCATTGCCGGCAACAGATTTTCTACTAAACGTGATGATCCTGTTTGACTTAAAATGTGTCCAGTTGGTTGTAAACAACTACAGATGTACTATATGTTAATCCAACACACTGTTCTTTGTATTTGATGTAAAATGACTTAGTTCAGCATCATGAACAGCAGTGCTAATACCAATCATATGCAATCATGTTTCCAAAGAACATTTGTGATAAAAAAAAAAAAAGATAAAATAAATAAGATGTAATGATTTGCACTACAAAGAAAATACATCAAAAATGGAAACTTAAAAAAAAAAAAGAAAAAAGATAGTTGGGAAGAAGTCTGCACTAATGTTGTTGCCAACCTGCAGTACGATTCTTTCTGTTGGTACCCTCTTGCGGCTGCCTGCAGAGCTGGCAGCAGCGGCTGCTCCCTGGGCAGACGTCCACAGACACAACAGTCGGGTGCCCCTAGCAAGCACTCTGCAAAAACAGTCGGCAATAAACAACAAGAGCAAGCAATCCTAAGAAGAATGGCAAGAATATAAAGTTTTATGATCCTTTAATGTTAATTTCTGGCTTGCTAATTTTTTTTATATTTTTTGTTTTAGAGATTCAAAAAAGTAAAAGTTCCTTTACTTTCATCGATTACTTTTAGTGATTAAAATAACATGTAATAATACAGAACGTGTGATAACTAATATGAACATACTAGGTAAAATAAGTGAAAAACATTAAAACATAGGTACAGCCTTTACCGGCTGCTCTTCTTTCCTCACCGTCTGAAATCAAAGAGTGGCATTGAGACCTTGCCCAGCAGCTCTGGGGCTTTCCTTTGCTTGTTTGAGTCTGGGGAGCCACTGGCATTCTGATTCAGCACCCCAAACAGAGCCAGGCTCAGTATGGACTCCAGTGGGAGCACAGCTACTGCTATGGGGAAATTGATCCTTGGACAGACAAAAAGCAGTGTCAGCAGCATGGACAGACAATAATATTACATTATTGTTTGAAAAAACAGAGAAAGAAAGTGAATTGAGTACACTGAAAAGGAAAGACTTACAGTTCATCCCATTTGATGTGGTAGAAGAAGCTCTTATACGTGCCCACTCTCTTGGACTGGACTGGTTTAAACAAGTTCTTGCCATTGTGGGTGAGGGAACACACCAGGAAGTACTTCTCGTAACTGAAACAACCCCAGAAAACGTGTGGTTATTTGTCCACAACTAACTGCATATTCTACTGAACACAGAAAACATTGGGCAAAACACGGAGTTCTATCTAGTAGAACTCTAGTAGTCTGTTGATGGCATGTTGCTAGAATAAAGGTATAAAAAAAAAAGTCATCCAGTATTTAATTTTTCACACAGGTCTGTTTTCAAAAAGTGATTTCCACACGTGCACCAGAGCATGTCTTTTCTACCTAACAGAGAGAATGTAAATTTGAATGGCAATGATTGAAATTGAAGGTGTCGAGTGGATGCCACATGTCCTGTCTCCAACACAATCTAATTGGCGTTTTCAGTAATGACCTTGAGTCTGATGCAGACCATATTCTGTTGTATACTAAATAAATAAAATATACATGTAAATAAAAGAAAACTGATAATGTATTTTCACTACAATCAGCCTGATCTGCTGCTCAGAGCCATCTGTGCTGGCAGCTCTACCACTAGCCGTGGTGTCTCAATATGCTGGCTTCTACTGACACTCCAGATGGAGGACATGCTAGCAACAACAATGCCAAACGCTCAGCTTCAGTAAGGCAGCACTGGTATAACACCACAACACAAACATACTTAGCCACTAATCTGGGACCAGAAATATTGGAATCACTGTGTCCCTCTGCTATAAATATTTTTGGAGGGATCCTCGGAATAACTGTCACTGCAGCAATGTTTGGTGCTGGCTTAAAACAGCTGCTGGAAGAGGCCAAACCAGAGTAAACAGGCCTGTTATTAGACAGTTCCTCTCTTTATAAAAGGCCTAAACGGATGACCAGAAAATTACTATTGAAGGCACACTGCAACAATCCAAAATGATAGATTAAAAACTCTTCCCGTCTTACAGTCAGGGTTACAGCTCCTTTTTTCTTTGATAAGAGCATACAAATTCTTTTCAGATCTTTAGAGATCCTAACGTGGAGGGGGCTTGTCAGAAACGCCCTGATGCTGTTCACCAATGCGTGACAGAGCTGGGAACAGAAAATTCGGTTCAACTGTGTTCCAGACGCACTGAAACTGGACACTGGCATGGAAAAATAAGACACGGGGAGCAACACCAGTGCCATTTGTTTAGTAGAAGAAAACAAGACATTCTGTGACAGTACAGTTTAAGTGACTACTGCTTATTCTGGCACCAATGAAATATGCTCCTCATTCCTAGCTGCTAAACAAATTGTTACTCTATAACACCACATTTGTTGAATCTTATATTGCTATTTGCTAAAAGAGAATTTATCGCTTCTTTGTTCTTGTAAGCATTGCATGCACCTGCAAAATGAAGCAATTATAACTTCAAACTGCTTTCCACCACCTTCTGTCTTTCTTTGATCTTATCTTGCATAAGTAAAACTGGGTGAAGTGTGGGTGGTACTAATAATACCAAGAAAGTGGGTGATTGTTCATCCATTTGTTCTTACCTAAAAGTTTTAATTATCCTACAGGAAAGAATAAAGTTGTTCAAAACAGCAGCCTTGATAAGGTTTGGTAGAAAATAAAATGTTTTGTTGCAACAAACTTTCAACTTCAGGTTTCATGTGGCTTTCAGCTGTATGCACAAATGACCAGCAACTGGATTATAACAAAGAAAATGCAGATGAAAATGAGAGATCTGTACTTTGTAAAGTGTGACCTACTGTATCAGCAAGCAGGAGTTAGTTTGTTACAAACACCCAAAACATGTAGATTTAATAGGTGTCCCGCATAAATATAATCACCCCACCCAGTATGTTTATATTCAGATCTGCATTCATCCACTGACTGCTTACCTGCTGACCCAGTTGGCTGGTATGCCGTGCAAGGCAAACAGTGTGAACTGAAGGTGGTCTGTGGTGCCAGAAGCTTCTTTGCTTCTCTTCACTTCCACAGCGTCTCCATCGGTAACCTGGGGCAATGGAGGGGAGTGGAAGGAGGAGGATGGAGAGGAGAAGGAGCGCAGGTAGAGCTTGGCCAGGTCATAGATGGCCTGTGTTAGCAACGCCATGCTTTCCTCCACAGGACTGGTGAGACCTGTGGATCCATGTTAGGTCAATATGTTATTAACAATGCATCTACAGCTCACTGTTGCAGTGTATTATAGATGGGAGAGCAAACACAGTACATGATTTTAACTTCATTTTCCTTAGACTGCAAATAATTTGCCAAAATTGTAACACTTTTCAACAAAAGCTGTTTCATCGTAAGGGGTGACAAAGAACTTTGAGCTGAGCTGTTTGAGTCTCACTGTATATTATTTATAGAACTTACCATTTGATGACTGGCCAGATGATGTCAATCCCATCTAGAAAGGAAAGCATGTTGGTCTTAGAAAGGCAAATGAAACTAAGCAATGGTATGAATGAGCTAGCGTGTGTGTGTGTGTGTGTGTGTGTGAAGTATATATGAAGAACGAACCATGGGTGAGCGTGTCCTGGGTAAATTGACAGAGTGTCTTAGTCTTTTGACTGCCTCTGTGATGGCTTGGGTCTCCACCTCATCTAAAGCACAGCACATGTTCTTTACAGTCTGCACCAGCCGATCCACTGTCTTATACTGGGTACTCTAAACAGAGACACAGAGCAGGTTAGTACAGCAACAAACTTCTGCATGCTAAAATTGCATCATTTAGTAAACATTATTTCGTTCTGGAGAAGGTAGCTCAAACACATCTTGAAGCACTCATCAGCAACATGTCAGTTTTAGGGTTGTATTGTCTCACTCCCCCATTCAGGCTGCATTCAATTAACTCACAACAACAAGCAATGGCTGAAAAACATTTTTGTAGAAAACTGCCTTCCAAGAATGACCTGGTTTACTAACACGCATTTCAACAGACACAAAAACGGGCAGGGAATTTGAAAACAATGTTTGGGGTATTTTACGACATTATTAGTTTTTATTAGACTAAACTTTGAATTTTTTTTTTTAAACAAACTACCATCCTAATCATTTAACAATATTTTCTCTAATTGCACGTACCTCATTCTGTAGACAGATGTTGACTTGATTGTGATAGCCTTCCAAATAATCAGCCAGACCTTGTCTTCATGAAGAGACACAGATATTAGGCGTGATCAAACAGTTCTTGAATCAGAGACATTGAAAAAGACACAAAAAAATCCCCCTCCAAAAACAGATGAACCTCATGTGATTTAAATTTGGCGAATCCCTCCATCAAGACAATCTTCTTGCTGACTTTTGCTTTTAGTGCAGCTGCCATTTCTAGATCGCTCTGTGAACATCCTGCTTGTGTGTCCCTCCACTGTTTTAAAACCATTACCTTTCAACTTAATTTCCATTTTGGGGAACGTGATGAAGTAGTAGGGATACAAGTCTGGTGAGCAAGATGGGACAACTGTGCTTATGTGGCAAAAAAACAAGAAAAAAACAAAACAAAAATCATATTTGTTTTCAATGAGTCATGTTTGACAAGTGCTATAGTTCTTCTCCCTTAGACACCTCAGGAAATTACATAGGCAACATCATCACAGTGCTGCCTTCTTCTCTTTGAATGAAAGCTGCTGAAAAGTGCTCCATTCAGAGCTGGGGACTAAATTTTCAACACCATTTGATGAATGTATATTTGCTCTTGGCATACATTTGAGAACCAGAGTGCAGAATGGCAGAGTGCACAGTAAAAAAGGGGTGAGAAAGAGACTCCCAGGGAGCAGTCTAAAAATAGCAGCAGCAGTGGAAGCCACCCAGAGGAGAAGTAGACTTTGAAAGAAAGCCAAATTAATATCAGGTAGAGTTTATGTTTCTTCTGGGGGTTTTTTAAAGGCAGGCTTCAATTATTTTTTTAATCACATCTAACTTTTCTGGAAAGAGCCAAGAGAGGATTTAAAATAAGTAAAATAACAGTAGGAGTGAAAATACAGGACTAATCATCAACTGAAAATGGAATACTAAGTCTGCTTGTTCTGAAGTTGTTTGTGACATTTCTAACTAATGTAGGATGCTCAGACCTTGTGACATTCTCCTTAAAAGGCCTCTCCACCAGGCCCAGGTGCTTCTCTAAGTTTATGGTAGACTTGTCATCTTCTGCCTAAGTAAAAGAAGGAAAACAGCAACAGTCTATCAACCAAAAGTATATCAGTCAAAACACGATTTTACCATATGAAGACTGCATGTTGTTGGTTTTCAGGAGTGGGTAAGGAGCCCATATGATAGGATGACAGAGTAACTCACAGTGCGTGCCAAGTCCCTTCTCATAGTTGAGTGAGAGAGCAGTTGTAATGTGATCTCATTCTCCCACTTCCTGCAGTTCTGAACGTACTCATGGCTGCCCAGGCTGTGTTTACTGTGGCACGTAGTGACAGATAAAAAGGGTTTAAATCAAAAAAGAAAAGAAAAAACAAACAATTATATGTTAATATTATAGAGCAATTGTTGAAAACATTTTAAAGGAAGGTTTTAACAGAAAGGGGTTAACCCACTGATGGTGTATACATTTCTCTAAAAGACAAAATAATATTTGCTTATATTTGTGCCTATTTTTAGCAAATGGGCCATTCAATGAAAACAAAATCAATCAATGCCAGTGACAGAGTTACAGACCCTCGAAGAATAATTTCATCCCAGAGGTGGGTTGAAATTTTGCACTTTTTTTCCCCAGCATTTTTTAACCACGATAATTTCTTAACTACAGAAGATAGACATATTTAATGTTCAGGGCTAAAAAACATTTGTAAGCTCTGTTAAAAACAAAATAAATAAATCAGTATTTTTATACTCGCAGTGTCAGATTCTAAAGGGGAAAAAAAAAGATTCCTTTTATATTTAAAGAATCCAAATCTCTGTTTCAATAACAAAACTGTGTCTGTGTGACAAAAACAAGCACTGGTACCTCACATATTTTTATCCATTTTTGATGAAAACTCTGAAAACTGTATTTTTGGTAAACTCTGTAGGATCATATTATCAAGTGGGATATGGTGCTGGTCAAAACAAGTTACCGTTCTCCTTAAAGGTTTTAAAACACATGTTGATACCAGACTCGTATTTTTTCTAATACAGTAAAAGTTTTCCTTGCTAGCTTACTATAAATTCCAATAATCCAAAGATGTAATCCATAATAAAAATACAAGCACTTAAACAACATATGTTTAAAAGTATAAAGTGATGGTTACATACATAATGATTTTACAGTAAATGGTATCGTAGTTCTGAGTGTAGCCAGTGCAAGATTATTAAGCTTTATTCCAGCAAACGGTCGTGCAACAAACACAGCATTAATTTAGCCAGCAACTGATGATGACAGATTAAACACGTTGCCAAGATAGGAGACTCACAGACAAAGAGATGAAAGAGAGAAACTGAGAAAGAGAGTAAAAAAATGGATGAGAAAATAAACTTATTAGAAACTCCTGGGAGAAGTGGCTTCTCACATGCCAGTGTATTAGAAATACTCACTTTTGCAGCACCTCCTCCCGGCCACAGACTTTGAGCAAATAGCTGGAGAAGTCTACCTTGTCCAAGTCATCATGGACCCAGCACAGAGTCTGACTGATCAACAGCTCCACTGGAGAACTCACTTAAGGAGAAAAAAAAAGGTATGAGAATTATCCAGAGACAATAATGAAGAAAAGAGAAGAAGGTAATCATGAAAGAGAGGTAAACGTGGAGCAGAGGCAAAAGATGGAAAGATCAACAGATGGAGAGGAAAAGGTAATTATGGAACAAAGCTGAGCACACGACCTACTGGGTTAGCATTAAAAAATATATTTGGAGCATTCTCAAAACAATTCACCACAGCATACCTGACAAACAAAAAAAAGACTAATTTGAATTAGAAAGATTAAAAGGTAAATAGCCAGTTCCAGTTGCTTTTTTTGTGAGACTTGACCACAATACGTTTCTGAGGCTGTTAAAAAGCTGTTTTTGCAGGTGTAGGAACCGAACTCTAAATCTTATAGTGATCAAAATTCCTTTCTAACCACAAAACACATCCTCCCAGGTTCTGAACAGTTCGTGTTTCATATTTCAAATCAAACCAGTTCTCGAATCAAAGGCATTACCACAGAACGCTGTGAAATGATATTAAGGGGGATTCTAGGCATTTGCGTGTCCTACGATACCTGATGTATCAGGCCAAGCGAAGCTTAGGTGGAGAGCGTAACTTGACACACAGCAGATTATTCTGCTGTTTACCTTCTTCAACTGAGTTTTTAAGCACACTGAATATACATAAACACAGGCTGACAGATAAAAAGACAGACACAGACTCTTCACACACAGAAACATCTAGACGTTGGATTAAGCACACATGCTCAGGTTACTTAAAAGAAGTTCATATTGACACACACGGAGCTGGACCACCCCTGCCTAAAGCAATAACACACCACCCTCCACCCTTTGGAGGAATGGTGAGGCTTTTCTTGCTGCTTAAGCAAGCACTGCAATGCCTGTGTGGCAATGGTGGTCATATATGTGCTACAAGAGCATTTTATAACAATGCAATTACACAGACTATGCCTCATTTTGGAAGTATTCTGAACTGGTAATGGAATTCTATGGGACGCCCTAAAAGCAGTGATAAGAGGAAAACTCATAGGTTACAGCGCTAATTTAAAAAAGAAGAGAAATGAGCATTTAAGAAAACTCCAGACACAACTACAATATCTTGAAGATGCCCATAAAATAAGCGCAGTTACAAACTTACAATTAGAAATACAAAAGAAGAAAAACGAAATCGATGAAATTTTTTCAAGTGAAATACAAAAAAATATGGTTTTTTTAAAACAAAGATACTATGAGGTAGGAGGCAAATCTGCTAAATTACTGGCTTATAAATTAAAAAAACAACAATTAGAAAATACAATATATAAAATAAAGGACCCTCAAACAAATAACATTGTGTATAAACTTGAAGATATACAGTCAGCCTTCCTAAAATTCTACAAAGAACTATATACACAACCTAGAGTGGATATTAAAGGTATGATATCTTTTTTAGATTCATTCGACTTACCAAAGTTGAATGAAAAACAGAATATAACCCTAATCAAGGACATATCTGAATTTGAAATTAAAAAAGCTATTACAAAATTGAAACGGAATAAATGCCCAGGCCCAGATGGATTCCCATCAGACTGGTATAAAGAAATGAAAGAGGTACTGATTCCTTTGATGAGAACATCATTCAACTATATTTTAAAGACGGGAGTAATTCCCCCATCTTGGAATGAGGCTTCTATCTCTATAATAGCTAAAGAAGGAAAGGACAGGCTTGACTGTGGAAATTACCGCCCCATTAGTGTTCTTAACCAGGACTTTAAGATATTTACATACATTCTTGCCAAAAGAATTGAAAATATTCTTGTTCAGATAATTAGTTTGGATCAGACTGGTTTTATTAAGCAGAGACAAACGCAAGATAATGTTCGCCGAACACTACACGTTATTGATTATGTTAGGAAAAATAAAATTCAGATGGTCCTTATGAGCTTAGATGCAGAAAAGGCCTTCGATCGGGTTAATTGGGAATTTTTATACAAAGTCATGGATAAATTCGGATTCCATCAATCGTTTATCAGGATTATACAAGCATTATATAAATCACCAAAGGCAAGAATCAAAGTTAACGGGGCGCTTTCAAATGTTTTTAACCTACAGAGAGGGACACGTCAGGGTTGTCCTCTAAGCCCCTCACTCTTTGCTCTCTTCATAGAGGCCCTGAGTCAAAGTGTAATACAAAGCAATACTATTACTGGAGTCAAGATTAGGGGTCGAGAGCATAAGATTTCCTTGTTTGCTGACGATATTTTGATTTATTTGACAAATCCAAACACTACTTTCCCCAAGCTATTGTCACTTCTGGAGATCTTTAGTTCAATATCAGGTTATAAACTAAATATATCGAAGACTCAGATATTAACTTTTAACTATGAGCCCAATTATGAAATTAAGGCTAAAGCCAATTTGAAATGGGAAATGGAGCAGATGAAGTATCTTGGAGTAAATATTACTAAAGATCTGTCTAAGATATACAATGCAAACTTTAATCCTTTAAGTTATAAAATAAATGAGGATATTAAAAGATGGAATTTATTACCATTTTTAAATTTTGAATCACGTATAGATACAGTTAAAATGAATATCTTGCCCAGGATGCTCTACCTATTCCAAACACTCCCTGTAGAAATAACTGACAAACAATTTCGGGAATGGGACAAAATAATCTCTAGGTTTATATGGCAGGGGAAAAAAACCACGGATTAAGTACCAAACTATTCAGTTGGCTAAAGACAAAGGAGGGTTGGGGTTCCCATGTTTGAAAGACTATTATATTTCTGCTCAATTGAGGACATTAGTGTGTTGGTGTAATGTAGATTATCAAGCGAGATGGAAAGAACTAGAAACAGTGACCTTAAAAGATTCTCCAATTCAGGCAATTCTAGGGGATGTGACACTTATTAAAAAACAAATTCATCAAGGAAACCAATGGATTAACCTACCTTTAAAACTCTGGTTACAATTTCTTAATAAGAATGATTGGATTGAAGAGGTTAGGATTTTAAGATGGTGCGCTTTTGACAGTGATTTTTTACCTAATGAATTAGACGTAAGATATAAAAAATGGTCTGGACAAGGTTTAACGGCATATTGTATGTTTTACGATAAGGGAATTCTTAGGGACTTCCAATCAATAAAAGATCAATACCAGTTAAGTAAAACGGACTTTTTTAGGTTCTTACAAATTAGGCATCATCTATATAATTTTATACCTAAGAGAACAGATCTTTTTTCTTTACCTGTTCTGAGTATATTTGTCAAGGCTTATCAGGCTGACACAGGCCTTAAGGTGATTTCAAGATTGTACAAGGGTATACAAGAGGTTAAGAAGTGGAATACTACCTACATCAAAAAAAAAATGGGAAAATGAAACAAATATAGCAATATCAGATAACATTTGGTATGAGCAGTGCGCTTTTCAGTGGAGAATTTCTAGTTCTAATACATGGAGATGTTACGGTTGGAAGAGTATCTGTAGGTTTTTTATTACCCCTGCACAAAGTAAACATTATTTTAATCACTCTAATTGCTGGAGAAATTGTGGGGCCCAAGGAGTAAAACATTTTCATCTGTTCTGGTCTTGCCCAAGGATCAACATTTTTTGGGTATTGATCCACTCTGAGTTGCAGATTATTTTTGGTATGCAGCTTCCCTTTAATTGGGACGAACTTTTGTTTGGATATTTATACTCAGTAAATGTAGATAAAATGTCTAAGCAGTTGTATGGTATCCTGAGTTTGGCTGCCCGTAAAATTATTACCAAGAAATGGCTTAGTGCGAAAATTCCATCACTGGGTGATTGGCATGAGACTGTATATGGGATGTTTAAAATGGAAAGAATTACCTTCATTAAAAGACTCCAGTTTGATATATTTAGTGAAATTTGGGGTAAATGGAAACACTACATCCGGTTAAGGAGACCCGATCTTGTTTGAATCTCTGTAACTATATATGCCACATTTCTGAATCGTTATGTGTTTATATGTATATGTTAGTATGTATGAGACTACAAGTGAACACATATGTAAGTAGGTATGTGTATGTATGCTTAAGAATATGGGTGTGTGAGTGAATATGTGTGTGCGAGTACATACACACTAGAGGGTACACCCGTCTGTTTTTCTTATTTTTATTTATTTATTTTTTATTTACGTCTGTTCTTGATTATATGTTTATTTTGGATTATTTGTGTTTATATAGGTTGTTTAATAAAAAGAGAATAACAAAAAAAGGAATTCCCAGCGGGCATATTTGAGGGCACCAGTTACAAGAGGAGAACATTCCGAAATCACATGTTAACCATTTCACACATGACTGGGGAATGGTGTTGGTGGAGTCACACTCGAACAAAAATATTAATGGTTGATTTAGTGCACATGCACGCACGCGCACAGAACTGAAAACAAAGTGAGACCAACAAAAGTTACTTTTTGTTACAGTGCATGTCAAATCCCTTTTATGTAGAATCCGAGTAAGAGGGTCAGAAGTCACTCTACACTTGTTAAATCTACAAGGCAAAGATCGGAAAGGTGTGAAGAGAGGAAATAGAGATTTATATTTTTGTAACAAGTCCAATTGTCAGAGAGAATCAAAGAGGGGGAAAAAAAGAAGAAGAAAAAAAAAAGAAAAAGAGGCCCACAACAGCAAAGGGAAAACCACAATAAGAAGAAAAGTACCATGCTAAAACATAACAGAAAGTGGAAGAGTTTAAAGTTGATAATTAAAGCATACTGTATTAGTGATTCTATGATACTAAGAATTTCAGGCCATCCATCCGTCCCATGGGGGCAGCAGCCTAAGAAGACCTCCAGACTGCCCATCTCCACAGCCACCTCCTGTAGCTATTATGGGGCGAACACCATGGCATTCTCAAGCCAGCTGAGAAATGTAATGTCACCAGTGTGTCCTGGGTCTAACCCAGGGCCTCATTTCAGTGGGACATGCCTAACACACCTGACCTAGGAGGCATCCTAGGCAGAGGGCCAAACAACCTCAACTGGAGAGCCCTGACAGCTTTCAGAGGAAACCAGTTTCCGTTGCTTGTATCCACGCTCTTATTCTTTCAGTCACTATCCACGGGCCGTGGCCAAAAGTGAGGGTGGGAATGCAGATTGAAGAGTACATCTATAGCATCAATTCACCACAGCAGACCGGTACATCGCACTCATTACTGCAGATGCTGCACCAATCGATTTGTAAATCTCTTGCTCCTTCTTCCCTTCCTCTTGAACAAGACCCTGAGATACTTAAACTACACTTGGCAACTTATTCCCAACTCCAAGTGGGTACTCCACCCTTTTCCGGTTGAGTACTATGGGCTTAGACTTCTAGGTGCCAATTCCCATTCCAGCCACAGCCAGTTTGATTTCTGCATTTTAGTTTAGTTAGACGTTACCTATTAAAAGTTCTTTCTGACAGAGGTTTTTTTTTTGTAGGTGAAAGATTTAAGAAACATGGTGTTGTCGCCTCTCCAACACCCTCCCAGCAGCAGACGACAACCCGGGTCTTAGAATTTCACTTCTGTCATTCTCTACACATTTACTTCTCACTTCAAGCAATTCTCATTCTCTTACGCGAAGTCTGTACCTTTGGCACAGAGTTTCTTCATAAATATCATTCTTTGGTTTCTCTCCTTTATAAATCATCTCTTTACTCCCTTTAGCTTGTCACATTTTTTGCTCCATCCTCTTTTGTAATTCTTAAATGTATTGCTTCCTCCCCTTCTCACTCTCTTCCATCTTCCCTCTTCAGCCACAGTATGTAAGGAATCCCTGAGAAGGCAGCAGCAGTTCACAGCCAAACTTTACAACAATCAGTTATTTCTCTGTCGGCCTGTTCTCTACAATATGAGCACAGTCAAAGATTTCAGAAGGGCACAAACATTGTTTTTAATAAAATACACTTTCATTTATAATAAGAAAATCAGCTGCAAGTGGATGCACCACTAACAAAGTCACAAAATTTTGAGGCTTCCACAACAGATAAAAGATGAGCTACTGGGTGATAAATAAGAGAAGATGAAGATCAAATAGAATGTGTGAAGAAAAGAAAAAACTGAAAAAGATGGAGACAAGAAGGTGCAGAGTAGATGGGAAAAATTTCTCATGTGGCATTTTTAATTTGTAGTTTCTGAAAAAAGGACAAGACCAAAAAGTGGGTGAATGAAGAGCAACACTGAGAAAGGTTTAGGGTTAGCTTTGAGTTGAACTAATGAAAAAGACATCACTCATGGACAAAAGAACCCTATTTAGAAAGTGACTGGGAAGACAATGTAAACTATGATAAGAAGCAGGAACCTACAAAAAGCAAAAAAGTATTAAATACATTTCTCATAGGTTTTTTGATTTTGAACTGGGCTTTTCAGAGTGGTGCCTATGTCATAAGTAATATATATGTACACACTAAGGCCTGAGAACTTGTCTATGTCTAAGAAAATATGTTTGGTGTTAAAACGAAACAAGCATCATGGTTTTTTTTCGGGTATGGACACAGACAGTAAGATGCAAAATAATCTAGATATACACTCACACACAGACACACTGATCCTCAAAGACCCAGACAGTGGTGAATTTGGTCACACAGTTGGAATAACATGTCCAACAAAAGAGCGCAGTGGACTGCCTGACAGCCTCCAGTGTGTTTGGCTTCAGATCCTTAAAGACATGTCAGTCAGAGCGTTTGTAGATTTGTATGTGAATAAGGAGGGGTTAGCCAATTACAGCTCCCCAAATAAACAGGGAACTAAACCAAAATCCTTAATAGGACCTTGAGGAGGGAAAAAAACACAACAAAAACTAACTCCACTTCCTTTTGCCCAACATGGCTACTGAATGGTGAGGGCACAAACCTTTATCTGTGTGGAAAAGGAACATAATATAATTCCCACGACAGAAAAAAAATGAAAAGAAAAATGTGTGTGCGAAGAGTTTGGCAACTGTGAATGTTGTTTCCTCCTTCAGAGCTCTCTTATCTGAAATTGGAGCTGCTCGCTCTTAAAGGCAAAGAGGCACAAGTTTCCTTTTTAGCCAATTCACGTGGTGTCCCATCCGTACAGGAATTTGGCATTTTGCACCAGGAAGCACTGTTTTGAAAGTCGCTAAGAATGGATCAAGCAATTGTCTGAAGAGTCTGAACCACAGGTTTGAATCATCACCAGTTTTTCAGCTTTCTGACTAACAAAGACATTGCCTATGGACCCCCTGCAGTAAGGAGATGTGCGAGTGTATAAATTGGATTTATGACAGTAGTTTTTTTGTTTTTGTTCTTTTGCACCAACAGCAAACTCTTTGGGCTTCTTAACAGGTTATTATGCAACAATTTTAGAACAGTTTGAGATCAAATAGGGGTGCATCCAACAAATAAGCTAAAACAAACTTGACACCTCTTTGGTTCCTTCATAGTGGCATTTGTATCACGTGACGTATCAAGCACATATTCTGTCCTTTCATCCTGTAAAGAACTGATTGAAACACGGCTCATAGAACAGACAATTTCTGACTTTGTTCAGATGCTTACCGTCACAGGTGAAGGTTACAGGCTGCTGAGAATCAGAGATTTCGATAGAAACCTTGACAGAACAGCTATTATCACCACCACCATTTCTCTGGGTAATGACAGGGCTAAGGACGAAGCCAGGGTTGGTTGCAATGTCATCATGAGGGAATTTGGAACGTAGGCTGGTAGGGGGAGAATAAAAATGTTAATAAAGAAAAAAAAATCAGAATACAAACGTACAGCACTTTCTGCTATTCATATTTTGGTCTACTTGGCCAGTGAAAATACATTAGGGGAAGCCAAGGCAAGCCAAGCATATGAATCAGCTGGCTTGGATGAGACTACTAAATGCAGGATGGGCAGTGTAACAGGAAAAATGGATGGAGGGGAGAAAGGAGAGCAAATCTGAATAGCACATTATGATTACACACATGGAAAAGATCCTATAAAATCACTGAAAACCAATTACTCTCCAGTCCCAAGAAGCTTCCATAAGGCCTCAAATTAGTCATCTGTAAGTGTCTGATGTTGACCGACAATGTTATGAAAATGCCCCCCCTACCCCCCCACCATGTTCTCTCAACAGAATCCATGCAAACCATTTGTTGACCCACAAGCATGCAGGGAAGTTGTTTGGCAAACGACAGTGGGTGTTGACTTTATTAACACAATGAAAATGGATTCTCCAAGCAGAGCGTCATCTTTACTCCACCCAAAATAACTACCGGAGTGAGAAATTCTGTACAGCCTCAAGCAATGAAGAGAATTGAAACCATGCAATTAAGCAAATGCATGCATGAAATTCTATATTTGGTAAAAGCATCTTTTTAGGCAGTTACAACCAACTAAAAGTAATTTCTGTGGCTGTGTGCTTCACTGCCTACAGGCCGCACTAAAGGGGCAGCCTTTGGATCAAAAAAAAAAAAAAATGAAACCAACATCCAAGGGCAAAAAACTGCAGTTAGTGTAAATGTCACTTAAGACTATCTTAAAATTGACAGAATCCCACATGCCTAACTAAAAATGTGTATTTATAGCCTGGAACAAAAAAAAAGAAGCCTTTGGCCACTGTGGATCGTTTCATTTATAAAAACTATGAGGAGGGTGAATGGATCCTTCAACAGACAGGTGTCTCGACAAAAGTAGCAGTAGCCTACAAGGACTCCCCTTAAACTTAACTATTGACTTGTGGCTCCACTCTTTCATCCAAAGATAGTGATTCTTTTGCTCTGAAAACCAATATGGCGAAGAACTGAGACTGCAAACGAGTAACATCTCCCTACATTCATACATTTCTCTACATCCATCATTTACACCGTTTTAACTTATCAGTAGAACTAATGGCTCCAACTTGTGAAGATCCTGTGGTATGTGAAACGTGACTTTGTGAGCGGTTTAATAAATTGTTTCATGTTTATATTTAAGCATATAAGAAAGGCAATGGCAAGAAGAGGGTTCTTACGATGCTATGTCTTCACAGAAGGCAACGATCTCCAGGTTCTGTGCATCCTGTTCTTCCAGGGCGTCATTCTTTACCAGAGCGTTTCCTTTTCCCTTCTCCTACAGGAGCACAGTCAAACATGTAGATACCGAGTCAGAGAACTAGAATAAAACATGAATAACCTACCTACATATTTCAAAAGACAAGCAGGGCACAAAGAAAGCAGCGGGGGTATGGCTTCAGTGGCAGTCGCTTTTAGTACGTTCAATTAAAATCTCCATATATCAGTGTAAAGGTGCTAAGGTTTAGCAATGCTAAAGGTCTTCACGGTGATTTGTGTTGATTGTTGGTGGTGGACTATTGAAAGGGCAGTTTGATTAAAGACAGCTCAGAGCTATGAATCCTACAGGGAATGAACATGTCAGCAATGGCAAAAGCTTGATGCCTATATAGTTTCCCAGCTATTTTATGCTGCTGCCTCTTAACCTATGGTCAAGCAGTAGTTTGGTTCAAGTCAAAATAAACATGACAACAGCTGAACTGGATATTTCTTACACACAATTTTTTTCTTTTTTAATCTCAAAATAATTTTAAGAAGTGAGAGTTCTAAATTTGTCTTGATCCAGCTCTGTCACTCACAGCCCAAATCCTGAGACAGCCCACTGGGAGTTACTCCAAGATTCCTGGAGGCTGGCCCAGTGCCGGGAACTCACAGTTACACTGTGCTCTTAACTGTGGTTCGACTGCCAGCAGCTGAGGAATGCACTTCCTGTGGTACAGGAAATGAGAAGTGAAAGGGTCCTGCCCCTTCCGGTGCTAGGCTCTAGGCGGTCTAAATAAAGTGCTCAGTCATGCGTTGGAAATCTGTGACTCTGACATAATTCCCAAAGAAGTCTGAGGACTGTGGGAAGGGAAAGAAAGAAAAGGGATGAAAGAAATATCTTAAATGCCATAATAAGAGTTTGGTTCTCCATTCAGAGACTTCTGAGGAATTCTGAATCCAGTTTTTTGAGGAGCTTGGTGGGGAGTATGGAGCTGAGCTTCTATGTTTTGATGACAATAAAACTGGACAATTAGCTTTTTTTTTCTCTCTTTTTTTTTTTACAGCTTGTAATGTCCTGCTAATTTAACCCACACAATTCCTTTTATGGGAATTTTTTTTTCAGATTTTCTTGAGCTGCTCCTGGATCAAGTCTTGTGGGTTTTATGGAAGTCATCACGCAAGACTTGTGTAATGACTGAATAATTAAACAATGCAAATTAAAAAATTAATGAACATATAAACGAGCAAAAATAATAACAAACAAACAAACATACGGTAACAAAGAGATGGAACGTAGTCAGAACTGACTGGATTGCACTACCGGAAGGCAACATTGCAGACATTGAGGACAGCTACAAGTACCTGGGGATCCCACATGCAAATGAGAACCACTAAGAGGCTGCTAGGAAAGCTGCAACCACCAAGTACCTGCAGTGGGTCAGGCAAGTCCTGAGGAGTCACCTGAATGGTAAGAACAAGATCATCAACACCTACACCCTGCCGGTGATCAGGTACGCTGCTGGGATAATAGGCTGGCCAAAGGAGGAGATGGAAACCACTGACATCAAGACAAGGAAGCTCCTGACCATGCACAGAGGGTTTCCACCCCAAATCCAGCACCCTGAGGCTGTACACTAAGTGGAAGGAGAGAGGGGTTGGGGACTTGTGAGTATCACAATCATTGTCTAGGATGAGACAACAAACATCCAGGAGTACATCAGGAAGATGGTCACAACTGACCATGTGCTTAGTGAATACAGGCAGCAGAAACCCAAGAAAGAAGAGGATCAAGGGGAGGAACCATCATGGAAGGACAGGCCCCTGCACGGTATGTACCACCGGCAGATAGAGGAGGTAGCTGACATCCAGAAATCCTACCAGTGGCTGGACAAAGCTGGACTGAAAGACAGCACAGAGGCACTAATCATGGCAATACAGGAACAAGCTCTGGGCACAAGATCCATAGAGGCTGGGGTCTACCACACACGGCAAGACCCCAGGTGCAGGCTGTGTAAAGTTGCCCCTGAGAGAGTCCTGCACATAACAGCAAGGTGCAAGATGCTAGCTGGCAGGACATACATGGAATGCAAGTGGCCGGCATAGTATACAGAGACATCTGTGCCAAATATGGCCTGGAAGGACTGAGATCAAAATGAGATACGCCCCCTAAGGTGGTCCAAAATGACCCAGCTAAGATCCTGTGGGACTTCCAGATACAGACGGAAAATTGGTGATGGTTACCCAACCGGACAAAGTGGTGGTAGACAAACAGAGGAAGATGGCTGTAGTGATAGAGCGAAGCGATACCAAATGACACCAACATCAGGAAGAAGGAACATAAGAAGTTGGAGAAGTATGAAGGGCTTAGAGAAGAGCTCGAGAAGATGTGGAGGGGGAAGGCAACAGTGCTCCCAGTGGTAATCGGAGCACTCGGTGCAATGACTCCCAAGATAGGCAAGTGCCTCCAACAGATCCCAGGAACAACCTCTGAGACCTCTGTAAAGATACTGTGCAGGACCATCAAGCTCCCAGGTCTCGGGTAGAGGACCCAAGGCCAAAATTTGGGACCGAAAATCCCTGCAGGGATGAAGTAGAGTGGGTTTCTGCCCTGCAGTTTTTTTGGTGTCAAACTTTGTCTTAAATACCGTATTATCATCTACACATTACTCTACTGGAGAATAGTAGCAAATCTGTCAACATGGTATGTCTGAACAAAACATAATTATCAAGGTTGACTAAATAAATAAATAAATAAGGGTCAATTCTGTAACCCGAAAAGTACTGAGTGATCACATTTTCATATGTTTTACTTTCCGCATACGTGAAGGAATCTCGGTTCGAAGGGGGAAAAAGTTTTAAACAGCAAACAAACAAAAAAAAATCAATAAATACATACAGGACAAACGGAGTGAGAGAGAGAAAGGTATCAAACAAAAAAGAGAATGAAACTAAAAAACAAAATAAACCCAAAAAACAGGATCAAAATTGCAAAAGGAAGAAAATGCGAGGAAAGGAACAAAGTAAACCTCAGAAACCCAGCAAAGAATGAGACCAGTAGAGGATATTTGAAGTGTTTATGTTTGGAGCAGGATTGCTGCACCAAAAACAAACATGAGCAGATAATCCAATGAGGTCGTGTGAGCTGACAGGCATAGTACATCTCTCTCACACACACACACACACACACACACACCGGGCTGTACAGTGAGACAGGCCAGTCTTTGTTTTGGTTGATCAATTTTGTTAGACCCAGACTGAGAGATCCTGGTGTCCAGAGTCATGGGAATGGCTTCGTATGCTTCACGAGCTGATTAGTCTTTAACGCTCCGCCTCCGTTTACTGTGATGTGTGATGACATTGTGTTTCTGGTTTTACAGTCTGAGTACAACAGATTATGATCGTCATGGTGGCTGGCCTTAAAGGACACAGAGAGTATGCTGTGGGACTGGTCACATCAAACCTATCAGTCATGTCTTGAACAATTACTTTCATCTCAGATTCTTACTAAAGACCAAATTTTCCACAAGTATACTGGTGTTACCAAATTTCTCCAATGAATGCACCAGTACACAAACTAGTCAAACACCCTTTCCTTCTAGTACAGCATGGTATTATTCAACCTTGCATGCTAGCTTTATTTGCATAACCTAGTTTTGAATGATGTATGCATTGATGGTGAGTGGATACTACATAAAAATGAAAAAAACTTTAATATTAAAAAGGTCATGGATCCCATGACCCTTCGCCATAAACAATGGCTGACAATATAGGTAACGTCTTAAGAACGAAAAAAGAAAAGAAAGGCATGTTTGTTTTTGCCAGCTGAAAAGGAGCTGGGATAAGTCGAGTTTTCTCCAGCTTCAAAAGGAGATTTTCAACAACATTGGTTACCAGCGTTGTCTCACAGCGAGAAGTTCAAATACCTTCATCAGGTCAGACTTTTCAGAGCATAATTTGTATGTTTTTCAAGTGCCCATATGGGATTTTTCTGGCAACTGACTTCCTCACACATATTCCAGGACAGTCATTTTAGGCTAACTGGTGACTAGAAAAGTGATATATATCCAATAGTACAGGGGAGCAATGGTATCCACAGAGAATGTTGTGATCTGCGATGTTAGCCACTTAAGTAGCTTATGTGAACCACTCCCTTTGAAACTGCTGACCTTCACTGTTGCTTTCAAAGAGAGGAAAAGTCAAAGTACAAGCAAGATGACAGCCAGCTTCTGCTGATGTTGGGATTATACTCTGCTGTGTACATGAACACCATGAATAATGACTTCTTTGAAGTCCACCTGAATGGCATAACCATAGATTCTGCACTACAATTTAGTGTCTCTGTCTGAAAGAACCTTCCTGCTCATTCCCTAGCACACTCATGGACGGAGAAATTCCAACAGCAACATTCTCTGTTATCCAATACTTTGTTTCATTGTAATGTGTCTCTAGTTTAGAGAGTTTTCTACAACACACAAAGCATTCCCTTTTCATCACAATGCAATCACAAGTACTGCATTAACCACTGCAGTTGAAAGAAGCAGTCTTTTTTCTTTTCTACTGGTTCAGTTGTCATTTTCCCACCTACACTTTTACTCTCTTCATCAGCCATTCGTAATTCAGGAGCTTTCTTTGGCTTTCCCTCTCAGTCAACGCCCTTCTCATTCTCTCATCCCTCTTATTGTGTGTGTGTTTTTAATAAAAGATAAAAGACATCTTTGTAATGTTATTTTATTTCTGGCAATTTGTTTACATGTACTCATGACAAGATATAGTTAAGGATTGACCAACTAAGCCAAAGAACAGAAAAAAGTTCTGCATTCAAAAACAATGGCTACTGCGATGTCTGCCTGTGCTTGAGGGGCGCCAACATAGCCACAAATGTGGTCACAGGTAACACTCAAACACTCTCAGAAAGGCACTACTAACTGTTGTCAAGCTTACCACTTTACAGACTTGCAGGACAGATCTTTATTTTGGTGCACAAAGGCTGAAAAATTACATGAATATGTTTTTTTCTGAAACCCAACTTTGGTGAGAATTTCTTCCAGCTAACAGACAAAAAGACTGAAACTTGTCACAAATTATTTCTCATAACTTTCCAAACCTGCTGAGAGGTTTGGAAAAGGTAGAAAATATAACCATCCTGAAAAATGTCCCTATTGGCTCGATTCAGTTCGGGGAGACAGGCTTGTTTGTCCTTGATGTCACGCATCAGTTAGTTGGCCACATTCCGCTTCAGACTGAGACACATCAATTATAAAACACAAGACTCCTGCTTAATCAAAATGACATAGATGTAAAATTATCTGTCTTTTTCCTGGGGTTATATACAACAGTTATACAACACAGGCATACTAAATAACACTGAAAGACATAAAATTTCAGTAATATCTTCCTCAGCAATTGTTTAAAGAGAACACCTACGGCAGGGGTGTCGAACTCCAGGCCTCGAGGGCCGGTGTCCTGCAAGTTTTAGATCTCACCCTGGATCAGGACACCTGAAACAAATGATTAGCTCATTACCAGGCCTCTGGAGAACTTCAAGACATGTTGAGAAGGTAATTTAGCCATTTAAATCAGGTGCGAAGGAATCAAGGACGCATCTAAAACCTGCAGGACACCGGCTCTCGAGGCCTGGAGTTCGACACCTGTGACCTAAGGGCTTGAATCTATCCACGTTTTACCAACATTAAGACAGTGACTGACCAGAGTTATTTCTGAAGATGAGCAGCCATCTAAGGCATGCGAGACACATGGCCTAAATGTATCAGAGCACTTTAACTAAGTTCTTGTCAGACAGTCAAAATGCAGCTTTACCTCCAACATCCACACCTTTCCGCTGTCACAATTTGTAGTTTAGGTGATGTTGACGAATGCCTTCAGGAAAAGAGTACTTGAAAGTCTGCCTTGAGTCACAATCAAACATTTACTTACATTTACTAATTTTTTATTTTATTTTAGGATAAAGATAAACTTGATAAACAGTACCAACTACTTCTGGCCTAGTTGACTAATATTAGCATTCAGGCAAATGGCAAATAAGATGACCCATATTTATGTGCTATACCACATTGATTTCACACTGGTTGAATGTTCAATGAACATGTGAAATGCTGAAACACTTTTAGAACAATTCATTCTCAAGGGTGGACAGACAGAAAAAGACTAGCATGGATCTGACAATTAGAAACCATAGCATGTCAACGACAAATGTGATGTGTAGTGTTGACAGATGAAATAACTGGTTACCAAGTTATGCAGTGATAAAAGCCAGCACCAATGGGATACCACTGGTTAGCATATAACCAGGTGGTGTAGTTAAGGTGTGCAGAAACAGCCACCTGATACATGCAACAAATGACAGCCCCCTGTTGCACCATTGTGATGTTTAGAGTAAGACAGATAAAACCCACTGCAGAATAGTGCGGCCTTACAGCACTTAGACCTAGAAAAGTATGTCAGCTGTCTAGAGGCCGTGTCACATTAAAATGACATAACCACATCCTGAACAAACATATAGATGCTAACCTACCAGAAAAGAGAATAGATTGTGCTAGCACTGCTAACATTTGCCATACTCCGTATACTAATCTGGCATCGTGTTTTTGCGCAGCAAAGTGCCACAGATATTAGCATTTGAAAGATGTTTAGTGACAAACATAAAGAGTGTGAAAAGGCTCAGGAAAAAATAAAACAAAAAAAAATCCCTAACATTTGTATATGTTTAGCCATTTCTAATAATCTGATCTTCATTTTGATAGTTCTGACAGAGTAGCCAGGAGAGTGTTAAGTGTCCAACTGGAGTGGTATTGGCCCAGAATTTCACAATTGATGCAACCCTAACATATTTTTTTTTTTTGCTTTTTTGTCCAGCTGCTGAGAGCAACTATTCACACTTTCACTTGTGGAATGACTGTAGGACTTGCCCTTCCCTTCAAAATTTAATTTGGCATGCTGATCCCATACAGAAATGAGCTGAAATGTAGCACAAGGAAAATAAAATAAATAAATAAATAAATTAAATTATATTATCATTTAACCATGAGCAATAAATAACTAAGAAAGGAAAAGCTAATTTCTTAAGTGCATGAATGAAGGACCATGTGCGTGTATACTACATATGCAGTCTGTTCATGCTTGTTTCTAACTGAACAAAGTGGCAGTACAGTTTCAGCTGGTGGCTGGCAGTAATTCCATGCCCAGCATCAGCATTGAGTTACAGTGTGTATCTAGACACCAGATAAGTCCTTACCTCTATGTGCAAGCCAAATGAGAATTACCCTAGACTGTCAACATGAAACCTGCACACAAATAGTATTTGGCAAATATGGATATCTGACCAGCCATAAAGTTTTGAGAAGTTACAGAGTAACTTGAAACTGCTTAGCAAAAAAAAAAAAAAAAAGGCTGGCCAATTCAAACTTCAGATTGTGTCAGAATAGAAAAAATATTGAATAATTAATATTTAACCTGCAAATGACCGCGATTCAACATGGAGGGCAAAATAGAACTACATTAGTCATCGGCAAAGGCCAAGGTGTAAAAACAGAGACAGTCTGACTTACTGCCAACATGTTGAAACATGGAAAACCATTCCAGACTCCCAGGTGTGCTTGTCTGGAAATACACTTAAGAGATGCTCACAGAAAGTTTGTCTTCCTAGAAGACTTATTGCCCTGAGTCTGAGTTGAGGTCAGGTGTAAAAAAAATATCTTTAACACTATTTTACCCCTTCACCTCTCTTCCTGGTATTTACCTGAAGTGTAGATCTAAGGATAAATTTTCTTGCCAATGTCAAGAAAATCAATTGGCAAACCCACACCCAAGTTTTTAAAGATGGAACTAGGAGGAAGGTAGTGAGTAACCTGGCACACAGATCCCATCCTCTGAGCTGTGGGAGATACGATATAATTCCTCTGGCAAACAAACACATATTTACATACTTTAAACCAAGTGCCACCAATATTCCAAACTCTCTAGTTCTTGGTATTGTCTAGGTTTTATATTCCAATATAAATTAACATAAGGAAGGGTAAGTGAGGCTTTCACAGAGTTCGAGCAATTACTGATAGGATATTGCTTCCTTTTAATGGGTTGTGTATACAAGCAGCTTCCATTAAGCTAAAATGTTTGAGCTTCACATACAAGAAAGTCTTTAACAATTTGGAGGCTGTTTCAACAAGAAATGCTGAGCTTTACATCAGAGGAACAAATGGCTTCGAGAACACAAATCTACTTCTTCTTTCAATAAGGAAGTGACCAGTGTCTATCGAAGTCATACTTCCTGTAATAAACTGAAACACCTAGCTTAAAAACCCCAAACAAACAGTATCTTAATGAACAAAGTCTTCATGAAGCAGAGACTGTGACATATTCGTAACTGGAAAAAGGACTTTGTCCGAAACATTTCCTAATTTCTCTTACATCTGTTAGCAGGATTATTATTGTGTGCATTAGTATCTCCCTTCTAATTGCTTAATTACTCTTCCACAATACTCTTCTTTTGTACCAGTAAGGAAGTTCAAAGGTTAGAAGACAGACAGCTGTTTCCCAGTGAGTCAGATATTTAACTGGAATGCACGTCACATCCCAGCACTGCAACATCTTCTAATAATGCATTTGGTTGGAAAAGAAAATTAAGTCTTAAATGCACTTTAGCACTTCACTACACTTATTCACAATGTATAATTAGACAATAATAAGAGAAAATGTGGCAGTGTGGAGGTGTGAGAGAAGTAAAATAGGTTGTGCGAGCCTTTAGATATGTGGGGGAAGAAAAGATTTGTCTGTGTGATAGATTTAACAAAAAGAGAAAAAAAAAAAAGGTACAGTGTAGGCTTCAATACACACCACGCATTGCGATCTTCTTTCACAACTCACATTCAGATAAAAATGGCCTGTGGAGATAAATCTCCCTGCAAGTCTTTTTAATAACAAGAGCATGAGCAAACAGCCGCACACATGCTTAACTAACCTGCACTGAAAGACCAGAAGTGTTTGTGTAATTTAACACTACTCCCCTAAATTTAATATTATCTACTAACAATAGTCATACTGTTCATTATCAGTTATAATACTGAAAACTGAGTTATTTAGGCAACATACAGGCTAATGGTTTTTTAAAACAAATCTTTCGTACATCTTTCAATTCTCTGTAGAGTTATGAGTTAGCCTCATTTCAGACAATTTATGCATACAGCTAATGAAAATGTATATGGCCCCAATACCCTTGAAGAATGATGCATTTCAGGGCCCCTTTGCAAAAAGCAAATGCAAGGCCTGAACAGACACTGATGCTTTAGGGTGTATCACCGGTTCTAAAGAAAGAGAAATTACTTTGCTGATTACCATTAATTTACACATTTGATCCTAAAAAGCTAAACTAAGAAATCATAGCTGAGCACTGTAAGCCATCAGTTATTTAACAGACTGAAAACTATAAGAAATTGAAAGGAATGAAATTGACACCAGTAAGAAGTAACATACTGAAAGAATGCAAGGACACAACAAGCCAGAGACAAATAAAAATGACAGAATGAAAAAGGAAAGACAGAAGACAACACAAGACAAAGGGTAGGGGCAGTGTAGTAGAAAAGGAAACAGGGGCAGACACAACAGCCGATCGCTTGATTCTGACTCAAAGTCTTCAAGTTCAAGCACATTTGTTCCATCTTACACCCCATCTGCCCACACGACCGCATCTTATAATACATTCTTGCCAGATATAACAAGGGCTGGCAACCACAGGCTAACTTAAAGACATTCAAACAATAATCTTGGGAATGTCTTGTGATTTCTGACATTTGCTGGTATAAATTCAGCTCATAAACAACATTAAAACAGAGCACTGACAATCACAAAGCAAGTGAAACCATATATTTCAATATATGTTGCTGTGCTATTGAAGCTTTAGAGGTAGGGCTGTGTTTAATATGTGTACTGTGTACGGGCTCTACTGTAGATGTTTTCTGTCATAACAGATACTTATTGATGGTAAGTTCATTACATCATATTATTGTCTATTTGTCGGTAAGTTATCTAGCATCCAGTTGTCCAAATGAACAATATAAACAAGGTCAACCACTCCCAATAAAAAATGAGTTTACAGTGGTCCCTCGCTATAACGCGGTTCACCTTTCACAACCTCTCTGTTTCACTGACTTCTTTTGGTGCAATTTTCCGTTTTTTGGGTTTTTTTGACAGTGCATTATGTTCTGCATCCTGATTGGCTGTAGACCATTGTCAATAAAACTCCTACCGTGTCTCCTATACAGTACAGAATGCATTCAGCTTGTCAAACTTGCATAAATCTTCGATCGCTAGCAGTGTGACTCTGAAGTGCTGTACTGTATGTTTGTAAGTTTTCTCCCCAACAAACACAACAATGTTGACGAAACATTTTACAATACTGGTTTGATAAGTGCTATACAAATAAACCCTCATTATTATCATCACTGACTTAAAAAATATTATTACTAACTTTAAAAAAAATGAAAAAGTCTTAGACAGGATTTGCATGCATGGTGTGGAGGAAATTTACACCCTAGTGTGCAGTCTCAGACATGGTTTAGCAATTCCTGCACAATGTGGTTTGAAGTCTAGTTTCACTACTAAGTTCTTGTTCATGTCTTACAGACTATAGCCTCACTGTTTTCTGTTTGTCTTCTAGCTACTTTCTTTATTGGTGGCTCAATAATAAAGAGGTTTATACATTCACCTGACATGTGAGAAGACACAAATACCTAAACCAAGAGTCACCTGCTGTGGTGTTATCTTGTGAATAAAGGAGGAGTAAAAAAAAAAAAAAGCTAGCTAGCCACTTTCTGTGTCAAAATACATTTAAAGAAAAAGAAAAAAAGTAAATGAAAAAACAAAAAAAACTGGAAGATGGGAAATGTAAGCCAATTTGTTTTCATTACATGCTCAGAACACAGTAGCTAAGCAGTTCTCCCTAGTGAGTGTAAACGAGTGGAGCTGGCATAGCAAGCCAAGAGGGCAATCTGTTAGGTCATTCTGTTGCTGCTGTAGGGCACTGGGGATCTGTGAAGACTTGTTCCTGTTTATAACAGCACGGGCACCAACAAGCAAGCAAGCAGATTGAACAAGGAGAGATAGCAAGTACACACATCATCATCGCCTCACATACACAAAGAGAGCAGACAAGATTGAAGCAGATAAAAACAGAGTGTAGAGGGACATATCTGTAGTAGGCTAAGCTTTAAAGGCTCAAGTTACACGGCACAGTAGACTCACCACATGCTTGACCCTAGGCCTAATATACATGCAAGAGTAAGCAAGCAACCACCGTTTTATCCTCCTGAGCAAAAAGAGATCAACTGTGGAATGAACTGTATACAAGCTGCCTTTGATAAAAGGCAAGGTATGTCTGTATGTCCTAAGTACACACTTAAAAAAAACCATTTAACCATGCCAAATTATGTGTGAAATCCTTAAATAAAAAAATAAAAATAAAAAAAAAGGTGTTGGGGGGGGGGTATGATACTCTCTATATATCCTGGTGTGACAAAGGCACCCAAGACCCATTGTTTGGTACTGACACACTGAAACACAATGACCAGGAAGTGGGAGCTTTGTCTAAATAAATCAAGATTTTCAGGTGGTTTTGACCACTGTGAGTAAAGCAATGCAATATTTGAGTAAAAGGATCGGTGTATTGTCTGCATTTACATTACTCGTTTTTACCAGCTGTAGACAGTAGTAACTAAACATACCATAGCACCTTTTTATATTCCAGTATGTCTGAAAAGCACTGCCGATTAAACATTTTCATTTCAAAGTAGGAGCGTTTCAGAGTAGAAAGAGGAACATATAATGACACATGTATATTTTTGCTAGTAGGCCTCAGTATGGCTATGCTACTCTGTACAGAAATACTTGTCTCGCAACCACAACTCAGAGCTAAAGCCAAACGATGACAGATGGTTGTTCAGTTTTAACAAAAAAAAAAAAAAATTTGAGAAAACCCATGCCACTTGCCCACAGCACTGTCCCAAATGAATGATCTAAATAATCATTTTGAGAAATTAGATCACTCCCATCCAGCACGGCAAAATTATTCAGAAAATGGAGCTGTGAGGAAATTGTGAGGTGAAACGGTGGGCAGCTAACCACAATGAAATACTTAATTACAGGGAGCAGAAGTAAGGAGGATGTTTTGCTTGTGAATGAATAAGGAATATAGATGCAGTTGTAAGCAACATGTTCATGGGTGTTTTGGTTGAACGAGGTAATCTGCTATCATCTGCTCTAAAACAAAATATTTAAGCCCACTCACTCACCAATGTTTCAAGACCACTTGTTTTATACCCTCACTCATTCTAAAATGCACGTTTGCAATTATGCTGTGAGCACTCTAACAGTGGATGATAAATAAGGTCTGGATAAGGTAAATGGTTGGAAGTGACGAGTAGCAGTGCTTAGTATAACTGCTGATATTTAATTGATGGTGACCTGACTAAACAGGCAAACAACTAAACAACTAAACCATGTTGAGACATAAAATGATAAAAATTTCTCCTCCTTTATAAAATTGTGTAAACACTAAAAAGATGATTAGTGTGAATTAAAAATTCAAACTTTTCAATTTTACTGTGTTCCCACCTGATTGATTGTTTTGTGCTGTGACGAGGTCTCGGGGATGTTGAGTGAGTGACTCCTAGCGACGGGCGCTCCTGTTGATGCCCGCCTATGTTGTGACCGACCTGTGTGAGAAACTCTGCCTTCCAGTTTGGGGCTGCTGCTACTGTTACTACTGTTGCCTTTAGTCTCAAGCACTGCATCCCAGGGATCGCCCGCAGAAGCTCCTGACACAGTCTGTGAACTATCTACCGATTCCAGAGGTGCTTCCTCATTCTCAGACTTTCGCTTTGTAAGTGGGTCCAGATCCAGCCATTCAAAACGGCTGATGGAAGAAGATTCCATAACTGCCGGTTGTTGTGGTGGTGGGTTTGGTGCCAAAGAGGCTATACCTGCTTGAGAGGAATTAACATCAGTGCTGGCCAATCTACCATTCTTCAAGTATTCTGAGGTGCTAGCAATCTTGTCAAACAACTTAGCCATCTCTGGGTCTACAGTTGGCTGTGGGAAGACCATGGCAGCAGCAGGCTGGATGGGAGTGAAAGCCATGGTCGGCAAGGCCATGAAAGGTGTCATGGCTGGAGTGAATCCATTTTGAAATGTTCCTGGTTTGGGAAATGGAGCTGATGGGAACATTGGTGTGGGCTGAAGGGTGGGAGTGGACACACCAGAGCTAGATGGATTGGACAGAGCAGGTGTCCACTGGCTGCTCTGGAAAGGAGATGAGCTACAAGCATGGCCTCCAGGATAGGAGGCACTGAGGTTAAACCCCAGAAGTGACGAGGGGCGGGACACTTTGGAGCTGTTAGCTCCAAAGTTTTCATCAAGTAGGAGCTTTTCGAGTTCCTCATTGGTCAGTTTTTCAACATCAATATCCCTGAACGTATCCTGTTCTGCCTGTTTCTTGGTCTCTGGGAAAACAATGAGGTCCTTGTCCGGTCTATTAGTATAAGTTGAAGGCTGAGGAACAGTAGTGGTAGATTTAGATGGTTTTGGCTTAGAGGAAGACGAGGATGCTGCTCCAGAGGAAGATGAGGAGGCTGTAGCTGTAAGAGTGTGTTTCTTCTCCCTTTGCAATTTTGCTAAAGCCTCTTCTTCCATACGAAGGGCTTCCTCTTTACCCACAACCCCCTTTGGCTGGGGGACATCCAGCTTGAACCCATTACCACTTGATATCTGGGCCATTCTGTCAAGTGGAAGGTGCCATGAATATGATGGCTTTTAAGTCAGCGTGGCCCAAAGGGTTGAGGAACAAGGTTTTAAACACCTAAAAGAAAAAAGAGAGAGAAAAGCTATTTATGACAACAGGATGAGGTCAAACAGAATCAAAGCAAGGAAGAAGGAATTGAAATATTAACCTATAAAATTATTGAATAATTCTACCCATTAAGCTACAGATATCCAGGGGCCACAAGTAGTTGCATAGAATGGAGACTGTGTGCCCACCATGCTTTTTTTGTATTGATCAACTCCTAGTTTCACATACGCAGAGCCAATAATTACTTATGTGTGTTTTGAAGCTAGGGGCATCAATTAGGTCACATAACTAGCCTGGGCTACATCATAGGCCTGTCACACTGACAATGAACCTGATTCACTCACTCATAGCCAGAAATGATATTTTTATACACTTCTATGTGGTGTACATTACAAATATTTGTAAATGATCATAATCAAAAATCTAAACAATATTTGCATTTTACTTTTTTTCCCCAAATCCAAACTATTTATGGCTAACCTTCCACAACAGGAAACGACCAAGAGTATCCCACGTCTATAATATGTGAAAAACATTGCTGCAAAGAGTGCTTTGTGATTCCAAAATGACACAGCGCCTACTCAAAGCAACCATTCATCGAACGATCACAGCCCTGGGGTTGAGTGAGTTCCTTCTCTCCCCAGGCGTCACCAACCTCTCCTGAGCTTCCCCTCCCATTGTGGTGGAGAAGGCTGGCTGTGCTGGAGCTCAGTCTAGCCTAACACTATTGTGCAGCTGAGGAATTTGGCATGCTAAACAGCCCAATGGCTCTCTCTCTATCTTTCTCTCTCTCGCTTCCTCTGGCTCTGTCTGAATCTGTTAGCATTATGTTAGCACCATGGCCCAAGACTGTCTTATTCAGCTGTGCAAACCCCAGCACGCAGTGACAATGTGGCTGCAGTCACTGAGCAAATGACTTAGATAGGTTGGTGCCAACTTTACCAAGAAAACAGCTCGGAGACATTAAATGCATGAAAAGTGTCACAATCCTTTGGTCCATGCTGCCATTGATGTCATAACTCCCTGCAGACATGCCAGACGATTTAGATATAACTGATTTTGCACTGAATGTAGAATGCAGCTTAGTGTTTGTTTATGTAGTCATAAATCAAAAAGGTCTGAGCATGTTAACTGCTAGCACACTGGGCGCTGATCACTAAATAGTAGCTACTTCCTGATTCTGAACGTAAACACTAGCTTAATCTGAGAAAGCATGTTCAAAAATACTATTCTGGTTTACTTAACTGTTTTGCACTGCAGACTGAGCCGATGAACCAACATAGGGAAAAGACTAAGGAAAATAAAGAATAGATTAACCTAATTTCTTTTTACTAGAATGATCCAACACTACACTGATGCTACACTATAAGAATTATAACAACGACTGCATTCAGGAGATGCTGAATTAAGATAGGAATGTGCGTTATCATTAAACATACAAGGGGAAAAAAGATTCTAGAGAAGAAGCCAAGAAAGAAAAAAAAAAACAACTAGAGCCAAGTCAAGCACTGCAAATTGTGCCATCTCTCTGTGGCAACTGATGGCAGATACCAGGATGTGCTTAACCTTAATTCAACATCTGAGCATTACTTCACTACTGCTAAATTATTCAGAAGAGAATCAGTCTGCTGAGTCACATCCAGTAAAAATTATTGCTTAAGTGAAAAGGTTTATGGACAAAAAAAATCCACAGTTCTTCTTCTGGAAATGGTGATTTCAGAAAGCCTCAATCATGATTTTAAATGTCTTCCTTAATTTTAATTTACCTTTTAAGAAGCTTTACCTGTCACTATTATGTGCATTTATATTGTTTATTAGCTTGTTTTCATGGAATTAGATTTACATACTGAGATATACACATTTATCAGTTTTAAAAAAAGTTTTATTGTTTTGAGCAACATTTGGCTGCACAACATAGCACGATGAGGTTGAACTCACACTTTGACTTCAGCCCTAATGAGTGACAGGCAGTCTACACATCCAGTAACTAAGAAAAAGTGCAGAAGTAAGCAACACATTGTGGAGCTGTTCAAAGTTCAAGTTGTTTTTAAATAGTAAAATAAGTAACAAGTTTTTATTTTCTGTTTTCGGTACTAGTCACTTTGTTGCCAAGGCAGGAATCCAAGCCTGTAAACTAAAACAAAAGCTGACAGGATTATGCTGTATAACCCGGTGTTAAACTTCTAACTAGTTCTATTCTATGCCATCTCTATGCTTTGGGTGCAAATAATGTACTTTGCACATCATACCATGTATTTTAAAGCTTAAGTTACTTACTATTTTGCAGACTTAAAAATATAAAAAGCCAACCATTTTGATCTCATTATATAATATTATAAGAAGTATATACATTAATATATACTTTTTAATATAATTATTGATTTAATATTGGGTACTTTGAGTATATTTTCATAGTTAAACTTTCTATTAGGATTTATACATTGTATATTAAACGATTTATTTTATAGCACCTATTTAAAAATTCTGGAAGCGCCCCTGCTCCACAAGCAGTTCATATTCAGTTTGAATTGATGATATGTTCAAAGAAGGTACGACCCTCAATTGATAATCGTCTTATAAGACCAGAGTGCTGAGTAGTTTTTCTGATACTATTAAGATCATGTTGTCGTAATCCCCCGGCTCATCTTTTTGGGAATAACTTCAAGGAAGACACAGTTTGGTCCCATCCCCTGTGTTTGTAGCTCAGATCTGTTGTTAGAAGCTTAGCTCTGTGGCCAGCCAAGAAATGTAGTATTACGTAACACTTAGAAAAAGATTGTAAATACGACGCGTTTGATAAAGCATGATCTGTACGTTAACAGAACAATATCGAGCAATTTCTGGCGTTAACAAACACACATATATTATTTACAGATTATTTTGACAGCTAGCTAACACGTCTGCTGATGCTCACCTGACACCAACATGATGTGTACTGTCAATAAATCACGAACATTTAGTATTTTCCCATTGTACACATCTTAAAATAAAAGCCAGCTTGTGATAAACAAACGAGAACAGTGACTTTTAACCAATAATAACAAACTTCTCTTGCAAACATCCGGTTAGCTCGGTTTAACTCCACTCCTTGATACTTTTAATGGCTGTTTTATTAGTTGTTTTTTTTAACTATAACTTTTGCCTGTGCTGGATGCTAAGTTAGCCGCTAAACCTGCTAAATGCGCGAACACAACAACCAAAAAGAACGGAACTGAGAGTAAACATAAAACACATTTGAATTTAACCATACAAGGACAACTTACAGGACTGTTCCGTGAGAGACAATGATTTAATATTTTAAAAGTAACCGGGCAACTGCTCTGGTCCTGCCAAGTACCCACAGTAACGAAGAAATGCTGATTTCCTCAAACGGGAAACGGTCGAACGCGACTCAGACACAACCGATGACTGCAGGCAACCACAAGATCAAACTTTTACAGGCAGACATGGGCTGTAAAAAGCTTTATTCCTCACCTTTTAGCGGTGCGGCGTTTGGAGCCATTTTTCCTGCAGCTGCATTTTTCCATCCACTTGCACAGAGGGAACGTCAGTTCCTGTTGAGGTCGTTGGTGGACTTTTGGTTGGACACAGTTGGGTAGCTTTTCTGCCTGGCTGGGTCTCGTTTTCATTTTGTGACAACAGCTCCACTGTGTGGACTAAAGTGGTCGGTGTCGAAAAGTTTTCATATTTCTATTATTTATAGAAATTCTATCATTTCTGAGGGGTGCTTTGGGGGTCTTTTAAATGAACTGGAACGTGTGAGACCAAGAACAAGGCAGGGAGGACACAGTAAATAAGAATAATTGACCAGAAACAAAAAGAGTTTAGAAAAGTAATAAAGAAAACATTGTGTACAACTATCTTGTGGTAATAGTGACCTTTAGGAAATAATAACAGTTGTCTTGCAAACTAACTCAGTACTGGCCAGTAACTGTTTATAAAGGTTTTTCACATTTGCACAGTTATGCTCCAGACCATAATAAAAACATAGTACTTGAAATCTGGTTCTGATTAAGAATGACATTTATTTTGCATTAAAAAGCTGTTTTTCAAAGTTAAACAAGTATTCAGATACTTTAATTAAGTAAAGTTTTGGAATTTGTAAAGTTCCTAAGTAAAAAATACATTATGCAGAATCATATACATTATGTTATTGGATCATAACTATTATATATATAACTTTTCTACCCATATGGAAAAGAAATAGTAAAAACATATATGATTTACTCATGAAAGTGGCCACTTTCATGAGTAAATCATATATAAATCATATAAGGCTTACATGATTTACTCATGAAAGTGGCCACTTTCTCATTACTTTCATATATATTTTTTAGTAGGTATACAAAACATACAAGTTTCATTATATAATTTTTCAAGGGATCTTATATGTGTTTTCACTCTTGTATGCTTTTCATACAAGTTTCATACAAGACAGATAAAAACTTTATAAGATTTATATATATCTTTTCCATATGGGTACTCTGCTTGAGCCTTCAAAGTGCTTTATAAAACCTGCCTTAATCATACAAGCACCTATTTTCTACACCAAAGTGTTTACTACCCAAGATTCATACTTTAATGAAGACATCTGCTGGGAGCAACTTGGCGTTCAGTATCCTGCCCAAAGATACTTAGGTATGCTGACTGGAGCAGCCAGCCTTCCGATAACTACATGACCTACTGTACCTCCTGGCCCCAATACTTTAGCAATGCACTTTAAGAAAGTTATATTCTGTGGTGCATGAACACTTGAGATTTTTTTTAGTTCAGTTCATAACAGCTGTTTTAAGATTAAGGCCTTATTGTATAAGAGAGACAACAATCAGATAATCTATGAGCAAGTGCTTGGCAAAGGTGGAGAGAAAGAACTACCATTTGACAGGAAAAGAGTGCCACGAGAACCAGACTAGTAGCTCCTTAGGAAATGAGGGAAATGAAGAGCCAAAAGAGGAGCATAGCAGGAACACAAACAACAAACAGAGCAAAACACAAGCTTTGAAAAAGTTTGTTGTTGCTGATTTCTGTTAATTCACATCCTGGCCTGTTGGCCTATTGTTACCCAACAAATTGTTTTTAAAGACATTTTTAATACCTTTTTATGTGTAATTCAATGCAATTCTTATTTAATACAGTAAAAGTCAAGTAAATAAAGCACACATTTAATGAATTCATGTTGTGTTCTTATTGTTTCAATGCATGGGATGGCTGAAGCTCAGGAGATAAAGCAGGTTCTCCACTATTCAGAAGGTTGGGGGTTTGATTCCTGGTTGCTCCAGTCTGCATCTATCAGAGTATAAATGTATGCGAATGTTAGATAGAAAGCACTTAAGCATAGAAAAAAGAGAATGTTAATGTGGAGTATATATGAATGTGTATATACTCCCTGACTAATGTTTGTTTAATACCCCTTAGCGAGTTTCACTTTTATGAGGTGCTTTTTGTAGCTATCAACAAGCTTCTGGCATAATTCTGGCTGGATATCTGAGCACTCTTCTTGGCAGATAATAGTGGCATTCCCCATCTAGCACTGAGAAATGAACTTCAGTGATTTATCATCATAACACATTCGTTTTACTAACCACCTTGGCCAGTGTGTTTTATGTAGAGAAGATCAACAGTTTAAACATTTTATTGCTTCTTTTCCTAAAGGAGTGGTTTGAATAAATGTTTATTTGGTAACTTTTGGTACATTTGCCTTTCTGTAAAAGTAACCATAGGCCACTGACATAAGTACACGTTATTCAGATATGTCACCATCACTTTGCAAAGGTCTGGAAGAAAACCCAACTATCACCCATAAATGAATAGAAATTAGTAAGGATTTTCAGGTTTCAACCCTGGAACCACCAAGTGTTAAGCCTGCCATGAACTGGAAACTGCTGGAAGACCAGCATCACTGTCCAAACAGCATCACTGATCCATCTTCAATATCCATGAAGATGGATTACCCTCCTAATCGGATGCTGACCAAAAAAGAAGCCCCTGCTCCAAAATCAACACCTACTTTTAAAATGAAAATTTTAGCTGGCCACATGAACACCCCAAATGCTTTCTCAAGAAAAGTTTTATGTTCAAATAAGACAAAGCATGAGCTATTTGGCTATGATGACAAGAAATATGTTTAGAGGAGCACAAGTGAAGATTCTAGCCTAAAAGACTGTACCAGTTGTCAGGCATGGTGGGGGAAGCATCATGCTACGGGTCTTAATTGGTTGTAGTGGTACTGGTACATTGCACAAAGTGGTGGAATAATGAAAGAGGAGAACTACCTCCAAATTCTTCATCTTCACCTCAGATCAACAGCTAGATAGTTGGACATGTAAACATTGATATAGTAGGCTAACATTAACCATTTGAAATAGTCTTCCCAAAGCCTAAAATTCAACCTGTTGAAAAATTGAGGACATGGATCCATGCCAGGAAACCAACCAATTTAAATGAACTGCCAATTTTGCCAGAAGGTTGTTGATGGGTACCAAAAGTGCCTGGTCGAGCTGTAGCTAGCTAACAGCCAAATATTAGTGAGGGTGTATGTATACTTTTCACCTTGCGAGGATTAAAGAAAATGCTAAATAAATTCAGACTTGATTAATGCATAAAATGCATTTAATTTTTACAAGATACATTTGAATATTAAATGGAGAATCGTGTTTTGGTTTACTTTACTGTTCCAGTAAGTCATTTCTTACTGTGAACTACAATTCACTCTTTACTCAAATTATTATTATCTACTCTTACTACTTTTTATTAGTAAAAGTAGCAGTAGTAGTAGAAGTACTTCAGCTGCTCCTCTTAAGGATCATCATTCAACAGATCATTTACTTTCAACTCACCTTGTCCATAGCATCCTCCTCTGTAACACTGACCCACTGCATGTCCTCCTTCACTACATCCGTGAACCTTCTGTGTGGTCTTTCCACTTCTCCTTGCTTGGCAGATCCATATTCAGTATCCCTTCCCACTATGTCCACTAACCCTCCTCTGCACCTGTCCAAACCATGACTGATTGATTTTGTCTTCAAACTGCTCAAGCTAATCTGTGCCTCTGATGTACTCATCATCAGAGGCACTCATAATCTTGGCCTTTCTTAACATTTTCTGCTCTTCTACTTTCAGCTTGTCTTCCTTTCTTTTTGCTAGTGGCACCATCTCCAAATCATACATCATAGCAGGTGCCACTACCATCTTATTAACTTTCAGTTTCCCTCTTGTATTTCCCTCTTTAGACTATTATTTAGACTTGTCCACCTTCACTACCTCTTTTGTTGCAGCTTCACTTTTCCATCTGTCTCTCTTTAATTTACACAGGTATATCTAGCTTTTACTGACTTTCATGTCTCATCTCTCCAGTACATACATTCATGTCTCCAGACTCTCTTTCACTTGCTCCTTACTATCACTAGAGATCACAATGTCGTCTGCACACATGATCGTCTGTGGTAACTCTTGCCTGACCTCATCTGACAGCCTGTCCATTACAATCACAAACAAGAAGTAGTTCTGAGCAGATGCAACCCCACCCCCACCTTGAACCCATCTGTCACTCCTACCTCACACCTCACCTCTGTGCTGCTGTCCTCATGTATGCCCTGCACCACCCTCACCACTTCTTTGCTACTGCTGACTTCCTCATGCAGTACCACAGTTCCTCTCCTGGCACCTATGCTTCCCCTGCATCCACAAAGAAACAGTAAAACTCCTTCTGACCTTCCCTAGACTTCTTTATCAACACTCTCAGAGCAAACAACTGTGGTCTCTTTCTTGGTTTGAAGCCGGCTGCTCTTTGATCATCACCTTTCTTCTCAACCTAGCTTCAACAACTGTTCCCCATAGCTTCATGGCTCCGCAGCTCTACCACTCTGTAGTTACTACAGCTCTGCGCATCACCCTTGTTCTTGAAAACTGTTACCAGTATACTTATTCTCCATTCCTCAAGCATCCTCTCCGACTCTAAGATTATTTTAAACTGCTCTCTCTCCCCAAACCCTTGACCCTTCACAGGTATGTCATTTGGAGCAACTGGCTTTCCACTCTTCATCCTCTGCATAGCTCCCCTCATTTCCTCCTTACTAATCCTCTGCACTTCCTCTCATTTTCTTCATTCATCACCTTCTCATAGTAATCCTTCCATCTTCTCAGCACACTCTCTTCACTCATTAGTACATTTCCATCTCTATCCTTAATCACTATAACCTCTCTCTCTCTCAGTCTGTGCTTTTCTCCTTCCTTATTGTTCAGCCTCACATACAAATCACAATAAGAGTTTTCCTTCGCTTTTGCCCCCTCTCTTTTTGCTGAACACCTTAATTATAAGTACCCATTTCGACTTTCTTAAACTCACTCTCTCATTTTAATATAATATTTAAATGCAGGGCGTTTAAGAGTTTTTCTACGCAGTCTCATTGCTTTTTTGGCCATCATTTTAATAACAATAATAATTCTTAAGGCTTAAGGCTTCCTGCTATGTTTTCGAGTGTATTTTCAGCTCTATGTTGGTCTGCAGCATGTCCAAGTGTAATCTATATTTAATTAGAATATCTAAATGAAATATAAGATGAAATAAAACATTTATGTTGTGTATCCCTACGCGTATCCCTAGTATTAAATGTCATTGTTAAACAGTTTTATAATATGAGTAGTGTTGCTCTATCCAGTGTTGCACACTAACTCCGCCCTCGTCTGGGGTTGACCGAACGCCACGTACAGTTTGGCTCAACGCACCTTAAGCCAACGGGGGGCGGTTGTTGATACACTATGAGTGACAGGTGTATTGACCAATCGCCTCTCAACGCGACTGTTTTGTGAAAGAAAGTATACTTTCTTAGGCCAATAAGAGAAGCCAGAGGCGGTGCGTTGCCATGGTGAACACAACCTTTTTATATAGGTTGTAGCCAAGGGAGGCTTGTATTGGTGGTTAACAGATGACCGTTGTAAACAAGCTCCGGTGAAGCTCAGGCACTTTGAGGAACACTAAACCGTGAAAGCCAGGTGAAGAATAAAAAAAGAGGAGAGCAAAATAAGCTCCACGTTACAAGTAAGTATTATTTCACGCGAGGTGACGTTTACTAACGCCGTTCTCTCTGTCTGCTGAGGCTTAGTTTAGAGCATTTTCTACATCCATGTAGATAATGAATTAGCTGGCATCCTCACTGCATGATCCCTACTGAACAACCTGTTCCTTAAACTACACACTCAGTCCGATTTTGATTCACTGTGACTAACAGGTTCACAGCGTTCAACTTAGAAATCTCTAAGAAAATATTCTAAAGTAAGCCACCAAACACGTGTGCTGCACGGGCCCTTTCTTATGGGAATTGCTTTTCAGATTAAGAGTTATTTGCATAACCTTATCAGTGTTATGTCTCTATTTGAAGTGTTGACTTGCACCACTTTTTAAAATTATATATATATATATATATATATATATATATATATATATATATATATATATATATATATATATATATATAATAAAGATACGGCAAGTGCTCATTTTGTTCTGACTGCAGAGCTTTCTAAAAGATGTACGATCTTCACCTAACCTGAAACTAACTCCTATCTTTTTTCTTATCTATTTTATGTATGCTTTGCCTGACCAGATGGTGAGGAGTAAAGCCTTGGCCCGCTGTGGCCTTGTTCTGCTCAGTTTGTGGCTGTGTATCCAGTCAGTGCCTATCAGTGTGGACAAGACCAAAGAAAAGGCTAAAGAGGAGGAACTTGGTCCACCCGAGAGTGCTGTGAGTCACACGGGCAGTGTGAAATAAAGGGATATCCTATTAAAATGGAGTCTTACAGCTAAGTAGATAAAGCTCAGGGTGATCCAGACATGAAGTCCGCTGTTTCAGACACCTTTCAGAAATGCTTACTGACTAAAGATTGATTGAAAAACAAACAAAAGCAGTGTCTGTTAAATTAGGTGTAACTGTTCATTAGAAGAATTAATTGACTGGGAAAAAATACCCATAATCGGACTGAATAATGTTATGCATTGACAAGCTAAATGTGGTCTATTTCTCAGGACACTGGGTTGCACTACGACCGCTACCTCAGGGAGGTCATTGAGTATCTTGAGAAGGACCCCCACTTTAGAGAAAAGCTCAAAAATGCCAATATGGATGACATCAAGGTGCACACTTGCAAAAACAGCCCAATATTTTGTAAGCTGGTTGTCGACGTGGACATTTTTTATTGAACTATGGTATGTTGACTGTCTGCTTGCAGCAAGGCAAACTTTCCAAAGAGCTGAACTTTGTTCAGCACAATTTTCGGACCAAGCTGGATGAGCTAAAGAGGGAGGAGATGAACAGGCTGCGAATGCTCATAAAAGCTAAACACGACATCAAGGAAGGAAATGGTAAGTATCTTAAAGAAAGGGGGAAAAAATGATGTGTCACTGAGAAACTTGAACTTGAAACTTCATAAGTTTGCACAACAACTTCCGCAGTTTAAGTCAGTCCATTAGTTATGTTATTGAATGCAGAACTTAACTCTTGAAAGAAAATTATTATTCAAATTTAAATTTTGATCATTAATAGAGGAAGCTGTATAAATGTTCATGCAGAATAGATTAACACAAGTGTAGGTAGAGAAAAGAAGCAAAGATAGAAGTCATAGGTCAATTTATTAAAAAACAAAAATGCATTGATATTCATGTAATCCTTTAACGCTTTCTAGAATAAATGTATTAAGTTTTGGTACAAAATGTGTTTGTAAAACCCAGCGGAAAAGAATAACCATGACACAACTCCAAAAAACCAAGTGTCTTTGTTTTACAGTTGAATAAATCTAATCATTATTCCTTTTCTTGCAGGCCAAACAGTGGACCACCAGGCCCTGCTGAAACAGTTTGAGCACCTGAACCACAAGAATCCACACACTTTCGAGGTGGATGACCTGGACCGTCTCATCAAATCGGTACACATACACCTAGTCATTAGCGCAGCTACTTGAAGGTTAATACTGACCCTGTTTCTCTGCACTGGTATGGCACAGTCACATTTATAATGACAGTTGCTCATGCAGAAATATTGCCATACTTAGCATAGCGTATCGGGAATTTCAGTGAGGGATGTTTAACTAGTCTGGCTTTTTTTTAAATTTTAGATGTAATAAGTTGGAGGCATTCACAGCTTTGTTCCCTTTGTTGGAGAGTGCTGACTCATTAGAGGTAAATGTGTAAGTTTTGCGAGACCAACATGTTTCCTGTGTGTGAAATGAGTATAAAAGAATAGTAATGGGGAGGCCGGCTTAATGAGTTTGCATGCCTCTGTAGTTTTACAACAAAGCTTCCAGTCATGCAGATGTAAATCCTAAAAATATTTTATATAAGTTTTACTTTTCTGTAGCATTTAGCTTTGCTCTATAATCATTGACCTACTATTTTGCCTTGGCACTGCTTGAGAAATGCAAAGAATGGTGATAAATGAGCATTTGCTTTGTTTTGTATTACCATAGCATTTTCATGTACTTTATGCTGAGCAAGTCCTTGCAGGGTTCTAGAATAAAGAGCCACCCAGAGGTTCTAATAAAATCAGGCCAAAATAATAATTTTAAACTCACAGATCCAGATTTTGAACTATGACAACAGTGTATTTATAGTACTCAGCAAAAGGTACAGTCACTATCAGAAATCCATCCATCCCTACATCCATATATCCATACATCCCTTTTCTTCCACTTATTCATGGTTTTGAGGGGCTGAAGCATACCACAGTTGTCATAAGGAGAGCGATAGGGTCCACCTTGAACAGGTTGCCAGTCTGTTGGCTAACACATAGTAAACAAAGAGGTACTGGTAGAACTTCAAACAGAAACGCCCCCATGCTGTGAGGTGGCAGTGCTAAGCATTGCACCACTGTGGGGCATTGTCTGTTATTAAGCCCTACCAATACAAAGAGCTTTTAGATTCTAGATACACACACCAGAATACTTTTGCAATCAAACCATTTGTCCAAATATGTTTTTTTATAAATCAACTTATTGTTACTGCAGCTCTCAGGTTTAGGAAGTCAGAGGTACTGTTTATTCATACCCAGTTAGCACTCACTAGTATCCACTAGTAAGCATGCTAGCACTAAATGGATGAATAAATTTCACCGCATGAGCTAAACACAAAAAGCACGCTATATCTGCCTGGGTTGTCTCTGCATTCAATGCTGAGTGATGCTAAGACTGTGACATGGCTAGTAATTATTCAGCTCAACAGTTTGCTTCATCCTCTATGGAACAACTCTGATCAGGCATCTGGATGTTGAATAGAGTCCATCTGTTTCAACGAGGTGCATAAATCTGCAGAATTAAGAGGTAAATTCCACTTCCCAACTTTTTGTTTTTACGTCTAGGCGACTAATGACCTGGAGAACTTTGACAAGGACCGCCATGATGAGTTCAAGCAATACGAGATGATGAAAGAGCATGAGCGACGGCAACGCCTGAAGAACTTGAATGAGGAGGATCGCAAGAAGGAAGAGGAACACTACGAGGAAATGAAGAAGAAACACGCCAGCCACCCTAAAGTCAACCACCCTGTAAGACGCCAGCTATAAAGCAGTTCATTACGAATGCTAAGATTATAGCCAATGCGGGGGAACAAATGACATTGAAGCTGAATGATATTATTTGGAAAACATGAATGATTTTTTTTTTTTTATGATAAAATTAACTCATTTAGTTGGGCCAATTTTATTTAGATTTATATGCAAGCCATAGAATAAAGATGCTAAATAGTGCTAAATACAAAACAAGAAAAAGGAGAAACCTTGATGTGTACCTCTGTGTGTGCAGGGCAGTGAGGACCAGCTAAAAGAGGTGTGGCAGGAGGCAGATGGTTTAGATCCAGAAGATTTTGATCCAAAAACTTTCTTCAAAATGCACGGTAACCATAGACCATACACTGAAGGTCGTTTAAGAGCAAAGAATGAATATAGCATTCAAATGTTGTCTTATTTGCTAGTGTGCCAAAACTATGGATGGTTAAAATCAGACACAGATTTCCGTTGTTTGTTTTGTGTTGCAGACAGCAACGGAGATGGCTTCTTTGATGAGAGTGAGCTTGAAGCTCTCTTTACTAAAGAGGTATATGTTTTATGTCTAACTCTGGTTCTGCATAGTCTGCGATAATGTAATCTGCAAATGAACAAGTCTCTGAGGTAAAAATCTGTGCATTTCATTAAGCTGGAGAAGGTTTACAACCCAGAAAATGAAGAGGATGACATGGTTGAGATGGAGGAAGAGAGACTGCGAATGAGAGAGCATGTTATGAACGAGGTGAGCCACCACAAAACTATAAAATGTACAGATCATTGTCATGTTTATTAGCATTTCTAAAGTATTGATTAGTATGTTATGAAGGTATTCTCTGTTGTCAGAATACAATCATAATGTATATTTCATAACAAACGTGTGGCATTGCTGCCTGAAATCTAATGAATGAATTTAAACATCTGTGTGTGGAGTAGCTATTTTAGCAAGGAGCTAAAGGTCAGGGCCTTTGGGACGTATCTGGTGAGTGATTTATCTCGATGACAGTTGTTGCTCAAAATTGCTTCATGTATTGACATTCAGGTGGACACCAATAAAGACAGGCTTGTATCACTGAGCGAATTCATGGCAGCCACAAAGAAGGAAGAGTTCTATGAAAAAGACGAATGGGAGGTAAGAGCTAGTAAGGTTTGGCTTCCCTCCTGGCATTTTTGTGTATAGAGTAGTATTAAAAATTAATGTGAACCCAATGTTATGTTAGTGTATTAAAATTCAATTCAATTATTCATCAATATGAGCTATGAAACTATGAGCTTAGGCTCGCGTAAGTGCAACACAATAAACAGCTGTTTTCAGAAATTGTCTACAAAGGGTGAGATTCCAAATCATTAAACTCCCCAAGAGATTTAACAGCTGACATTATATCATGAAATCAGAAATGTATATGATTTCTTATCACATCATTTATTTATGTGCCCTCTGCAGACTTTAGATCAGAACCCATTGTACACCGAAGAGGAGCTGAGAGAGTTTGAACAACAACTGGCCAATGAGGAGAATGACATCAACAAGAAGTCGGCTGAGCTGCAGAAAGAGAGAGAGGAACTTGAAAGAAAACAGGAAGAACTTGATGCTCAGAAGCTGGGGCTGAAACAGGTGAATTATCTGTCAACTATCCATAGCAGATGAAATACAATCTGAAAATAGGATTTTTCTATACAGTTGCTTGACCCTTTCTACAGATGTAAGAATCTGGCTTACAGTGTGAAACATGCTGAATTGCACTTAAATCTTGTTTTAGAGACTTGTAGACTTGAAACATGCAGGCAATAGCAAACAAAGTCTTAAACCATTTTTATGCTCTTAACATTTTTTTGTCCTTCTCTCGCTGCTCAGGCAATGGAAGAAATGGAAAGGGTTAAATCCCAAAGCTTAAATGCTGATGTAAAACGTGAGTATGAAATTTATGATAAATGATGCTGGAAACAACAAATCACATGATGTTAAAGGTCTCTTAATTGCACTCTACTTCCATTTTAACATTTTTTAAAATCAAGTGAAAATTAACCACCCAGTCGAAAACCTGCATCCAGATCCACAGAACAGCCAAAATAAGTTATTTACTTGTGCATCCCCAATCAAAATACACTTAAAAAGATGCAGTGAGGGAAAAGCATTGTTATCCTTTTTAATAAGACGAGATTAAAAGCTTTTTATCATATCCTAATAATGCACATATGAATCTTTGTTACAGAGCCTGCAGCTCCTCTAACTGCAGGTGAACATGCACCAGTTGTACCAGGAAACAGTCAGCCACCTCCGCCTGGTCACCAGCAGCAAGATGTACCCGTGCCTGGACATTCTTAGCAGGCCTCACCACCCTGTGTGCGATGTGAGTGAGCATGCAAGTGTGCTTGTGTTTTCATGATTTCAATTTTGGGTTATTGTTTAGAATTTTCAAAACACACAGCAACACATAGGGGGGTGGAAAAGATCTCTTAGTGCCAATGATGCCCTTCCTTCTGCTGGTTAAATCAACTGAATGAGCCAGCCTGGAAATGTGGAGCTGCTCCAGTTTTCTATGTGGACAATCAACCCTTTTGTTTTTGTTTTTTTAATCTTGTATCACAAAAGGACTCTGTTCTCTATTGGAAGTTCTTTGGGGTGAAATGGGGAGGGCAGCTGGCCTGATAACTGAATGTTTAGTTTTGTTCACACTGTAGTTTCACTGCCACTTTTTCCTTAAGGAAATCCTTTCAGAATATTATTTATTTTTATGGTAAATTGTGAATTATTTTGGAAAAAATAAATGCCAGAAAAGTAAGATTAGAGCCGAAATGAAGTTTTATAGAAAAAGTGTTTCCTTCAATGTCTTTTCAAGCTGTTGTGACCTCTGGATCAGATTAGTGCAGAATAAGAGATGAAGTTAAATATATACAATATGTATTTAAATGTTATAATTTTTAATAATTGTGTTTGTGATTGTGACAATTGTATGGATTATGAAGTGGTTGCCTGGATGTCAGTGCTTAGGAGTGTCTGTGAATTTGTGTTTATTTATTCTCGAACCACTGTAAATGAAATGAATGCAGTAGGTTGAAATTTGCCTTGTAAAAATCTGAATTAAACTCCAGAAGGAAGCACAAGGTAAAAAACAACAACTAATTTTTTTTTCACTACAGACTAATAGCAAAGAAAAGATGGACACAAAATACTTTGAAGAGTTGAAGTAAAATACACTGGTTACTTTATTTTCAAACAACAACCTCTCTCCAACCTGGTATATGTGCTGAACAGTTTATGTTTATGTGACTTGTTAAAAAAGTACTTAAATGTCCAACTAATGTCCTGTGAAAAAAAATCATGAAAATGATGTACAAGGTTTGAATGTCTAAAATTAAGGTGAATGAGCTTGCAGATACAATGTTTCTGTCTCTTATTTTCATCACAAACCTCAAGTTCAACTCATCTTATAAACACAGTCATAAGTTAACATTCAGTTTTATAATTACTGTAGAATCTGAAGTGACATAATCATACTTCTGACAATAACTCACTGAACATGATTTAAAAAAACAAACAAAAAAACTTTCTTAATCAAATGGTCAGAATGGTGGGTTCAAATTCAGCTTCTTCCATATGATTCATTGAATCGCTCAGTGAGATAGGCGCCTGCTGTAACTGGCGGATATTTGTTGGAGCCATCACAGCAGGTGATCAGAGCCTCGTCATCCGGCTGGACAAAGTAAGCCAGAGACTGCCGTGTGCTGGAGTCTCCGACAGGAGGCAGCAAAACCCTGTGGAGCTAAGAAACAACAAGCAACACTAAACTATAATCCTAATGCCATGGCCATATGCAAAAACTTTTTTGGGAAGCATTTTAACTCTGTTGGCTTCAAAAAAGATCATGGGTCACAAAAACATATCTAAAGTTAAAGTAGGTGAGACCTTTCTTATTTCCTATAAATGACCCAATCTGACATATGTAGTCGCATTTACTTTTCTAGTTACAGTGCATTTCCATAACCTTGTCATAAAACCTTGGGGCGGAAATATCCCCTTCACTCACCACAGAGACGAACTGATCGCTCGTCCAGCGCTGCATCAGGTCAGCGATATTGATGAGGATGGCTCCGGGGATACAGGGAACAGGGATGAATTCACCTGAGCGTGTACGCACCTGACGGTCAAAAAGTGTCAGGAGGATAACAGGATTATTTGATACTTTGCTTGACTTTAACACATAATGTGTTACTAACTAAGCAAAACACATGACTTACAATTGAAGAAACAGTGATGACAGCTGTTTAAAGTGGCACACCACAGGAATTCCAGCTTAAGTGAGTTTGTAAATTAATCAGACCCTTTTTCAGTATGTTACCAAGCAACTTATGTGCTTGTGTGTCCCAGTGGTACAGGCCTTACCTGCAGACCTTCTGAGCTCTGGAACAGCAGAGTAATGCTGCCATAGTCTGAATGCTCTCCACATCGCAGCTGGCCCTCCTTTGCTTTCTCACAATTCACTGGTGGGTAGTAGAGAGATCGCATCGTAGTGCCATTTTTGTCAGCTAGAGGAGACACAGCAGTGTTGTCAATGCAGTGTATCTCTTGTTTGTTTGTACCAATTTATGGACCAATCCTCCAAAACCGTAATCTGGTCTGCCTTGAGGTTACACTTTACAAAAAAGAAAAAAAATTCTTTCCCAGGATTAATTTTTGTTAGATTTTCAGTCATTTCCCTCGTTTGTTACTCGCATTTACATGTGTCTTGTATTTATATTCATTTTTCTTTTATTTTGTGCTGTATTTTTGTTATTTTTTAATTTAGGAGAAGAGCTATATAAAGTACTAAATGAATATAATATATAGTACATAAATTAAGCTAACATGTCTTGGTTGAACATTTTGCCCTTATTAGTATTCTCCCTAATTTTGTAGAATTAGATACTGCCAGTTTTTGTGTGTGTGTGTGTGTGTGTGTGTGAATAAAACCTTCTCACAAGGTCCATATGATCTGGGATCAGTGACCGCCCCTCATGACATGTAGCTTGAACACTTAGTAAAACTGATCATATGCCACTGTACACTGGGTACAGTGTATGGGGTAAACATACTTCCTATTAAACGGTGTGCACGCAAGAAGACTTCTGGGTCGAGTCCCAGACTGTGGGCCATCACCCTCAGCAACCGAAGACTCAGCTCTTTGCAGCGCAGAAAAAAGGATGTCTGGAACTCCTGAAAACTTTTCAAACTGCCTGATGATGGCCATTTCTACAACAGAAAACAACAGAACCACATCAGAGTCTGACTAATGATAATACTGATATTGATATCTTAAAGTACCCATAGTATGCTCATTGACCTACTTATAGTTTCAGTGTTATAATAAGATGGGTTTATGCTTTAATGTTCAATACATCAAAATTTTTGGTATCCTGTTATCCTGGACTTTACTGTACCAGCTCGTGTTGTTTTGTTATAATGTGTATTTAATGTAGAGAATGAGTCTGTAACCTTGCTGGTACTATTAAAAGTGCATAGCAGCTGAAAACGGATTCCAATTCTGATGGCTTGTTTGTATTACTCTCAACGGGGTGTGTTTGTGTCACTATTTTAATGTTTGTTTTGCTGTCAAATAACAAAGAATGAAATATGTAAAAAGAACAAGTTTATCTGGAATTTTGTGATATTAAGATGCAGGACATGTCAGTGACTTGATGTGGATTTTGGCTTTTAACTTCAAAATCCAAGAAACAAGGACACTCTGGAGTCCAGAGAAAAACCACCCATGTTTCAGCACCTTGTACGACCACCTGTGGTAGTAATATTTAAAGTACTGCCTTCTGTGCCACTCTTTCAGATTGTGTTACTGTTCACACTCTTCATTATAATGTTGCTCCAGTTCATCGAGGTGTGTAGTTGTTTTGCTTATGCACAGTTCTGTTAATGTCCCACCACATAATTTCAAACAGGTTGAAGTCTGTACTTTGACCGTGCCGTTGCAACACTCTCATTCTCTTCTTTTTCATTCATTCAGTTGTAGATTACCTGGGATCTTTGTCCTTTTGCATGACCCTATAGCTGTTGGACAGATGGCCTCACATTAGACTCTAAAATACTTTGGCATGCAGGGGAGTTCATGGCCAACCAGTGACTAAGGGCCCAGATCCTGTAGCTGCAAAACAAGCCCAATTTATCACCTGCCCACCAGTGTGCTTGAGAGTTAGGATGAGGTATATGTGCTAATATGCTGTTTTTGGTCCCTGATAAACAAGGTGCTGTGCACTGTAGCCAAACATCTCCACTTTGCTCACATTCGTCCAAAGAAGAGATTGAGGAGTCTTGGACAGAAGAGTCTTTGTGCTGGCAACCCTTATGAACAAGAAGCCATATTTGTTCAGTCTTTTCCTAACTGGAACTTCATGAACTTTAACATTTAACTTCCAACTGAGGCCTATGGAGATGTAACTTTATTTCACTAAGAACTGCATGCTCTGACCTTGGAGTGAACTTGTAGGATGTCCATTCCAGGGATGACTGTGTAATTGTGTTAAGATTAAGGAAATGCCTCTGGAGAAAGTCTCCCCCAGGTCAGCAAACTGCCAAAACCTCTGCTCATATAGAGTTGGTTACACTTGCTGATTATCAGCTAATTATGTGCATTTGATGCAATCAAGTGTATTCAATAAGCAGCACCCCTGCTGCTACTTTCCTCTTAATAGGGGTGTACATAGTTTTTCAGTACTGCAGTTCAACATTTATTTTCCTGATTCCTCTCCAAACTTAACAGAGCTTTCTCTAAAGTAACAGATACTGAGTAACTTGTACTTTAACCCCCTGACTAATAACCTTGTGGCACCATGCAGTTGTTGTGTCTGAGCCCAAACTCTTAAGGTTAATCATAAAATAAATAAACTGATGAAAACAAACGATCAAGGCTTTTGCCTCCGAGTTATTACTATATCAGGATGAAGGGAGGCAGTGTTGAAAGACTCCTTCAGGTCCCCAGGTCGACGTGGATTCAACCTATAAAGAAATTATCCGAATTTAAACTCTCTTCCGCAGATACACATTAAAGTATAAAACGTATGCTTCCTACCTCTCCGTCTCCAATGACACCCAACCGTGGTTAGGGTTGTTCACGAAACTTTTCCTGCTGAAGGGTTGCTTCAGTTCATCTGGCTGCAGGAAGAATTTCTTGGATATCTCCATGACACAGTCCACCTGTCCAAACACACCAGAAGAAAAAGACGGATTCCAGTGTAAGTTCCTCGATAATAATTTTATTCTATCTAACTGGCCTCACCTCCTCCTGAGTAATCCCCGTGTTCCTCAGAAATGCAAAACCAACATCTCTAAATGCTGATTTCAACTCTGTGCTTAAACTCTGCCACTGCTCGTCAGCGACATCCTTCTCGCTCAGCCTGTAGGCGCCGAAATCCACAACTGGGATGTTCATTGTAAAAAAAAAAAGCTAAAGTTTCTTCAGTAAAAACAGCGTCGGGTTAAAAGACAGTCTGAGCTGAACACGAACAGTAAAAATAAATCGCAAATGTCCACCACTAGTATCTAGGCTTTCGGTCACATGACATTGTCTAGCCAATAGGAAAAATGCTCTTAATAATGCCAAATTGTGCAATAGCGGACTATCTTCTCACCTTTGGGTATCCTCAGGTGTGTTGTTGTAAATGTGGCAGCGGGCAATAACTGAGCTAAAAAAAAAAAAAGAATTAGCTTCTGCCGTACATTTTCCTTCTCAGAACATTAATATCTCAAATGTTTGATTTGAAGAAAGAGTGGAGCATCTCCTTTGCAGGATGCGGGTTCATGGGGATTTACTATGTTGGTGCCACCAGTTGTATCCTTGAACGGTTCCCTCGGTTCATACAAGACGCCTCTAAAATCTATGGAGCCTCTGCAGGGGCTTTGACGGCTGCTGTTCTTACTTTGGGAATACCACTAGGTGAGATTTTAGCTTCTTCTATACCTTCACGACCTCCATTTATCTTCTATGTAGACAAAACATAGTATCTACTTTGATTATCTAATAGGCAGATATAACAATAGTGAAGAAAGAGGCAATGCCGCTATCAGCATAATATATATATATATAGTCTTTGCAAAACTGCAGTTAAGTCATAAATTACTTTTTTTTTATGATAAAATGTATTGCTGTTCCGATGGTGGAAAACTGAGCACAAACAAACATTTATGGGAAATTACAAAGTATTGCTAGAGCTAAATCAATTGTCTGAATCATAAAAAACAACCTTTGCTGTTTAGTTATAAAAACTAACTAAAAGATTTGTGTCCTATGTAAAAGAGCCACTGTGATGGAAAAACTGAGATATGCAGTGTACTTGTATGTGTCTGATATTATTAAAAAAGAGAAGAATTTATATGCAGATGTTGGCCCTTGAACAAAAATGACTCTGGCACCCCTAAGTTATTGTTTTAATTCTCACGTTTTTCCTCTCTCCCATCTTTGATTGTCTGCACTTTTTTTTTTTTGTCCCGTTTGGATCTTTAGCCATCAGAATTGTTGTCTTAAGGCCAAGAAAGATGCCAAGCGGATTTATTTTACCAAGTGGATCATCATGGCCTTGCCATATTGGTCCATTTGATTGACCTTTATTATAATTATGAATTTATTTTATTTTCAGTTGCTACAAACGGGACAGACATGACTGGGGGATAGGACAGGGAGAAAGAATGAAAGAAAGAGAGGGAGAGAAAGAAAACCAAAGGGGAGAAGAGACGGTGAGAAGGGGGGGAAGAAAAAAAAAACAAAACAAAAAAAACCCAAAACACCTGGGTCACCTGTATGGAGAAAAAAAACAGAAGAGAAAGCAAACAACAAAGAGCAACATAATAAAAAAAACAGCACCATCACAATAAACTAGCTAGCAGTAGATATCAGTAGATACTAAATAATAAACGATATTGTGCAGCACGCAAGATAGACAGCGCACAATGTGCTTTGAGGCAGCAGCCAAGAAAGCTGTAGTCCGCGTCTGTGAATACCCGTGTGTACACCTGTGTGGATCAGCATGCTTGCATTCCAAAGGTTTCTCCATGTAACGATCTGCTGGGGAGTGTGGGGAGCCACAGCCCCGTCCTCCAGGGCATGAAGCAGGTATGGAGGAGATCAAAACTCCAGACATCCAGAGGCCCCCAGAACACAAGAGACCAAGGAAGACCAACAGAGGGGGAGCCGCGCCACTGTTCCAGTAAGAGCTGAGGAGAGTCCCAGATGAGGGCTCACTGAGCAGCCGTGGAGCAGAAGCCAGGGGGAGTTGCAGTGACGCGCCCGTGAGCTCCGCCGGCAGCCAGCCGTGCCTGAGTGACCGAGCCCCAGGCCAAGAGGCCGGGGGCACCCCACCTCCGAAGTGGCCCGAGCGAGCCCCAGGCTCCAGGCCCCGATAAGCGGCCGCCAAGGAGTGAGCCGGTGTGTACCTGGACGCCCACCCCCAGACACAAAGAACCACCAACGCACCGACACCTGAGGGAGTCCGCCACTGGCAGGGGAAGTGGTGGTGGGGGGAGATAGGCCTCCAAACCTTGGAGGGCCTGAGATGTCCCCAGAGAGGTGGCGTCTGATACCCAACCTGACATATAGACACAGACATACAGGCACACACAGACACAAACATCCATTCCCACCCTCATGCTCTCATATGCACTTACTCCACACTCAACCAACGTGGAGACAGACATAAAGAGACACTGTACACACGATCACACTCCCCAAGCGTACTCTACGAACCGGGTCTAGGTACCCTTGCCCCTGGAGGGGAGAACTGCACCCAGACCCAGGTGGTGTTACCCTTTTCCCTGCGGTGGGGAGAGGCAGACCGCCCCGACTCCACAGCAGCAGGGAGGCCCCACACTCCAGACCGCAGTCGGACGGCCAACTCCTCCTCCTAGCCCCCCCGCTCCAGCAGGCTGCAGAGAATGGGGGTGAGAGAAGACTCCAAACCTCCCTCCACCCGCTCATTGTAGTGTTGATGCATGTGTGTTCTAAGGTGCAATTAAAACCCAGGAGGGCATGGAGCTACCTGCCAGAGAGCAGCAGGTAAGCGCATAGTCCCTCCTGCTAGCCCTCAATGTCTAAGTGTATTTAACATTGAGAGGTGGGCAACGACGCCAGGGGTGAGGTGTACACCCTGATGGTAATTTGGACTCCGTGTATCGTGCCCACCCCCAAGAGCCTATATGTATGTGCAATGAGAGTGTGAGTAATGTGAATGTCTAAGTTGTGGGATAAAATTGAGGCAGAGGCAGCCAGAAGGGGACAGAGGGGGGGGGTGACATACCCCTACTCCAAGGCCCTGCATGTGTGGGTGGTTGTGGTGGAGCGGGAAGAGGGAGGCAGCTGGAGATGGGGAGGGAAGGAAGGGAGGGGCAGGTGACCCCTCCCTGGGGCCAGCTCCCCCGCTGACCCCAGTAGGCACTCCCATACTCCGCGACCCGCCAGGGAAAGGGGGCCCAGGCCCATCCAGACCGGGGACCAGTGCAGGAGCGCCTCCCGGCCCCACAGAGCCCGGGACAGTCCACCCAACCCCACCACAGAGAAAACTGCACCCACCCCACCATCCACTCATCTTCCAGACTACATGAGACAATAGACGCCCAGGCTGATTGTCTGCACTTTGCCAGAGATGGTTCTAGTCCCCTCTGGTGTTGCTGCATCTTATTTGATTTAAAGAAAAACACATACACAGGAAAAGTAAAGTACATTAGCCTAGTGAGCTTACTCAGTATCTCTGATTGGTGACAAGTGTTAAGGTTCAAAATATTGGGGATGGAGACAAGAGAAAAAACCACAATAACAACACTGGTCCGGCCGGGTTGAGTCAAACGATGATTTAATGATCACACACGTGGGACATGGACACTGATGCAGACAGCCTCAAAATCTCAAAATGGTGGAGCATTGCTCAAACTTTTATAACCTCTGGTGCCTCCACCTTATCATAAAAAGCCTAAACATTCACATGCTCTCTCTCACACAGCGCCTAAGCTACGACCTTGGCTCCCTGTTTATCTGCTCCTGCTGAAATGGGGCAGAAAGCTCCAGCACACTCTGTTCTCTTCTACTCAGACAAATTAGACAATAACCTTCTGCGAACAGTATTTCTTATAACTCAGCAATATAATGCATCATAAAACAATATCATTCATTCACAACAAGTCAGCAATTTAATGTAATGCAAATCAGTTTAACTAATGCAATAGTTATCAGCTTCTTCTAATTCAGGAGAATAATGCAAACTAAAACTACATAATAATTCACAATCTTTAATTAGGGGTATAACATGGCATAAAATAATATCATAATTTTACAATTCCCCCTGATGAGGTCATTAGAATAATGACCTCACAAGGGAAAGGAAAACAACTTTAGTACAGTGACTGAAGAATTGGCTCTCCGAGTCTCTGTAACAGTTATCCGCTATGATTTTTCTAATATCTTGTTCTGTATTTTTTTTTTTTTAATCTGGTGATGTTTTGAATCTGGTGAGTCTATTTGATATTGGATTCACATCATTAAGACTTGTCTAACCGTTCAGTGACCCCTAACACCCTCTGGATAGGGAATTGTCTAGCCAATAGGGTGAGGTCTTTTCCAAGCCTAGAAGACACTGATCCCAACAAGCTATAAATGTTTAATCACAGGATAAAGGTAACCATTCAGAAAAACTTTGCATTCATTTACAGCAACCCTTGTGTCTTAAGGACCAAGTGGACCCAAGGATCAAGGGTTCAGATTTTTCCTTTAGCTAGATGCAGAATCACTCATGTGTTACAGTCATAATAGGTCACTTTATCTCAAATCAGCCAATTCTTAAAATCTTTCCTGCTGGTACAAAGTTTCTTAACATCACAATGAACCAGGCTCTATAGTTTGAGACGGACATTAAAATGTGTGATAACTTGCTAGTTAAAATATGAAAAAAGTCCAGTGCTCCTGCAAAGTCCCATATTTGAGCACTCATTAATAAAAAAAAATTAAAAAGGAAATTAGTGACAGTTTTTGAATGAATGTAGCTGAATTTTACAATACTGCAAAATAAAGTATGAAGACTTCTTTTTTGCCCGAGACTCTTAGCCACAAGCATGAAAAAAAAAAAATCCCTTTTTATTCAGCTTTCATGCTGGATTGACCAAGTGTGACAAGGTGTACCACAAAAAGAAAAATATCAGAAGATAGTTTCATCTAATTCAAACAAAAATCTGGAGTTTTCAGATAGTACTTTAATTTATTTTATTTGCAAGATTTTAAGTTATCCAATTGTGGAATATTTACTGTTAAACCTTCCCTAATTTGTATAAAAATGTTATCATTTATAGTGTGGATGTAGAAAGAAAAAAAAGTAAACTAAAAAAAAAGCAAATTATACAATACAATACAACTTTATTTATAGAGCACATTTAAAAACCAACGGTATGCCGAAGTGCTTCACATAAAAGACAGAAAATAAGACAAAAATATTATAAAAATTAAATATTATTAAATATTATAGGACCATAACAAAGTACCAAGTATGCTAACAGGTCAGTGTCACTAATACACAGGAATACCATAAAATGCATATCAACTAAAACATGTTAAAATGACAAAGCCATTTAAAATATGTATAAAAGGTAAAATAGACGAAGTCCAGGGATTAGATACAGGCATTAACTAGCAGGAAAGGCAAGGTTAAATAAATAGGTTTTTAACCGTGATTTAAATGATTGGATAGAATCAGATGCGCAGATAGCAATAGGAAGGTTATTCCATAAATCTGGGGCAGCCAAGGCAATTGCACGGTCACCTCTAGACTTCAGACAAGATCTTGGCTTCACCAGGAGTAACTGAGTAGATGATCTCAGTGCTCGAGCGGGAATGTACGAACTAAGGAGCTCGATAAGGTAGCTCGGGGCTGCCTTGTTGACAATTTTAAAAATAAGCAGCAGTAGTTTAAATTGGATGCGGTATTTAATGGGTAGCCAGTGCAGGTCAGCTAGAACAGGGTTAATAGAGGTATACCTCCCAGTTCCGGTCAGAAGGCGTGCTGCCGCATTTTGAACAGCTTACAGTCTATGAAGAAGAGCAGAATGATCAAATCAAATTTAAAAGAGCTATCCAGCAACACGCCCAAATTGCTAACAGTGTCAGAGAGGGAGCTGGCAAGGGAACCAAAGGCATCACGAAATTGTCTGTGAAGGATATTGCTATCAAATACCATGATTTCAGTTTTCTTATCATTTAAGATAAGAGTTTCCTAAGAGCCACTCTTTGACCTCACACATGCACTCTTGAAAGCAGTGCAGAGACCGAGCAGGATCATCAGCAAGTTCAAAGTAGATCTGTCAGCATAACAATGATAAGCGATATTGTATTTCTCAAAGATTGCGCCTATAGGGAGCATATACAGTGAGAATAGAATAGGACCCAGCACAGATCCTTGAGGCACGGCACAGTAGACAGGTGTAGGGGAGGAAGAGCAGGTGCCCGGGTTGACCGAGAAGTACCTATTGAAGAGGTATGATTTAAACCAATCAAGGGCAACACCTCTAATGCCTACAGTATGCTCAAGCCTCGCTAACAAGATGCTGTGATCCACCATGTCAGAAGCCGAGGATAAATCCAATAGAACTACCGCAGAGCGTCCAGTATCAGCAATTAGAAGAAGATCATTTAGGACTCTAAGCAAAGCTGTTTCAGTGCTGTGACGTGGTTTAAAGGCAGGCTGGAATTTATCAATAATATCATTCGCATCCAAATACGACTGGAGTTGTGAAAGAACTATCCTCTCGAGAATTTTAGACAGGAACAGGAGCTTAGAGATCGGTCTGTAATTCGCATAATCATTATGATCAAGGTTTCTTTTTTTTAAGACTGCGGCTGGACTACAGCATGTTTAAGAGCTGACGGGACACAGCCAGAGAGTAAAGAAGAATTCATTAAAGATAAAATACTGGATCCAATTACGTCGAAGCAGTCCTTGACTATGCGAGATGGGAGGATATCATATATAGGATTAGTATTCTTCAGTTGCTCAACTAATCACTTGAGAGCAAGGAGTGACACGGGCTCAAACTGATGGAAGGTTGATGAACAACCAGGAGTAGAAACAGGGCTCGACACTAAAGGAAGCGAGGACTTAAGAGAAGAAACTTTATCTAAGAAGTGAATTAAAAATTGTTCACAAAGAGCTGGAGAGCACACCAGCGGCATATCAGGACGGGGATTGACCACAGAATTACAAATTTTAAATAGCGTTCAAATGTTGTGACCATGAGCCAGGATAATTTTTGATAAGAAAGCCACTTTAGCCATTTTAGCAGCAGTTTGAAATTTCGAGCGGCTGGCACGTAGGATTTCATAGGATACCTGGCGTTTATCTTTTTTCCACCTCCTCTCATCACGGCGGCAGACGTTTAACCAGTATTGGGAAAAGGTTCTAGGGTGCTTCAATTTACTAGGTGCAACAGCGTCAAGGATAGAGGAGCATATGGATACCCGTCACCCAGGTTCCAATATGGATCTGGGCGATGTGAGTAAGAGAATCTGAGATTTAAAAGTGTTTGTCTGTCGTAGGTTATTAGTGCACAACCATCTGCTGAGCATAAAACCAAAAAAATAAGGAGTACTATGCCAAGGTCCAGTAAAAGGGGTAGGGAAGGTAAAAAGCAGAGGCACAGACGTGGACAAGGACAGCTTGCCATACACATCGGCGCCATCTTTGAAAAAGAAGTCCTGAGAGATTAATTAAACAAAAAACACTTTTTTTTCCTTTTTTTTTTTTTTTTTACAACAAATAACCATTCCAGTGCATGTGATATTGAGTTACTTTTCTTTATGCAGAGAAGTGCTGTGCCGACTTGATGTCAATAGCCAAAGAGGCTAGGAAGCACAAACTGGGACCCTTGCATCCATCTTTCAAACTGCTTCAGAGAGTGCAGGACACTCTGCTGAAGCATCTACCAGAAGATGCCCTTGTTCGAGCCTCTGGGAAGCTCAGCGTGTCCCTGACCAGAGTGTCTGATGTGAAGAACGTACTAGTGTCAGAGTTTGACAGCAGAGAAGAGCTCATTCAGGTATATTTTACAGCTTGGAGCCATTTTCATCCAGCAAAACTCTTCAAGGTTCAAGATTCAGAATTCCCAACTTTATAAGTATACAAAAAAAAAAGGATCAGATATGACTATTGACCTGAAAAATTTGCATTTCCTGCGAAAATGCAGTGTGGATGCCTTAGTGCTGAAGATGTAATTTGAAAAAAGCTGAAAAAATTTAAAGTCGAAAAAAATGCTGCCCTGAGTAGGAGTCGAACCTGGCCATACTGGTCTAAGGGCAGCGACTCACCTCACTGCGCCAAACTCATTCTCACAAAGAAGAGGTGGAGAGACTGACAATTCTGGTGAAATTAGCAGAAGCTGCTTAGAATTGTGCTGATAAGAGGTGAAAAGGCTAAAAAAATTTTCAGAAGAGGTGAATAAGCAGAATTTGGGCAGAAAAGAGGTGAATCAGAAGAATTTCTGCTGAAAAGAGGTAAAGAAGCAAAAAGATTAGCTGAAAAGAGATGAATCAGCAGAATTTCTGCTCAAAAGAGTTTTTTCTGAAAACAGCTGAGATTTGTGCTGATAAGAGGTGAAAAGGCTGAAAACTTTGCAGAAAAGAGATGAATCAGCAGAATTTCTGCTCAAAAGACTTCAATCAGCAGAATTTCTGCTGAAAAGACTTCAATCAGCAGAATTTCTGCTGAAAAGAGCTTTTCGCTGAAAACAGCTGAAAAAGCTAGTATTTGTGCTGAAAAGTGGTGAAAAAACTTAAAATTCTAATGAAAAGGGGTGAAAAAGCTGAAATTTGTGTCGAAGAGAGTTTAAAAAAAGTTTAACTGTTAGCTGAAAGAAATGTTGCCATAAGCGGGATTTGAACCCCGGTCTCCCAGTCTGAGAACGGATGCTCAACTCACTGAGCTACAACTCAATAGCATCCACACAATTATACAGCTATCACTGTTTTCCTCATTGCTAAAATGGATTTAAAGGCACAGTGTGTAAAATCTCAACACTAGATGTCAGTAGATAGCAGTCACTCGAACTCTGTTTTATTACTCCTTTCCTGAATTTCTGTTTTCTATTTACACTGCAGGAAGCTATAAAACTTTGTTACAGAAGTCAAGTCAGGTTGCTGCTGTTAGCTGCTGTTAATGAAACTTTCTTTAAAGTGGATCTAACATAGTTGGACTTGAACAATGAATAAACTCTCATATGATGTGAGAACGTAATCAAACTGTTTATTAGACGGAAAGTGTGATTTTTAGGATACTCAAACCTCACGTTAGTTGGCATAATGTCAGCTTACAACCAGCTATTGTTGTTGTTTGGCCAACTCATTGTCAGCTGTGCACAGACAGGAGGGTCACATATTTAATCTTCTGACAATAAGTAACTGCAACTAGGAATAAACAAGCATGTTTAAACATGTTTTCATGTGATAGAAACTTGACTTCAGTTCAGGAGATGAGGCCTGAGGTGAGAAGAAAGAGGCTGAGGTAGAAATGAGGGAGGAGAGAGCAGTGGAGGAGGAGAAAGACATGATGGCAATATACATACTCATAAGGTATATATGTGCTTGATCTCTAGCTGCATCTATTAGGTGGATCAGTGACGTCTGTCTCAGCCACTGTATTCAAGATGGGAGAGCAACATGGCTCTTATTTATTTTTAAAGGATTTTCAGAATCAGAATCAGAAAGGGTTTTATTGCCAAATGTTGAGCAGGTTTACAACATTAGGAAATTGCTGCGGTGCTTCAGTGCAAACATGCTGTCATAAATTGCGCTTAAATAGACATGAAAAAATAAAAGTAAGAATAAGAATTAAAAGTGCTACGTAGAAAGATATATGCATGAGATATACATGAGATATATACATGAGAATAAGAATTAAAAGTGCTATGTAGAAAGATATATACATGAGTGCAGGTGGTGATCAGTGCCAAAACATGGAATCATGCAGTGAACACAGCGTAGGGTCATGAGCTAGTGGTGGGAACAGTCATACGGTTATTGTTCATGTGACCAACAGCAGAGGGGAAGAAACTGTTCTTATGGCGAGAGGTTCTGGTGCGAATGGACCGGAGCCTCCTGCCTGAGGGGAGCACGTCAAACAGACTGTGTCCAGGGTGAGAAGGGTCAGCTGAGATCCGAGCTGCACGCCGCGGTGTCCTGGAGGTGTACAGGTCCTGCAGAGATGGGAGTCTGCAGCCAATCACCTTCTCAGCAGAGCGCACAACACGGTGATGGAGGAGGTGAGGATGGACTCAATGATTGCAGTGTAGAATTGCATCATCGTCCGTGTTGGCAGGTTGAATTTCTTCAGCTGCCTCAGGAAGTACATCCTCTGCTGGGCTTTCTTGATGACGGAGGTGATGGTGGGCTCCCACTTCAGGTCCTGGGTGATGGTGGTACCCAGGAAGCGGAATGAGTCCACAGAGGTGATGGGGGTGTCAGTCAGGATGATGGGGGGGAGTGGGGCTGTGTGCTTCCTGAAGTCCACAATAATCTCCACTGTCTTCTGGGCATTCAGCACCAGGTTGTTGTGGCTGCACCAAGACACCAGACGTTCAACCTCCCTCCTGTAGGCAGACTCATCCCCGTCCGAGATGAGCCCAATAACGGTGGTGTCATCTGCAAACTTGATTAGCTTGACAGACTGGTGGGTGGAGGTGCAGCAGTTGGTGTACAGGGAGAAGAGCAGAGGAGAAAGAACACAGCCCTGAGGGGAGCCAGTGCTGATGGTCCGAGAGTCAGAGACATTCTTTCCCAGCCTCACATGCTGCTTCCTGTCCGTCAGGAAGTCAGTGATCCACCGGCAGATGGGATCAGGCACATTCATCTGGGAAAGCTTGCCTCGGAGATGGTCTGGAAGGATGGTGTTGAAGGCAGAGCTGAAGTCCACAAACAGGATCCTGGCGTAGGTTCCTGTGTAGGGCCATGTTGATGGCGTCATCTACAGACCTGTTGGCTCTGTATGCAAACTGCAGGGGGTCCAGGAGGGGGGCCGTGAGGGTCTTGAGATGGGAGAGAACTAGGCGCTCAAATGACTTCATGACCACAGATGTCAGAGCCACGGGTCTGTAGTCATTTAGTCCAGTGATCCTAGGTTTCTTGGGGACAGGGATTATGGTAGAGGACTTGAAGCAGGCAGGCACATGACATGCCTGCAGTGAGGAGTTGAAAATGCGGCCAGCTCGTTTGCACAGTGTCTGAGGGTGGCAGGAGACACACCGTCTGGGCCGGGAGCTTTTCGAGCATTCAGACTCTTGAACTGCTTCCTCACATCTGCTTCATGAATATGAAGAGTTGTGGTGGGAGGAGGCGGTGTGAAATCCTCTTTTGTGTGGGGTGAGGAGGGGGGTGTTGTAGGTGAACAGTTTGAAGGTGGTGATGGCTCTATGGAGGGGGGAGAGGTGGGGGAATGAGTGTCCAAAGTGTCTCTATTGTTGGGGCCGTTGGAGGTGTGAAGGCTGCCTGATGGCTCGTCAAAACGGCAGTAAAAGTCGTTGAGGGTGTTGGCCAAGAGCAAGTCATCAGTGGAGTGGGGGGTTTTAGGCTTGTAGTTTGTGATATTCCTAAAACCTTTCCACACAGAGGCCGAGTCATTCTCTGAGATCTGCTGCTGCATCTTCTCAGAGTGCTGATGTTTTGCAACGTCCACTTCTTTAGTGAACCTGTACTTGGCCTCTCTGTAGCAGTCCCTGTCTCTGCTTCTGAACGCCTTTCTCTTTTCCAGCCACAGCTTTTTGAGTTTAGGAGTAAACCAGGGTTTGTCATTGTTATAACTCACCCTGGTGCGTGATGGCACAATGCTGTCCTCACAGAAGTGGATATAGGAGGTGACAGTGTCCGTAAACTTATCCAAGCTGTTAGAAGCAGCCTTCATTGTGTCCCAGTCTGTAGACTCCAAACACGTGCGAAGCTCCTCCACAGCCTCGTTGCTCCACAGTTTTTTTGTCCTCACGACAGGTTTGGAGAGCTTCAGCCTCTGTCTGTACGCGGGGATTAGGTGGATCATGACGTGGTCAGAAAGTCCGAGTGAAGCGCGGGGCACCGCGCGATAGGCCCCGCTGATCGTGCTGTAACAGTGGTCTAATGTCCTCTCCTCTCTGGTCGGGCATTTAATATACTGCTTATATTTCGGAAGCTCATGGCTCAGATTGGCTTTGTTAAAGTCCCCAAGAGCAATGATGAGAGAGTCCGGGTATGTCCGCTCCATGTGGAGTATCTGCTCCGCGAGTGCGCACTGAGCTGCCTGCGCATCCGCGTCTGGCGGGATGTAAACAGCGGCCAGGATGAATGAAGCAAACTCCCGCGGAGAATAAAACGGTTTGCAGTGAATAAAAAGGTATTCCAGAGAGGAAGAGCAGTGCTGAGCAATCACTGTTACATCTGTGCACCAGCCACTATTAATGTAGAAGCAGACACCTCCACCTTTGGTCTTACCAGAGAGAGAGGCCTGCCGGTCCGCGCGCAGCAGATGAAAGCCCTCCAGCTTGAGCGCGCAGTCCGGGATGTCCTCACTGAGCCACGACTCCGTAAAACATAAGACACAGGAGGAGGCAAAGTCTCTGTTCATGCTTCTCATCAGGGCCAGTTCGTCTATCTTATTCCCGAGTGAGCGTACGTTGGAAAGGAAGATCTCAGGAAGAGCAGTTCGCAGTCCGCGTCTCCTCAAACGCACGAGTGCGCCAGCTCGCTTCCCTCTCTTTCGGCGTCTCTTTAAAGGATAAATTCAAGTTCAAGAACGGATCAATTTGCTGGAAGATGTATTTACACAATAATTAATTTCTGTTTATGAGTACATTTTCTTCTGTTAAATAACTTAAACAAAGTACCTACTGTACCGTTAAAGGCTGACCAGAAAGACAAGAGACAAGACAGGACAAGTAGAAGAGAATTTTTGAGAAACTAGGTAGAGGAATAATTCTGTTGTCCTCTCTGGCATGGATGAGTTTGTGTTTCTACATCCAATGTGACATAATATCTGACCTTTCCTAGGCCCTCATATGCAGCTGCTTCGTCCCGTTTTACTGTGGTGTCATTCCACCCAGATACCGTGGAGTGGTAAGTATATTAGAAAGGTTGAAATGACAACCCAGTTGACATTACAGCACATAAACAGAGTTACACTTAGTTGTGTAACAGTATTCTGGTTTCTATCTGTGCAGCTGGCAGCATATGGAGACATCTCAAAACTCTGCTTGTGTCTTATCCTGATTCGTGAAACCAAGTTGAATTAAAGTTCTGGATGACAGATATGCTAAAAGTGATTGAGCCTTCATCAGAAACTGTGTACAGTTTTTTCAGTGTTAAATAATCTGAATATCTGGTTCTATGTGGTTGTGACATGGACCAAGATTATACCTAATGACAAACAGCTTACTTTTCCATTCAGCACTATGTGGACGGTGCCATCACTGACAACCTGCCCGGTTGTCAACTGAAACAGACAATCACGTTCTCGCCATATGCTGGCAAGAGTGATATCTGCCCCCGGGCAAGCACACTAAACCTCCCTGAGGTACGCTTCAACAATGTCAGCATCCAGGTCAACTCAGAGAACCTCTACAGAGTGACCAGCACCTTCTTCCCTCCAGAGCCTGAGGTGTGTTACAGATTTGTGTAGATTTCTATTATTTTCATCAGTTTTCATCAGTTTGAATTTTTACAGGCAATGGCTGAAATTTGCAACAATGGCTACAGGGATGCTTTTCGTTTCCTACAAGAAAACAGTAAGGACGTTGATAATGGCGGCTAAATATTCATGAGAATAAACTGGCTCCAAAAGATTCAACTCAAAATAAAACAAAAGATACAAAATAGACCATTCCATAGAAGCGTTTGTCAGATTTGTTTTTCTTTACTCCTTATCACATTGGACTTCTTTGCTTATCACAGATCTGATCAGCAGTGAGTGTCCCATAAGAAATCTGGCGATCGATTCATTTAAAAATGTCTGCTGTGAAGTGGTGAAGGAGTCCAGCGTGAAGGCACAGCAGGATGGATTGAACACACTTCGGGAAGATCACTGGTGGTTGGATCCACACCTCGTAGAAAATCTCCCGATTGAAATTCAAAGGGGTAAGGACAGTTCGCCTGTGATGAGATCAGCAGGGAAAATACAGCAGACAAATAATATACCATTGAGCCAGTGCAATCATTTTTTTAATGCAGTCAAAGTAAATATGTTTTTTATTGTATTTGTGTCAGTGCTATGCGTGGCCTGCAGAGAGACACGTACTGCTGATGGTCTGTTCTCCTACATGACTGGGTACCTGCCAAAGAAAGTGACTTCTTACATACAGATCCCCTATTTTCTGCCTGTTGAGTTGGTCAGCTCTCTATCCCAGAGGTACTTACTTACTATTCTTTATGTTGGATCCACAACATTCAAATGAATTATGCTTACACTGAGCCCTTTTCTTCCCTGTGATCTTAAAATCAAAAACTGTTCTTTTGTTGTTGATGCCAAAAATGTATTTTTCATTCTCAACTACTAAACTAGGCAAACATTATTTAGTTTTTACTGTCAGTTATTTTTGGCAGAAGTAAAAATTTAAAAGGGATTTTCATTCTGGACCAATATTTCAGTCTAACCTTTAATGTAGGATTTTATACAGATTATTTCCCCTTTAGTGATAATGCCGATTTTACTTCAAAGTGCCAAGTGCTTTGACCTTTCACAGCCATTATGGATTAATGTGTTTCTCTCTCTTTGATTGCTTCTTTCAGATTAGTTTACTGGATTCCAGATCTACAGAGGGACATGAGCTGGCTCTATAGCATGGTTGGAGACATATACAAACAAGCATTGAAGGACAACAAGGAGGAGAGTGATAGGTAGGCAGTGAAAGGAAGATATGCTGTGCATTCTTCCACTCTTGATAAAAGGATGTAATGTGATTTCACTGGTGCAGACATGATATCATATGTCAAAGTACAAATGTGATAAATGTAGTCCTTAGTTTTATAGATGTCCTGAACCAAAGATTTGGATAACATGATTAAAATCTAGATAAGATAATTGTTGAAAAATCTATCGTTAGATTTATTTCTTGGAACAATGGCCATGAGATGTTCTGACAGTGGATTCAGAAGATTTTCCACACACATATTAATTTCAATGTTTGTTTTTCCAGTGAACCACCTCTGCGCAGATCTAAAAGCCTGCCGTTAGGCCTGAACCTGTGCAGTGAAGGAGAAGGAGATATAAACAATTCCTCAGTGACCCCAGAAGCCACTTCTGCCTCTAGCCGTACCTTTACGTGCAACACACACAGTACATTGGCTCACATGCTTCTGATACCACCCACTGGCAGCGGCACGTCTGGGTTTAATGAAACCACCCTAAAACCAAGTGCAGGTAGAGGCTGGGGTTTGGGCAGAGTTACGGGATGGCTGGGAAATTCAACCAAACAAACTTGAAATCTCAAGGAAAAAAAAAAACCATAACAAGCAAAAACAACTGTGATTGTGTGTAGCCCAGTCTGAGAAACTGCAAGACATATTATCTTTATGCCAGCAGCTGGCAACATCAGCTAAACAAAGAAAACAAATAAATAAACAAATAATGAATTACAATAATCTTTTTTGCCACTGTAATAGGATATAATGAAAAAGAAAATCATTTATCTGTGTCATCATGCCTCAATGCCCTGTTTACAAGCTTAGATAAATCATCTCTTTCTTGCCTACAAACTATGCAAAATGGCATGGCCGGATTACCATGTTCTAGTAAGCAAGCTCACATTGCTCATTTTTTAAATTTAAAAGTATTGTATTTACGCTAAATAGAGAGGCTGTAGTCTATTTACCCCATCTTCTCCTTAAACACACTGCTATTGGCTCAGTCAGTTGTTCCTCACACATCACTGAACACTAAAGAGTGGACAGAGCCTTTCAGACACTGGCACTAAGGGCTTGAGATGGTCTCCTACTACAACTATACATACCTGACTCTGTGGACTCCTTTAAAATGCATTTGCAAACTTGTCTTTCATATGTATATATTCCTGCTATTTTCTATTGTGATTCTTCCAAGTTTTTATTTTGTTTATTCCGTAAACTTGTATGGCTCTTTGTGACTACATAGCTGTATAAGTGTTTTATCAATAAACTCCTAATATTTTACTTACATATGAGTATTTAATGTTTACTTGGCTTTCATTTGGATCCATTCTTCTCACACACAGCCATAATGCTCAAATTGGAGCTTTTGAGCATTAACAAACAAATGAACAGTTTGATGTAAGGTCCAAGTGTCAAGTAAATAAATAGAAAGGTGTGTGTGTGTGTGTGTGTGTGTGTGTGTGTGTGTGTGTGTGTGTGTGTGTGTGTGTGTGTGTGTGTGTGTGTGTGTGTGTGTGTGTGTGTGTGTGTGTGTGTGTGAGAGAGAGCTGGGGTGTATTACTGGAGCTGTAAAAGTAAATATGTATCTCATGGTATTTTTGATTTTGATGTTGTTGTTTTTTAAAATATCTATTATAGCTCTTGTAACCACATAAATATTTTTCAGATATAAACAATACAAATAAGCCAAATATTTGATTTGAACAAAGTCACACATTTATGTTCAATATTGGGGCAAATAAATAGAATCACTTTATTTATTTTTTATTTATTTATTTTATTTATTTATTTTTTATTGTTTATTTATTTCACCTAATACAATGCTCATTGGCTAATATGATATAACACACACGTGTTTCTTGGATTTTTTTGTATCTCATAAATTATAGCCCTTCACAAACACCTACTAACCAGTCAGAATGGTCATGGCGTTTTCCCACTTGTGCCTCCCATATTTTTGTACACAGTGCGGAGTTGTGTAACTAATGAAAACTGTATCACATGTCATACAGCGGGCCAAATTACAGTTAGTGAGCAACTCCAGCTTGTTTTCTATTTTGAAACGTTTGAGCCTAGTAAGTTGTGCAATACCACACCATAGCCAGCTAAAACACTCCCCGTTTACATCTGACTGTAGTGCAGATAACGCAGGTCAAGTCAAACCTGGGAGGTTCCTAAATGCACCAGCTGAACTCTGAGACACGACTGACAAAATGACAATATTATAGATATCGTTCTGAGTTTTAATTAATCTTACAGTCAATGGAGAAACCAGGTAAGATGTTTAACTGGGTCGAGGAGTGGAACATCTCTTTTGCAGGCTGTGGATTCAGGAGCATTTACTACGTGGGAGCTTTGAGCTGTATCCTGGAGCGGGCTCCACAGCTGGTTCATGGTGCTTCTAAAATTTGTGGATCTTCCTCTGGGTGTCTCGTGGCTGCAGCTCTCACTGTTGGCATTCCCATTGGTGAGTCACATTTAATGTACACTGCAGATTACAGTTTGTCCAGCTCTTCAACAGTTTGTTTCTTAAAGAGAAATTAAAGAGGAATTCATAAATAAAATGTAACTCTTGGTATCATTCTCATACACAAAATTGACCAAAAAAAATATGCAAGTTTATTTTATTTCTACATGCCTTGTTGAATATATGAAAACATTTTGTGTGACATAATTCATGTTTATTGCAATGCGTTGTATTTTTGTATGAAATTTTTGTCTTTTTTTCATTTGCACTTGAAGTACCCGTCCATTCATGAAGTTCAGGCATATCTCAAAACAAATGGTGTTGTATCTGACACTAGGCAGTGTATTTCATAAGTTCCTGACACACAAACAGCTGATACAACAGTGAGAGCAAATTCCATAGGTCGCACAGAATTCAAGGTCAAGTGAGCGGACTGTAGAGGAAAACAACTGCTGTGCAATAAAAAACAGACATGTGGATAATGCAATGATACATCATAATGTCACTGGTTCTCTACATTAGCCTGAACATTTGGTTCTGCTCCATTTTCTCCCTCAGAACAGTTGTGTGCTGATATTTTAACCACAGCGAAGGAGGCAAGAAAACACACCTTTGGAGTTTTCCACCCGACCTTCAGCCTGCTCCGGACAGTCAGGGACTCCCTGCTGGAAAAGCTTCCAGAAGATGCCCACCTCCGGGCTTCTGGAAGGCTCTGCGTGTCTCTCACCCGAATAGCTGATGGGAAAAATGTTTTGGTGTCCGAGTTTGCCAGCAGAGAGGAGCTCATTCAGGTTGATCAGATTGGTGACTTTACAGAAAAATTGTTGGGATCTTTTAGGCTTCTCTGTTCTAGTGATCTAACCTCTTTACCTTTGCAGGTTCTCATGTGCAGCTGTTTTTTCCCTGTTTACTGTGGTTTCATTCCACCTTCATACCATGGCATGGTCAGTAGAGCTTAACTTTTTTTTGTATGCTTTCTTTGCTTTTACTGGTCTTATTATTGAAATAAATGAGTAGAGATTTCTGTGCCATAGACCATAGAGAATGGGAAAGAAAAACCGCTTCAAAGCTACAGGAGCATTTTATTGCCAGATTTCAGAGGCAGGTAAATTTGGGAATCATAGAAGTGGAACGGGATATCATTCATATATCATATCAAATCCTTTCTCATCACGCCCTGTTGCAGTTGAGCGAAGACAACCATCTCAGCAGTCTCAGCAAGTTTCATAACATAACCTTACTAATCGGTCGGTGATGTTATGGTGGGCATGGCCATCTAATACAGTCTATGGCTTTCTTGGCTAAAAGACGCAATATCTGGAGGCTTTGTTACAGCCAAAGCTTTTAATTTTTTTCTCTGCTCACACGTTAATTTTAAACTCATTCAAGGTTTACATAAGGTAAGTGGCATAGAGCACACAGGTAAAGAGGCAAGCACACTTTAAATTATGATTGAGCATACAAACAGAGCACACAGCATACGTATGATCTTTATTTGAGAGTAGTAATCCACCTTTACTTTATAAATGCTATGGCTGCTTGGTATATGAGGACAGTTCGTGACATGTTTTTGTCACACTAGATCTACTTCGTCATCTCAGCTTGCCATCAATTTTGATCATTTTTCTTTCTTCTAAGCGCTACGTGGATGGAGCACTGAGCAACATGATGCCGTTGTCCGAGCAGAGAAACACCATCACCATGGCGCCATTCTCAGGAGAGAGTGACATTTGCCCCAGAGAAGGGTCATACAATTTCTTTGAAGTCCACTACGGAAACGTCAGCATTCAGGCCAACACAGGGAATGTATATCGAGTCTGTACATCCTTCCTCCCCCCCAGACTTGAGGTGGGTTCATGTTCAGAGCTCACGACTTTAAAGCAGTAGAGTGTACAGTAATGTTTAACTGTTTGTTTGTTTTTTGTGAGGCAGAAGCTGGCTGAGATATGCCACAACGGCTACATGGATGCTCTTTGTTTCCTGAGAGAGAAAGGTGAGATTTTTCCACCTTCATTTTCTTTAGCATTTCTGGTTTACACCATAAAGTTATATTAAAACATGTTATCAACCAACTGTCTCAGATCTGCTTACAGCACAAAATATTCACAGCAGTGCAGTGGTAGGAGCCAAATCTCCTTGCTGTGAGCAGACGAAGGAAGTGGGTCGTGCAGAAGAGAGGATGATGAAGTGTCACAAGGAAAACCATCTGGACCACAGAGTCATTGAGAACCTCCCAGTGGCTATCAAGAAAGGTAAGGAGGTCAAATGAGACGAGCTGATCATCAGATATACAGAAGTTTTTGTAAGACTTTATTTTAATTGAAAAAAAAATGTCCTTGTAAGAGCGCTGGTTCAAATGGTAAAGAGGACACAGAAATGGAACAGGAAGAGTGTAATGATTTGGTATGAACATAAAACAATCATCTTTATGTTCGCCTTTCATGGCCATTGGTCCTGGATAAACCCCAGTGGAGGTGGTTGCATTGACTCACAAAACATCAGTTGTGGTGTACAAACCTAAACAAGGGGTCCTGAAAGCCTTTTCAAAGATTAACTTCTGACAGTTAATGACATTTAGTTAAATCGATTATATGTTAATGCTAACAAATTGAAAAAGTATTACATTAGGAGGGCATTACTTGCATCCACCATCTTGATACTGCTGTATTCTTCAAGGTAAGAAGATAGAGGAATCTAATGTAGCTCATATTTAAATAATCATAAAATATTTCTTTACAATATCCTCTCTGCTTTCAGTAAAATGGTAGGCTGTAACAGTCTTTCTGATCTATTCGGTGGATTTATATAGACTGCCAGGTCCACTGAGCAGCAGAATATGATGTAATCTTAAGATTTTAAACTAATGATTTAAATTTCCCATTTTATGTAAAATGTATTAAATTGAGGTTTAAATGAATGAACAGTGTCATTTATACCACACACTAGGTCTCTCACAGGTAGCATGACACATAATTTTATGTAATTTCCACCCTTTGTGTGTCTGTGTTAGTGCTATGTGAGGCATGCAGGGATAGTCATGACAGTAGCAGCTGGAGGCCGCATTACAGGGACTTCCTCACAATGAATTTGTTTACCCATCTACTTACCTTCCTCATCTTACCTGTTGAGCTGACCATCTTTTTTACCAAAAGGTAAAGTGTGAACTGTTTGATCTGAGAGTTCCCTAATATCCTATTCTCTACTGGGCTTTGGAATGAACTTGGGTTAACAACAGCAATTAGTACTTCAATTTCTTTCTTTTTTCTGTGTTTTACTGTGACAGCATGGTGTCATTCAGCTGTACAGCACTTTGCAGATTGTTACTGTGGTCTGCAGATTTCTACAAGCAGAAATTGAGTATTAGCAATGATAGCATCAACAGGTATGTGTACATAAAAATTCACAATTTTACCTCTTTAAAAAAAAAAACTGATTTAACCTTAGGATTATTAAATCTCATTTTTGGCTTTCTTTACATATGCCGTGTCTTTGTCACTCCAACAAACTGTATCTGTTGCTAATATTATAAGGAGGTAACATTAATGAAAAGCTCATCCTTTGTGTGATTTTTAGTTTTTTTCCTCTTCATATTCTTCAGCGCATCTCAAGAGAATAACTGCATCTGCAGGTCATCTGGTTCAGACAGCAGGAATCAGAGAGGACGAGACATAAATACACAAACTCTGAAATCAAAGATGACCTCAAATTCTAAAATGAATCTCTGCTGGGACACCAATGGCAACATGGACCTTATGCCCCCAGTCTCAACTAGAACTGCATCTGGCCAGGTGATGTTAAACACACCAGGGAAGGGACGTGTAATCAACCATAAAGAAAGTGGAAAAAAGATTGATTAAAGGAAACCAACAAAGGAAAACAAACAAACAAAAAAACTTCAGCATTTGCTGAACTTGTTGACATCTTATCAACACCATGAGTCTAATTGTAATGTACAACAGGAAAATAAAAGGAAGCCTTTTTCTTCGCAAAGATTGAACAATAGCTACCATGTGATATTGAAACAAAGGTAAAACAAAAGTATAGAAAAAGCATCATCAGTAAATTTTAATGGACAAATGAGTCATTCCGTGTGACCGATATAATCATAAACATAACATAATTCTACAATTCCTAAAGCAAAATAAAAATAAAATAAAACCCATTATATGTTTCGTAACACATTTAAAGGCTGGTGAGATGATGCCTCTGCAGGACCTCTGACATCGAGTCATCACTTTGCATCTCATCAGTTCATAGCACCATGAATGTAACATTTTAATGCTAACCAAGTCCTCCCTGCAAACAGAGGATCACACAAGCTCACACTGATCAGTCAAGTTTATAAAATAAAATTTCTGGAACTTATCTGCTGTTTAAACAGCAGATGTGAAAGTTCTCATTTACTGCATTGCAGTGCAGTGCAGTACAGTACAGTACAGTAAAAAGGCAAAACAAAGGTTTAAATGATGTGTGACTGTCTTTGAAAAGACAGTCACACATCATTAGCCACTTTCAGACAAGTATTAATTTGTATTCATCTTACAGCATCTTATCAATGGGCACCCCTGGTCACTCTGTTCTAAAAGTCAGAAGGGCAATCTTATTGGGCCAAACCTAGTAATATTTACGAATCACTTTAAGAAACAGACAGTATAAAAACTGGTGCTGAAGCACCTTAAACCAAAGGTCGGCATAATGATTCATGTGGTTGTCAAAAAAAATTCTCTGGAATAATGGTATGTGTGAAAAAAGCTCTGAGGAACATTACCATCACTTATGTCAGGACAGAGCACCATCGATGTTGAACGCACTGTGTCTGAAAGAGGCTACTGTCAAGTCCCTGATTTCACATATTTAAAAAGACTGCAGTGAAGACGATCATGCTGTATATGTTTACAAGATCACAAAGAATTAAAAAGGTGCAGAAAATATATTCTGCAAATTTTCTAAAAAGTCCACTATATGTTTTTTTTTAATATTCCACTCAGACACTAATTAAAAAGGAATTTTAAAACCTGACAAAAAAAGAGGTAAGAGCTAAGTTTGCTCAAGTCTCTGTGTGTAGCACAGGCAAGCCCTTTTCCTCATATGCTACCATCTTTTGGTCCGCTGCCTATGTCTGGAATCTGATCTGCAAAAGACTGGGTCATCCACTGTCCGTCTGGGAGCTGGCCATCAGCTGTTTGTGATACAGTCGCCTCCTGCGCTCCTTCTGGGGGTGGAGAACACAGAAACAGAAGCATTTTTCTATGCATGTAAGATGTGAACGAATGATGTCTGTAGCAAAGTTCATGCTCATGGTTACTCCAGCTCCTGGCCAGGATTGTGCCATCACTTTAAGACAAATTACATATGTCCGTGCAATTACATAACGCTACATTCACATCTGAGTAACAGACGGACTTATAAAAACTGAAATTTATACAAACTACACAGATTTATGCAAATCATACAAACTCAAGTGTCTCAACAGGTGGAGAATACAACTACCTGAAACTAGGAACCATAAGCGCCGAGGACTGTAGATGAATGTTGGGTGCATCCGAGCTCGCCCTCAGGCTCACCCTATCTGAATGACTTACCTGTATTTTCAGCAGATGAAAACGTGCAGTGACCGTTGCTCTGGCTTTCAGCTTGGCTTCCTTCAGGTCCTCTCTCGACATATGCTCCGCCATAGGCATCTTCATAACCAGGGTCGTATTGTTCTTCCTTTATTGCCAGCCTCTTGGCATCCTCTGTTGATATAAAAGGGGAAGAATTAACAAAATGCTTTAAAAAATTAATAAAATGGACAGGATATTAAATTAATGACTTCACTAATTTTAGTGGCTTTGAGGCATTTCTACAATATTAAAAGTAGGGAAAGTATCTATGGTAAATAACAGCGTAGTAGTTTTACTTTTTAAAAATTGAATTTTAATTAAAATTTCTAATTAAAGCCGCTGTAAAGGTACTTAGTGGTGAAATTCAGGTTAGACAGCCAAGTTACACATTTTTTTAAAAGAAAAAAACAAAACAAAACCCAAACACGCATACGCATGCACACACACACCCACCCACCCACCCAGCCCTGGTCATGCTTACCCTTGGCCAGCTGAAGGTCAAACATGTAGTTGACCTCTTGGATCTCTGTGCTTCTTTGGACACCCTTCAGTTGGTCTCTGAGTTCTCTCAGTTTGATGTAGAAGTGGACTTTGTCCTGAGCACGAGGGAATTGGGCGCAACGAGCACTGGATGAAGGCATCAGAAACAAAGCCTGCAAAGAAGAAATAAACTCTTAAGTAAAGTCTTCAGAATGAAGTATCAGTTACTTTTAAGTATCACACTTGCAGTTCTTAATTTTCTAGTTGTCTATATTGATTTCCTTTGATATCAATATGTTGATCATATCACTTCTAACACAAAATATAAAGGCTTGCACATTCAATTTCGGGTCAGTTCCTATAATTACAAATTTAAGCCTTTATGAACAACATACTAGAAAAATCCTACATTTTTGACATTTTATTCTTAATATTATTTTCACACTTTTAACATTGTCTATTAAATTTATTGAATAAATACAAATAACAGATGAAAATATTTCTTAAATATTCTTGAAGAACAGCATGTATCTGTATCATTTCCACCAATATCTGAAGAAACTTTTAAAAACCTGACTGAAAACTGAGTTCTCACCACGTCACAGTCGGGGATCTTGTGTGGCTGCAAACCAAATTCGAGTTTTTGTGGTTTTTTACCAAACAGTTCTCTGCAGAACATTTCATAGATGCCTGTGGACAAAAGAAGATAACTATTAGCTTAACTGACTTAAGCAAACTGTTTTATGGCAACTATTGCTCTTTGTTAGTAGGTGGGCTTACATTTTCCATTGAACACAGCAATAAGTGGCTTGTATTTTTTCAGCTTCTCCACAAGAATTTTGCCTCCTTCACGCAACTCTTTACTGGTGAGATGAAATGAAAGAAAAAGGTTTATGAAACCTATAAAATATTTATTTTCTAATATGATGACTGAAATCTTTTACAGTCATATACCTTGTAAGATCTTTGCTCCCTGGTGTTGCCCTGGCCACCATGTTGGTGAAGCCCATTTTATACTTAACAGGTAGGACGGTGTCATGCATGTGGTTGAGCTGCTCATCAGTAAATCCAGACAGAAACAAACACTTCCCTGAAATCAAAAAGTGACCAGGTGATTCAGCACCAAAGGCTAATAAATACGGACATTTTATTGAACCTGTGTACCCAGAAGAATTCCATACAGGAAGAGAATTTACAAACTTCACAGAGAAAGGACCAGGACATGTTTTATTCTGTAAGGTAAAAATCTGCACCACTGTGTCAGCAAATCAATAACCTTTTTGAAGCCTAAGATCCATTTTTATGTTACCACAAGACAACTCAAAATAATTACAGTATCATAACTTACAGAAATGATTTCCAGGACCTGGAAACCATCTTCCAATGAAAGCTGCCATCAGACCTGGATTGATACCAATCTGAAAGCAAACCGGTGAGGTTAGCCACGCTTATGTTCACATTATGGTCTAGCAGTGAACTAGACATAATATATAATTATCCAACTAAAAAGTGAATCTTACAATGACATAGTCTAGGTTGTAGTCCAGCAGGTCTGGTAGAGTCTTTTTCATGACCTCCTCCTCTGACATGCCCTTGAAGCGGTCTACTTTCCTCTTTACCTTCTTGAAAGTTTCATCAATCTTCTCCTGTTTCCCATCAGCCGGAGCTGCCTTTTTGGGCTTTGGACCTGGTTTTGCTTTAGGTGCATTTGGGTCTTTTGGTGGCTTTCGTGCCTTTGGGACTTTTGGTGGTGTGGGTGCCCCTGGTTCCTTGGGTTGAGCTGGTCTGCCTCTCTTTTTAGCTGGAGCTACAAGAATTGAGAAAACAAAAATAAAAAAAGATAAGAGACCATGATGTAAGTACTGTTGGAAGTCATTTGCTCTTGTGTGGTGTTAAACTGCAGTTTTGGCAGACTATTTCTATATATCATCATGCCCTAATATACAGCAAATAAATTCTATTAAAAAAAACACCATATATAATGGTAAGACTGTCACACTAAACTAACATTAGATCCTAAACTGAGGATAAAGTGCAACAAGGGGAAAAAGTTTATAACCCGCAGTAGATTTTTCTTTGTGAACAGGCTGCGGTCAGCTGCCCTAGCAAAGCTTCCTCCTTCCTCCAACTTATCAATACATACTTTACACAACTGAGTTACTGACTACACAATATTCATGCTTTGGTTAATAAACTTACTTCCCTTGTCACTGTCTATGAGCAAAAGGAACTCTGAGCGACTGTAGGAAGGAGGAAGCCTTTAAAGCTGAGCACATCATGCTTAGGTGTAGCTCCAGCCAATTTACCTGCTCCTGCTGAACATCATGCAGCAGAAAACAAAACATAAAGGCCTAGTGCCCAGATAGGCAATTTAACTCATAATGTTTTGATGACCCCTATCAGACTAAATTACAGATTAACTGAAGGAATATCATTCCAGCCCATTTTAAACCCTGATCCTAACTTATAACTAGGTGTTAACACAATAAATATATCAAAGTACGTTTTGTCAAGTTGGTAGGTTCCAGCTGATCCATCACGGGTTCCGGATTAACCATGTTTGCCATAGCTGGCTCTCCAGCTTGATGCTCTGTATAGTGAAACTGATGTTCAGGAATGACGTCTGAATATTGAGCCTGGAGAGCTTGAAACTGCTGGGCAGACCGAACCCTGAGGTGGAGGAAATTTAGAAAAACAAAACAAAAGCACAAAATGGTTAAGTATTTTTACAACAATCAAGTTGGCTGTGTGAGATGCACTGTGGAGTTAAAACAGATGTTAGCTGGATTACATAAACTATGTGCTTTTTGTTTAGGTCTTTTTGTATTTAGCTGAGTGGTGATAAAAGAGCAAACACATTGATTTTAATCATCTAATTACTAGAGATGGCAAAATACCACTTTTTTATGTCCGATACCGATATCATAAATTTGGATATCTGCCGATACCGATATGAGTCCGATATAGTGTGTTTTTTAATCAATAAAACGGTTTTTTTAATATCTTGCTGCATTTTGTATAAGTTCATACTCAAGTTAAAATAAACAACAACACTAAAGCTATTCTGTTATACCTGTATGTAAAAAATACACTGCCCACAAAATATTTCATAGTTCAGCAATACTGATCAATCAAATAAACTTAAACCTACTCCATCCTTCCTATTCTGGTATTTTAAAGAGTACTTAGCAGAAATATTAAGCAACCTAACTAATAGGGTTGCAAACTCCCAGCAAAAAAAAAAAAAAAGGGAACCACCCCCCACCCTCCACCTCATGATGCTTAATCGACGTAATCAACTATAATTTGATGCAGTGTGAAAAAAATGCACAGAAATAAATTATTTTTCAAGAATAATTAAATAGATTCAACACCTAGTGGGCCAAAAACAAACAAGAGAGACGGACTCGCGACAGAAAAGCCAATCAGTTGATCATTAATCAGTTTCACGATTGAAGTAGCATCAGGAGAGTGAGAGAGAAGAGGCAGTCGCTCCATATATCGGTTGTTAAGCTTAACGTGGGAATGCTTTACAAACATTCAGAGATGAACTTACACACTTGCTTTACTTCTCTCTGGGATAACTTCATCGGAGATGAAATGCCGGTTTGGTAGTGAGGCTACAAATACACACAGCCGCTCTATCACGTGAGCACACTGCTCCGACGTGCCTATGAGCCGAGTTACACCGTGTCGCAAGTTTTGTGAGGAGCTTTTTTTGATATTTAATGGATCGGATTACATTTTTTATTTCTCTCCGATCCAGTAATTTACGTCCGTATCTGACTGATACCAATACGTAATATCGGATTGGTTCACTTCTACTAATTACAAGATCCCACATGTTTAATTTCAAGCATTTCTGACAGTAGTGCAACTTCATAAACTATTTAGTATAGCACAAACAGATTAAATCTAATTAAAACTAAACAAAAACATCAACAGCCTTAGTGGTTCTGCTATAAAGCAGGTTTACTGTGAATTAAATCACTTCTAAATATAGTAGGTAGAGCAGAAAAACTGGCACCTGACTCTATACTCTTTTCAAAACATTTAATATATGTCCGATTCAACTGAACTTATGGTTTTTGCTTAAACTCCCCCCCCCCCCCCCCCCAAAAAAAAACCCCTCTTGATTCTTGTGCCTGAAGAAAAGCAACAGCTTGAATATTAAAAAATCCTGTAAATGAACTGAAATGATTTTGACATCTCTGTGTTAGCAAATCAAACACAACCACATTTTTCCCCCAATTGTGTTCCACGTATCAGATCACATCATAAGAACACTGAGCTCTGATTAAAGAAAATATACACCTTTATAACAATTGTTCATGATCCCAAATGGCATATTATTAAAAATAATGATGTAAAAAACAATACAAAATGTCAAACGGGCAACTATGTGCACATGCTTTCATTTCATAGTATCACACTTTGCCAGTTAGAGGGCAGCTGACATAATCTGGGTCCAGTCTGGCCACACTGTGGTGAGGAGGAAGACTCACCACTGTTGAAGGTACTCCGGAGATACAACAGGCAGTGATCCATTCAGCTTTTCTTCCATCTTTTGGGTGGTTTGACTTTATTAAATAAATCAATACGGATGTTGAAGAAACACAGCTAGGTGATGTACATGTGGTTTAACATATAAGAGTTTGGCAGTACATGAAATTGAACGCATGTGACAGCATACTTTAGTCAGGCTGTGGAGTTGTACAAGACATAAACCAAAACACAAACACCAACAAAAGATAACTTAAATGGCCGTGATACATTAAAGTAAAGTCAAATTACTAATAGCCGAATAGATTTAGTATTTATAACAGTGGATATTTTAAATAGAGCATACAGTATACACCTGCTAAAATGTTTACCCTTTTCTTCCATGGCTATGCTAACTAACAAGCTTACATGAATTAAAACGGTTATACATTTCCTGTTTTAAAACAGGTTTAGAATACGGTGCAATGAGGTAAAAGTTCGCGTTTGTGGCTATCAATTCAGATAATGATGACTATTTGTGGTAATATAAATGCTAAGATTTAATGCTATTCAGTAGCCGTGCCACAAGTACAGCTAATGTTAGCCAACGGCTAGCCGGGCAGTTAACTTAGCATGGATGAATGGCTTCGCTTCCACTAAGACTTCTCCCCATGAAATTGTAAACAATTTCTTAATATTATTACACGTAAAACATACCTGTTGAGGGCACTGATGAAACACTTCTTTTAAGGTAAGATGGTTATTATTTTTCCATATATTCACACACTTCTATTCATAACATTTGAGGTGGAACAGATGCAACAAAGACATGACAATCCTGCTACTCAACTTTGACACCGGAACATCTTAAGGGTAAGATGTAGGGATGAATATGAAAACTGTTCGTTATTGTAATAGGGAAAAATAGCCCTATTGAATATTTTTGCATTATAAAATATTTTTTGATATGTTATTTTTATAAGCATATCGGAGAATAGTGTTTTTAATGCAAATTTGACGGTATAAATCGTTAGAAATGAAAACGACACGCCCCTATTTTCGAATTGGTATGAGCTGCTCGGTTTAAACTCCGTGAGGTTGCTGTCTATTGGTTGACATCAGTCCCTAATTTTGCAATTAGGTGCAGCATTTCTGTATTAAAATATTTTATTTACAACTAACAGTCCCACAGCTATGACAAAACAAGGAAAAATAAGAGGACAGTTTCATTGTTTTTACAGAATTAATTAGAAATGATAAGATGATTCATAACAATAAAGTAGTAACAGCTCAGCTACCACTATTGCAGCATCTTATTACATCTTACAGGTTTAAAGACTACATTGACATACATTTCTTGTTTATTATTAGTTATTAATTATCTCCATTATTAAATTCATGCTGGATGCAAGAGTTATGCAAAAATCAGTAAATTTAGCCTGCTAAGACCTTGTTTTTAGGAGACTTGTATGCAAATTAACAGCGACTATCCCGCTTTTCAAAATGAGATTCATTATTCCCTTTAGAAGCCTAAACATTTTCACACTCAAGTGTTTTTAAAGACCAGTGCAAAATAAAAATGCAAAATTCTCACAAAATCATGAATCAGGTATTTTGATGCAAGTATTTCATTCAAGGCTTTCAAGAAGCATGAGAGAAACTCTAAATAATGAAATGCTCCTGTTCTCATCAAGCTTTGAAAATATGTTTTTTTAACTCAAAAATAAGCATTATTCAGTCTTTATGAATGCTTGACTGTGTTTCTTTTCCTATAGGTTATAACACATTTATAGCTTCTCATGATAACTCAAACAATCAGAGAATAGAAACACGCCAGCGTTAATTTACAGATTTAATAACTCTGCACTTACACATTAGAAATTCCAGAGTATACAGTCAATAAATCAAAAAAATACAAGTCTATGAAAATACAAAATAAGTCACTGGAAACATGTTTAATAAAAATTCAATAAATAGTATTTAAAAAACAATAACACCAAAAACATGCACATGTGTGAGTGCTGTGGGGGCTTTTCTGTTTTGTGCGTGACACTGTCTGGGGAACAGAGGTCTTCTTCTCTCACAGTGTTACTTCTCATCCTTGGTGAGGCTACTAGGTCAGCTGGTATTTGGTATCTGTTGAGCAAATGTCCCGAGGTGTTACACATCATTATAAGCTGATGAGCATATAATGTGGATGGGCCTTTATGTGTGGGGTTTACATGTTTTCGCCATGCTCGCATTGGGTTCTCTTATGGTACTCCAGCTTCCTTTTACAGTCCAAACACAGACAAGGGTTAGGTTGAAAGAAAACTCTTATTTGGCCCTAGGTGGGAATTTGAGCATGAAAGTTTGTCTGTCTCTAGACCTGTGATTTACTGGCGACCTGTCCGAGGTGTACCCCGCCTTTTTCGCTGTGACTGGGATAGACTCCAGCCCCCTTCCAACCCTAAATTGGATAAGCAGAAAAAAAAAAAAAACAACAACCAATGGATGGATGGACACGTAAGCTACTTTTGATAGAATAAACACACAGATTAAACAATCTCAAGTTGTCAAGTTTCATGTGTTTTATGTCATTTGCTCCAAACTGTTTAATCCAGTGGTTCTCAAGCTGTGGGGCAGACCCCACTGATGGAGCACAGAGCTACTGCAGGTGGGATGTGGTTCCAGAGTAAAACCGTGAAGGGAAACTACACTGTATGAGTATTATTCTCTTTAGGTAAAAGAAACAAACAAAAGTTCACTAATGCTAATGTGCCAACCTTTATTTTACTAAAATTCACACTTGGATTTTTTTTTTCTTTTTCTGAAAGGAAGTGCCAGAAGAAGTACATAAAAATCTCCTTAGATTTTTATATAAAAGTTGTTTAGTTGTCCCATTTCATCAACTTCCGACTACATGATAACTACACTACCTGAGTGCTCCAGTAGGCAGGCTTGTTTTTTCTCCTCCCCTGAATCTCTTTTATTTCGAGGAGTTGTTGCTGTGCCTGGTTTCTTCATGCAGTGCACTACAGCTTTCATACTCTGGATCTAGCTGCTCCTCTTTGATTGCAATCCTTTTAGCATCCTCTGCAGAACAAAAACATCAGCAGGGAGTCAATGATTTATTTAAGACAAATAAATCTGTGAAAATTGAAAAGACGCACATCTTTTTAAGCAGGTCCCTTTCTGAATTTAACTGAGATAAAGACGGAATAGCAATCGAATGCCTCATGTTTCAGCTGTACTGTGCAGCTGTGATATTTACCTTTAGCTAGCTGCAGGTCAAAAGAGTACTCTGTCTCTTCCACCTCACGGCTCGGTGCCAGGCCTTTCATCTGGTCTCTCAGTTCCTTCAGCTTGATGTAAAAATGCACCTTATCTTGTGCACGAGGAAACTGAGCACAGCGGGGGCTCGATGACGGCATCAAGTAGCACACCTGAAAAGAACATCAAATGCTATGAAGTCTGTTCTATAGCTGAGCAGATTTATGTTGAAATCATTTCCTGTTTCCACCTACCGTTTCAGTTTCGGGAATTTTGTACGGCTGTAGTCCAAACTCAAGGTTCTTGGCCTTCACACCAAAGGTTTCTTTGCAGAAGATTTCATAAATACCTGTGAAATTTACACAAAAATACCTTCAAAAAATAAAATCAATCAGCTAGTGCTAGTATCAAAACACTTCAACAAAAATGGAAAAAAGAAAATTGTTTGCATCATTTTACCTTTTCCATTAAACGCTGCTATTAATGGCTTGTATTTTTGTAGCTTCTCAAGTAACTGTCGGCCTCCTTCACGGATCTCCTTACTAGGACCAAAAAAAAAAAAAAAAAAGAGGACAAATTTTATTTTAAGTTACAAACTGTCTGTTTTGCATTTAGTTGTAGTCGCTTTAGTTAACTTTACCTGGAGAGATCCTTGCTGCCAGGTGTGGTCCTTTCTACCATATTGGTAAAGCCGATGCTGTATTTCTCTGGCAGGCTCTGGTCATGCATGTAGTTAAGTTGCTGGTCAGTTAGACCTGACAGAAACAGACATTTCCCTGGACAGAAAAGAGGAGCTGAGTATAAAAACAACCAAGTGGCCGTCTAGCACAACACTGGACTCAAACCAGCTTTTTTCCTCCTGATTAATCATGTTTTCCAGTTGTAGAAGCTCTAAATTTACAGAACTGTTATCAGCAGACATTGCTATTTTTTTTGTTTTTGTTTGTTTGTTTGTTTGTTTTTTATACCATATGATCATAGCTGATCAACACTACTTTGTAAGGCAATAAGCCTGCAGAACAAGCATGGAGCTACTTCAGGTGAGATATATAAATATATTTATTTTAAAGTAATGATCCATGTTGATATTTTACATCCTGAAGTTGAAATAAGCAACAGAAAATTTTATAGCTAATATTTCTAAGTAGCTACATCTAAAAATGTCTTGATGCATGCTCAATCATCCAGGTAAGTAAATCGACAAAAGTTGATTCTGTTCATCTGGACGTAGCGTTTTCAGTCGGAGAAAGTGCATCCCAGTCACGGAAGCGTTGGATGTAGTCTGTAAGAGATTACAGGATGCCCCCAACCTCAGCAACAAAACCACTCTCGGCATCGACCAAGTGTGTTTGCTTTTGGAACTTTGTCTTAATTCCACCTATTTTGAATACAAGGGTCAGTTCTACTGGCAGAAACATGGGTGTGCCATGGGCTCCCCAGTTTCACCCATCGTGGCCAATTTGTACATGCTATCCTACCCTGGAACACCACCAAGTCATTGGTTCAGATATGTGGATGACACCTGGGTGAAAATCAAATCTCAGGATGTACCACAATTCATGGATCACATTAATTCAGTGGACCAACACATCAAATTCACCAGGGAGGATATGAAAAGTGGCAATTTTCTTCTTAGACTGTGAGACTGCATTTCGTTGCCTTGTACTTGTGACGTGTGCAATGAGAATAAAGCAAACACCATCCCCACTGACACAGCGGCCAGGGAAGCAGAAGAACATCACATCAAGAAGGCCCTGAGTAAATGTGGTTATCCCAGCTGGACATTTGTCAAAGCTGAGAAGGCGCCTAAAAAAAAGCTCCAGCTGATCTAGGAGAGAAGGACAACTGCAGCCTAAGCAAAAACCTGTAGTGATCTCGTACGTGTCAGGAGTATCGGAACAACTGAGACGCATTTTTTCTAAACACCATGTCTCTGTGGCTTTTAACCCCAAAACATGCTGTGCCAAAAATTGGTCCCCCCCCAAGGATCGGGTCCCCCGACACAAACAGAGTAACATAGCGTATGCTGTTAAGTGGCAGGAGGATTGCCAGGATTTATACATCAGGGAAAACAAACAACCTCTGGCGAAGTGGATGGCACAACACAGAAGAGCTAACTCGTCAGGCCAGGACTCTGTAGTCTATTTACACCTACAGGCCAGTGGACACTCTTTCAATGATGAGGATGCACACATCCTGAACAGGGAGGAACGCTGGTTTGAGCGCAGAGTCAAGGAGGCCATTTACGTGAAAAGGGAAAGACCATCTCTGAATCGAGGAGGGGGCCTAAGGGTACATCTTTCGCCAATTTACAATGCTGTGATTGCAGACATTCCCCAACTCTCTGTGAATGGTACTCATGACCATTGATCACTGGTCTTTGATCACTGAGCTTTGATCAATGGTTGTTGATCAGTGGTCATGAGAATTTGCATATTAATGATCAAGGAACCAACCTCCCAGCCCATTGTTCATTCAGTGGTGCTAGTTTCAGTCATTATACAAATGTACTTTTTATAAGATTGTTGAAACCTGCAGTCAGCTGAGACTGAAGAAGTCACCTAGATGAGTGGTAAAACGTCTCTTTCACTGAAAACGCAACATCCAGATGAACGTCCAGAATCAACTTTTGGGGATACATCTAAAAACTTCAAGGACACTCCCTTATTCTGAAAAACCTACCTAGCAAATCCTAATACTCTATGGGGGATACATCAGAAATAGTGTTGCATAAATGTTTTGCTGACTCTTTAAACATCAATATTCACCTTTGAAAAGCTCTTTAAAATTTGATGTATTCTGTTGCCTGCATTCAAACCTGACAAGTTACAACATTCAGCTGCATTTCATCATCATATTGGCATCTTGGCCACCTTTAAGGTCTCTTAGAACAAGCCTTAGCTATAAAACAATAGTGACAATGCACCCAGAGTGGGTCAAACAGGGTAGAACTGAAAATGAACACTGGCTCATATTTATTATAGTCGGTAATGAAACTGAATTTAAACGTACAGAAATGGTTCCCTGGGTTTGGGTAATGATGTCCTTTGTAAGCTGACAATAGGCCTGGATTAATTCCAATCTGAGGAGAGACACAAAATAATTAAAGACCTAAAGACTGCAAGTTGGCCATGTCACAAACCTAAATCACAATTAGAACAAAAAACAAAAACACAGAACAAAACTGGAAATACAAAATAACTCACTATCAAAATGTCGAGATTGTAGGTAATCACATCTGGCAGTGTTTTAGCCATAACTTCAGCCACTGACATGCCGTTGAAGCGGTTGAGAGCTCTCTTGGCTTTTTTGGCAGCCTCAACCTCGTCGTCCTCCTCACGTGTCTCACCATCCTCCGCTTGCTGTTTCGGAGGTCGACCTCTCTTCTTCTTCACTGGTGTCACGTCTAAGAAAGAAGAGGAATTTATTGAGTACTGAATCAAAAACAAACAAATAAAAAAAAGACAATTAAAATACAGGCGACAGGATCTCAGAGAACGTATATTGAACAACCTATTGAGGAATTTTGATTTGTATTTTATGATGTCTTTTGTCTGGTTCATATGCAGCTCATTCCTTTAAACTGTAGTTAAATGTCTCCAAATTATTCTATGGGAAACAGAAGGCAAAAGTAGTTTTTTGTACAAATGGCAGCACACATATTTAAAATACATCAGATCTGAAACTTCTTGGGAAGAACTACTGTGATTGTAGCATCTTCCATTACCTTTAGGTGGACCTGAAGGCTGGTGCTGAATACTTGGCCCGTGCTGCTGTGTATGCTGTGTGTGTTGAGCATGCTGTATGTGTTGTGTATGTTGATGCCGTGGGTGGTGCAGGAGTGCAAGATCTGGGTGCTGCTGGTGCTCTCTGATGTTCTGCTGAGACACCTGCTCCGGGTAATGATTTGGGGCTGGAAGGTAGTTCGTGTAAAAAGGTTCCTGATAAAAATTTGGATCCCGGTGAACAGATAGCTCGGCCATGACAGGCTCATCCACGGGACCTTCAGTGTAATGGTCCATGCTGGGATAGGGTGCCACATGCTGTACCTCAGGGTACTGCTGGCTGGACTGGTACCTAGTAGAGATGAGGGCGTGAAGAAGTTAAGCAAAAAAAGAAAAGAAAAAAAAAAGGACATGAAACAGGATCCAGGTACATCAGGAAAATGTGGTGTGTGGAGAAGTGGGTGAATAAAACTTAAACACAGGACACAATACTTGCAAAAACACATGCGCTGACATCCACTAGTTCATATTTTCTGCATTTCATTTACTGTTTTTTATGTAAAACAGGCACCTCAATTATTGTTCATTGCTTTTATCTAGTTTACTGATCATTTCTGATGATGCAACCTACAAAAACTAACCTTTTTGCACCTCTAATTGTGTATTTTTACAATAATCACAAGGTTGACTAGAATGGAATGAAGATACTTTTGCAGAATATGACGATACAAAGACAAACAGAGGCCAAATGTGTAAACTATTCATTTTAACCTTGCGTGAACTGACGTGACTCTCTACAGGTGACAAAGTTTACAAGTGCAGTTAAAAAAAGGCCTGTAGCAAACAAAGGTGTAATAAATGCTGGATAATGCGCTGGTATGTTAAAAATGTAAGAAAAAATATTTTAAATTAGTCAGACAAACATAACAGAATATATCAAGATATTCAGATTGTACAAGTATTGTTTTTCTTTTGCATGCCTAAATTTAAATCCAGAGTATTTCTGTTTCATATTATTCCTACATAATTACCCCTACTTCCCTTTAATCAGGAATCATGGATTACGGTAGTCAATTATCCTTCACAATTACACTTATCAGTTGCTACAATCCTAAATATAAAGTATACAAATGTGTAGGCTATGATGTCGAGTGTCAAATGACATTTATTTTCCTCCATCATGCATGAAAATGAAAACGAGTCGAGGAGATAACATGACAAGTTTCCCCAGACCTCCTGCCACCTCCAACACCAACTCACCACTGCTGAAAATAATCCGAGGGAACCGTCAGTGAAGTAAACTGGTTTTCTTCCATCTTAACTGTTGACTTATTTGAATACATTAACATTTATTCTGCTGCCAAACTCATGGATAAACATGAGAAATGTAAGCGGTAAAGCGCACACAGTAGCTTGTTGGCACAAAGGCAGATGCTACAGGAAGGTTTAGCTAACAGCAAACTGACGAGATTTCGAAGTTCTACAGTTGTTTTAAAAACGCAATTTAATATTAACAAACATAAATGTAAATGGGTAAAGTAACATACCTGTCATACATTTCTTTAGCTTTCAAATAAGGAAATAGGGACTGGGAGTCTTCCCAAAACAAAGACCATTTAAACGCTCAACATTTCGATTTGATCCGGTTGGCTGAAATGCTTACCGCCGCCTTGTGGTCACTGTGCGTACTGCAGGGATCGGATTTCGACGAGTATTTTAAATGCATCGGTGACGTCATATAATCGATAGAAAACTAAGAAGAACATTGCAGATCATTTAGAACTGTATTCGTGAAATCTGACACATAACACTTATTATAGAGCCTTGTACTAAAACTTTGCGAGATAACGCAAGCTACCGCTAAGCGGCGACAGACGGCACTTATCGCCGTGTATCAATACGAGTTTATGCTGTAGAAGAGTACTGCAACCGAAGATGGTTTATTTCCGGAAAGCTCATTACTTCTCCATAAAATCAGAGGCGGATTTATCGTACAATTGAGAGGAAATAAGAGTCCATGGAAAAAAAAGACAGAGTGAGGACTCTCTATCAAAGAATTGCCAGTAGTTAGATAAACGTCACGATCTGCTTCTGGTCCTCAATGACAGACACTTGACTTTAAGCTAGTAAGAATGAGCTTTAGACTGTGGACATTTACTTATTTGTGACGGGAACAATTAAGTTAAGGTTTTAAAGTGTAGTTCTGTGTTAACAGTCTCCGTGTTTGGATGTTTTTAAACAGCGTGTTTTATGGCTAATCAGTAGCATCATGTGAATGGATAGCGGCTGTGGATGTGTGAATTATTCATATACAGTGCATCTGTACAATATGTGCAGTCTGCCATACATTTGTAATATGAAAAGGGATACTTTAGCTACATGGTAGTACTTTGACAGTGCTGCATGCACAGCGTCCCGGCGTTGTATTGAGTTTTTAAACATCTTCAACTAAATGGCAGTGGTGCTAATTTTAGTAGACAGCTATAGTTTTATTTAAGAAGAAAAGGGGATGCTTATATTTTTAGCACCAGATTGAAAAGGAGAGCTGAAAATGCATTGTTTATCTATACTAATTTCTATCTCTTCATATATTGTGTGCTGTTTTTGACCAGTGTTTTGAACCAGGTCACTTATCTTTTCCTCCAGGTTGAGTCAGATCAGTCTGTGAAGATGCCAGCTGGGGTGTCTTGGGCTCGGTACATCCGGATGTTAGGAGCCAGTGTTTTGGCCATGTTTGCAGGAGCACAGGCTGTCCATCAATACTACCTGCCTGATCTGGTGAGGGACAAAATTAAGCCTTAGGTATCAACAGAAGTAAACAAAGGCCAAAACTGGAAGCTTCTATTTACCAAATCGACCCAGGATTGTACTATACTGTCTAGTATGGGAAAACATTGTCAAACATTGGCCTGGTCGAACAAACACTTCAGTCTATCCCATGCAGAGACCTTCATCAAGGATGCCAAGATTTAGGTTTTCTGGTCACCAGAAAAGTGAAGCCAAAATTCAGGGAGTTGTTTTCTTTGGTCCTGAAATCCCTGAACTGGTGCATGACGATGAGTTCAAAAAGAAAGTGAGTAAGCAGCATGGGAAGCATTTGTGCAGGCTAACAGAGTTTTTTACATTCTCATCTCTCCTTTTTATCTGGAAATCTTGATGATGTCAGCAATGAACACGGGAAATGATTTTGTAGAAATATCAAAGTAAAAGAAAACCAATAGCAGCGAAAATTTAATCTGAGCATAAACTGCTTGTTCTTGCAGAGAGAGACGGGTGTGCGGTCCAAGCGTATAAGCAAGTGCCTTAAACCTTTTTGGAGCACACCGACTTCTTTTTATTTGGAATTTAATTAAACAGAAATAATCTTTAAAACAATTTTGGTGGTACATTCTTTAAATTCCAGATGTTTTATTATTATATTACACTGATATTGAAAAGTTTCAGAATGTCAGTGACGTGTATCTCAGAAATCTGATCAGTAAGCTTATATCGGATCGATAAAGAGCTGACGTTGTGAAGTTATAAGTAGCAAACAAAAAATATTTTTTGTAGAGCAGTGTTATGACCAGTTTTACAGCCTCCTTACTGACAAAGACATTACCATTGGCCCACCATACTATATGAAAGTACATCTTTATTGTTTCCTTTGATTTCAAAGGAAGACTGCAGTCTTTCTTTGTATTGATGTTGCCTTAATGTGGGAAAAAAAGATAATGTTGAAATCACAACAACAGTCTTCTCAAGGCGCTTTATATTGTACAGTAGATCGTACAATAATAGATACAGAGAAAAACCCAACAATCATATGACCCCCTATGAGCAAGCACTTTGGCGACAGTGGGAAGGAAAAACTCCCTTTTAACAGGAAGAAACCTCCGGTTGAACCAGGCTCAGGGAGGGGCGGCCATCTGCTGTGACCGGTTGGGGTGAGAGAAGTTTGCGTTTACTACCTGTTGTGGTGGTCACTCAAAATCCATCAACTCAGCCATTCTGCTGAGCATCACATCAAAAATGGCATCACTGCCAACCCAGACACCTCAAGCTGCTGTCACTGTTTCTCAGCTGGAAGTATGTTGATGTCCGATTCTTTGGTTAGAGTTGACATATTATGCAGGGAAATTGTGGTTGGAATTTGTGAGCAGTTTGTATTCACAGATGCATCCAACCAATGAGCTTTCACCTGTCAGGCTGAGTTAAACGTGCTTGCTGTTCTCTTTCAGAGTATACCAGACGTCCCACCAAAGCCTGGTGAGTTTCGAACGGAGCTGCAGGGCTACAAAGTCAGAGAAGAAGCCTTAAAGAAGGTTAAATCTGAACGAGATACCGGCTGATGTGGATCTACATCCTCTGTGTGACAGACACTGAAAGAAGCGGATAGCACTAGCCCCACTATGTCATGTGTGGGATGTCTGCACATAAATATCTTCTGTGGTTTCTTCTAATGGGACAAACAGGAGAAGAATAAAGTACCATACCATTGGCTATCAGGGATCTTAAGGATCTTATCCGGATTGTCTCCCTCCCCCCCCCCCCCGCTGTTATTGCATTTCTTCTTCCTTCTTGAATGTGTTTGCATTGTTGAAGTGCAAAATACTCTGAGGTTTTAATCATGAAAACATATAGTGGGAGTTGGAGTCATGAAAGAGTTTATGGCCTCCACCATGGAGATAAAAATGTTTTCAATTAAAAAAAGACATCAAACAAGAATTTTGGCAGCACTTTGTGGTACATGAGAGTGATTTAAACTGAAATGCATACAATTTCCTTTTTTGGAACAAAAAAATTTAATAGATATTTTTTTGGGCGGGGGAGTTGTTCCACTCATTGGATGACAGCATGAGACATGATTTTTAATGTTGACTGTAATTGGTTAGGGAGGGGGATATGAAGTGTTCTTAGTATAGTGTGGCATGCAATGCATTCATTTGATCACATTTTTTGTTGTATTCAAGCTTGAAGTGCTTTTCATCAAAATAGCTTTTGACAGTCCTTTTTTTTTTAAGATCACAAGTCTAAACTCCTACATGTTGGCAGGCGTAAAGTTTAAGTTAAGGTTAAATAACAATGGAAATAATGCCTTTCAATTGATAAGTGCTACAGAGAAGTAGAGTGTCAAATTATTTTTTACGAAGGAGTACATAAGTAAAGTAATAAGACCCCAACACTGATTGTTTGAGGGAGCTCCTATCTATCAATACAAACTGACATTATAACTGAGAGGGTTAAACATAAGCCAAGATGGTGTTATAATTTCCAAAGGAGAAAGGTTTTTTTAAAAACTTTAATTTGGGCCTAGCTTTTACACATTTATTAATCGTGTTCAGTTGATAGTTATATAAATGCTGTTTAAATGGCTTTACCATGCAAGTATTGTAGATAATGCTTCAGGCAGCATATTTGATGGGAAGACTGGCTTCCAATCAAATATTATTGCCCTGCTTCTCTTCTGACCAGTTCATAAGCAAGTAAGGTTTATTTATGTAGCACTTTCCAAGAACAAACTTCACAATAAAGTACTTTACAAAGTGGTAAAAACCTGGTGGTCACAACAAAAGCACAGTCACCAGTACTTGTATTGCTCAGCACTGTTGGATAAGAATATGGCTAAGACAGAAGGAATGTAACTTAGTACGTTTACTCAAGTACTTTACTGAAAAACAGTACTTCATACTTTATTTACGTATTTCTGTGTTGTGCTACTTTCTGCTTCTGCTCCGCTATATGGATGCAGATGTCGTGCTTTGTACTCCATGCCGTACATTTTTAAATTGTAGGTTCGATAGTTTATAGACAGATCTTTTCTTCCCTGTTCATGGTTTCGGTGTGCCAACCCAGTGAAAACATCCTGGACACAGGCTGACCCCGACCTGCGTATCATAGCAACAGGTTCAAACAAAAGGGGAAAAGATGGCGGCGCGGAGGGAGGAAGACGCAGCTGTTTATCTGGAGAAACACAAACTCATCGAGCTTATGGACAACCTGACTAGCATGCTCTTCTTTTACAGACCCGGTTAGAGCTTATTTGGTCTTTTCTTATACAGACACTGCATCCGGTTGTGCTAAAAACAAAAAGCTACTGCAAAATCTGGAAAGTTAGCTCATATGTACTTACTGGGAAACTAAAGGACTAAAACACCTGTTTGTTTACCCAGAACAGTTTTTGAGCAGGGGATTATAATGAACTGAAATCCAGCTGTAAAATATTGCAGACATAGCCTTTGTTGCTCTACATACTTATTTTGTGCTAGATAAAATATTCATTGGTTAACTGCTCTTTCTCTTGAGAGAAATGTCTGTTTTGTGTTACTCTAACATGGTACTAACATTTTGCTTTTAATTTTCATCACCATATGTCCACCATGATTGTTTTGTTTTACATTGTTTCTTGTGTATTTTTTCAGAGAAACCCAGGGAGTTTCTTATTGAAAAACTGGAGCAGCTAAAGCTGTCTCAACAGAGTGGTGTGATTGGGCCAAATCTGTTCGATGACTCTAACCTGGATGTAGTCTTTAGGATTATGGACCCTGATAATAAACAATACATCTCTTTTGTCCAGTACAAACAAGGTGAGTGCTGAACTACAGGGACAGGAAGCGACACCTTAAATACTTGGGATGGAGCTGAATGAGACGTAAAATGAAGGAATCAACAATGAAGCACTGTTGCTTTACAACCCAAAGATACTGGGTTCAAATCTAGTCTGGGGCCTTTCTGTGACGAGTTTGAACGTCCTCCCCTTATTGTTACTGCGGTCAAGTGAGCCCTCACTTACGAAGTCGCAGTCAAGCTAGCCGCCCCGCCAGCCGCACCTAAAATGTTGTTGCACTACTCTTACGCATATTACGGTATAGGTGCCGACTGGCTTAGAAACGCAGTGTTTTGTGTCCTGACACTATTTTACTTCACAATCCACTCCCAGTTTTGGTTAATCTCCACTTTCACCCCTGTGATCCACAGCCCAAATTACTGTATGATTCAGAGAAAATTAACAATAAAATTTACCCAATTTACTCAACTATACTTTTAATGTCCTCATCTTTGAACTCAGATTACAGGAAAACTGAAAGAGGTGACGCAGATATCTCACTGGATTCTGACTCTGGGTGACCCCCACTCTGCACCCTGTGATCCACAGCAAAAATTACTGTACAGTTTTTGAGAAAATTGATAGTAAAATCTTCCCATTTTGCTTTACTGTACTCTACATATTGACATCTTTGAGCTCCGATTACAGGAAAACTGTAAGAGGTGACGCAGATATTTCACTGGATTATGAATCTAGGCCATCTCCACTCTTCACCCTGTGATCCACAGCCAAAATTACTGTACGGATTTTGAGAAAATTGATAGTAAACTTTGCACAATTTACTCTACTGTACTCTATATATTCTCATCTTTGAGCTCAGATTACAGGAAAACTGTAAGAGGTGACGCAGATATCTCACTGGATTATGACTCTGGGTGACCCCCACTCTGCACCCTGTGATCCACAGCAAAAATTACTGTATGGATTTTGAGAAAATTCATAGCAAAATCTTCCCATTTTGCTTTACTGTACTCTATATATTGACATCTTTGGCCTTAGATTACAGGAAAACTATAAGAGGTGACGCAGATATCTCACTGTATTCTGACTCTAGGCTGTCGCCACTCTTCACCCTGTGATCCACAGCCAAAATTACTGTACGGTTTTTGAGAAAATTGATAGTAAACTTTGCACAATTTACTCTACTGTACTTTTAATATCCTCGTCTTTAACCTCAGATTACAGGAAAACTGTAAGAGGTGACGCAGATATTTCACTGGATTATGACTCTGGGTGACCCCCACTCTGCACCCTGTGATCCACAGCAAAAATTACTGTACGGATTTTGAGAAAATTGATAGTAAACTTTGCACAATTTACTCTACTGTACTTTTAATATCCTCGTCTTTAACCTCAGATTACAGGAAAACTGTAAGAGGTGACGCAGATATTTCACTGGATTATGAATCTAGGCCATCTCCACTCTGCACCCTGTGATCCACAGCCAAAATTACTGTACGGTTTTTGAGAAAATTGATAGTAAAATCTTCCCATTTTGCTTTACTGTACTCTACATATTGACATCTTTGAGCTCAGATTACAGGAAAACTATAAGAGGTGACACAGATATTTCACTGGATTCTGACTCTAGGCTGTCTCCACTCTGCACCCTGTGATCCACAGCAAAAATTACTGTACAGATTTTGAGAAAATTGATAGTAAACTTTGCACAATTTACTGTACTGTACTTTATATATTGACATCTTTGAGCTCAGATTACAGGAAAACTGTAAGAGGTGACGCAGATATCTCACTGGATTATGACTCTAGGCTGTCGCCACTCTTCACCCTGTGATCCACAGAAAAAATTACTGTACGGTTTTTGAGAAAATTGATAGTAAACTTTGCACAATTTACTCTACTGTACTTTTAATATTCTTATCTTTGACCTCAGATTACAGGAAAACTGTAAGAGGTGACGCAGATATCTCACTGGATTATGACTCTGGGTGACCCCCACTCTGCACCCTGTGATCCACAGCCAAAATTACTGTACGGATTTCTGATAAAATTAAATCCTATTCCATTACCAAACAAAATGAGTTCATTGAAGTATTTGCTTAACTACAAGAAATGTCTTTCCACACACAATTTAAATTTTTCAAAATGTCATTCACACACCACCTCAAGTATCAACTTCAGTTTTAGACATTATTTATTCAGTGCTTAATCACAACAATAGTCAACTTAAGGCACTTACATAATAAGTTAAACCTTACAATAATACATACAGAGAAAAACCCAACAATCATATGACCCCCTATGAGCAACAGTGGGAAGGAAAAACTCCCTTTTAACAGGAAGAAACCTCCGGCAGAACCAGGCTCAGGGAGGGGCGGCCATCTGCCTCAACCGGTCAGGGTGAGAAATTACATTTCTCAGATTACTGATTTCTCATATTACTACTACACAGTTTAGATACACTCAACAAAAATATAAACGCAACACCTTTGTTACTGCTCCCATTCCCCATGGGATGGACGTAGAGACCTAAAATTCATTCCAGATACACAATATAACCATCCCTCCCAAACAGTGGTCACAAATCAGTCCAAATGTGTGGTAGTGGGCACATCTGCCATATTGAGATAATCCATCCCACCTCACAGGTGTGTCACATCAGGATGCTGATCTGACATCATGAGTAGTGCACAGGTGTACCTCAGACTGCCCACAACAAAAGGCCACCCTGGAATGTGCAGTTTTGTCTCACAGCAAAATGCCACAGATGCCACAAGCAATGAGGGAGCGTGCAATTGGCATGCTGACAGCAGGAATGTCAACCAGATCTGTCGCCCGTGCATTGAATGTTCATTTCTCAACCATAAGCCGTCTCCACAGGCGTTTCAGAGAATATGGCAGCACATCCAACCGGCCTCACAACCGCAGACCTCGTGTAACCACACCAGCCCAGGACCTCCACATCCAGCAGGTTCACCTCCAAGATCGTCTGAGACCAGCCACCCAGACAGCTGCTGGAACAATTGGTTTGCACAACCAAACAATTTCTGCACAAACTGTCAGAAACCGTCTCAGGGACGCTCAACTGCATGCCCGTCGTCCTCATCGGGGTCTTGACCTGACTCCAGCTCGTCGCCGTAACAGACTTCTGTGGGCAAATGCTCACATTCGATGGCGTCTGCCACGTTGGAGAGGTGTGCGCTTCACGGATGAATCATGGTTCACATTGTTCAGGGCAGATGGCAGCTGAGAATGTCCCAGTTCTTGCATGGCCAGCATACTCACCGGACATGTCACCCATTGAGCATGTTCGGGATGTGCTTGACCGGCGTATACGACAGCGTGTACCAGTTCCCACGAATATCCGACAACCTCGCACAGCCATTGAAGTGGAGTGGACCAACATTCCACAGGCCACAATTGACAATCTGATAGACTCCATGCGACGATGTGTTGCACTGCATGAGGCAAATGGTGGTCGCACCAGATACTGACCGGTTCTGGGTCCCCAGACCCCCAATAGCGCAAAAAACTGCACATTCCAGGGTGGCCTTTTGTTGTGGGCAGTCTGAGGTACACCTGTGCACTACTCATGATGTCAGATCAGCATCCTGATGTGACACACCTGTGAGGTGGGATGGATTATCTCAATATAACAGATGTGCCCACTACCACACATTTGGACTGATTTGTGACCACTGTTTGGGAGGGATGGTTATATTGTGTATCTGGAATGAATTTTCGGTCTCTACGTCCATCCCATGGGGAATGGGAGCAGTAACAAAGGTGTTGCGTTTATATTTTTGTTGAGTGTATCTAAACTGTGTAGTAGTAATATGAGAAATCAGTAATCTGAGAAATGTAATTTCTCACCCTGACCGGTTGAGGCAGATGGCCGCCCCTCCCTGAGCCTGGTTCTGCCGGAGGTTTCTTCCTGTTAAAAGGGAGTTTTTCCTTCCCACTGTTGCTCATAGGGGGTCATATGATTGTTGGGTTTTTCTCTGTATGTATTATTGTAAGGTTTAACTTATTATGTAAGTGCCTTAAGTTGACTATTGTTGTGATTAAGCACTGAATAAATAATGTCTAAAACTGAAGTTGATACTTGAGGTGGTGTGTGAATGACATTTTGAAAAATTTAAATTGTGTGTGGAAAGACATTTCTTGTAGTTAAGCAAATACTTCAATGAACTCATTTTGTTTGGTAATGGAATAGGATTTAATTTTATCAGAAATCCGTACAGTAATTTTGGCTGTGGATCACAGGGTGCAGAGTGGGGGTCACCCAGAGTCATAATCCAGTGAGATATCTGCGTCACCTCTTACAGTTTTCCTGTAATCTGAGGTCAAAGATAAGAATATTAAAAGTACAGTAGAGTAAATTGTGCAAAGTTTACTATCAATTTTCCCAAAAACCGTACAGTAATTTTTTCTGTGGATCACAGGGTGAAGAGTGGCGACAGCCTAGAGTCATAATCCAGTGAGATATCTGCGTCACCTCTTACAGTTTTCCTGTAATCTGAGCTCAAAGATGTCAATATATAGAGTACAGTACAGTAAATTGTGCAAAGTTTACTATCAATTTTCTCAAAATCCGTACAGTAATTTTTGCTGTGGATCACAGGGTGCAGAGTGGGGGTCACCCAGAGTCATAATCCAGTGAAATATCTGCGTCACCTCTTACAGTTTTCCTGTAATCTGAGGTTAAAGACGAGGATATTAAAAGTACAGTACAGTAAATTGTGCAAAGTTTACTATCAATTTTCTCAAAATCCATACAGTAATTTTGGCTGTGGATAACAGGGTGCAGAGTGGCGACAGCCTAGATTCATAATCCAGTGAAATATCTGCGTCACCTCTTACAGTTTTCTTGTAATCGGAACTCAAAGATGTCAATATGTAGAGTACAGTGAAGCAAAATGGGAAGATTTTACTATCAATTTTCTCAAAAACCGTACAGTAATTTTTGCTGTGGATCACAGGGTGCAGAGTGGAGATGGCCTAGATTCATAATCCAGTGAAATATCTGCGTCACCTCTTATGGTTTTCCTGTAATCTGAGCTCAAAGATGAGAATATATAGAGTATAGTACAGTAAATTGTGCAAAATCTACTATCAATTTTCTCAAAATCCGTACAGTAATTTTGGCTGTGGATCACAGGGTGCAGAGTGGAGATGGCCTAGATTCATAATCCAGTGAAATATCTGCGTCACCTCTTACAGTTTTCCTGTAATCTGAGGTTAAAGACGAGGATATTAAAAGTACAGTAGAGTAAATTGTGCAAAGTTTACTATCAATTTTCTCAAAAACCGTACAGTAATTTTGGCTGTGGATCACAGGGTGCAGAGTGGGGGTCACCCAGAGTCAGAATACAGTGAGATATCTGCGTCACCTCTTACAGTTTTCCTGTAATCTGAGGTTAAAGACGAGGATATTAAAAGTACAGTAGAGTAAATTGTGCAAAGTTTACTATCAATTTTCTCAAAATCCGTACAGTAATTTTGGCTGTGGATCACAGGGTGCAGAGTGGGGGTCCCCCAGAGTCAGAATCCAGTGAAATATCTGTGTCACCTCTTACAGTTTTCCTGTAATCAGAGCTCAAAGATGTCAATATGTGGAGTACAGTAAAGCACAATGGGAAGATTTTGCTATGAATTTTCTCAAAATCCGTACAGTAATTTTGGCTGTGGATCACAGGGTGCAGAGTGGGGGTCACCCAGAGTCATAATCCAGTGAGATATCTGCGTCACCTCTTACAGTTTTCCTGTAATCTGAGCTCAAAGATGAGGACATTAAAAGTATAGTTGAGTAAATTGGGTAAATTTTATTGTTAATTTTCTCTGAATCATACAGTAATTTGGGCTGTGGATCACAGGGGGGAAAGTGGAGATTAACCAAAACTGGGAGTGGATTGTGAAGTAAAATAGTGTCAGGACACAAAATACTGCGTTTCTAAGCCAGTCGGCACCTATACCGTAATATGCGTAAGAGTAGTGCAACAACATTTTAGGTGCGGCTGGCGGGGCGGCTAGCTTGACTGCGACTTCGTAAGTGAGGGCTCACTTGACCGCAGTAAATTGTTTCTCTTCACAGACCTCAAAATTATGTAGCAAATGTATTCATTCTTTATATAGCAAAATGTTATTGTAATAATAATAACCATTCATCCCCACAGCTTTGACAATGATGGGCATAAAAGACATCAATGAATGTCCCGATGGTGTAAATGAAGATCGGATATCCCATGAGACGTTCAAAATAGAAGCGTAAGTAGAGCTTAGCAGTGGTACAAACACAGTGTTTACCAGAATTTTAATACGCAGCGTTTTGCGAGGGCGATTGTTAACTTATTTTTCTGTTACAGGACACAAGGTCTGGAGAGGTGCTCAGCAACTTATGTACAGCTGTGAAGTGTTGAGGCTACTGCCCAGCCCAGCTTTGAACTGTTTAGTTTGAAATGTTAAAATGTGTATCTTTATCTACCAATAAATTCAAACCAAAAAAGGCACAGCATTAATGGTTTGTTTTTGCCTTTGTTTGTAGTCAATACAGCCTGTTGAAATGACCTCTGTCTGTCATTATCCACATCTATGTTCATGTTTAACATTATATTCACGATTGTTAGTACTTCTGCTAGCACAAGAACCGCAGTAAAACAGTTTTTGTGGAATAACGACTGTATTTATTGCAGTTTGACTGCTTTCCCTTTATCCGTCGTGGTTGTCTTGAACGCGCACTGGTAGAAGGCGTGGTCAGGAAGTGACATGTCCGCGTCCTTATACGGAGGACCCTCGCCTTTCTCCGGTGACTTGTAGGTTAAATTAGTTTATCTTTTTCGTCTCAAAGTTTCGTCAGTTTTTGCTGGGACAGCGCCCTGCGGAGCTCAGCATGGGTACCGTCCATGCCAGGGTAAGCAAAACTCCGCTAAACGTGCGAGCTGGGACTTTGACCTCCGTGTCTGTGTTTAAGTGAGTTATCTGACAGAGCGGCTGCTGGAGTGAGAGGCCCTCTGCACTGTAATTCAACAAGATACAAACAAGGCTCAGGCATTCAGCTCACTGTACAGAGACTGGATTCATTCAGGCCACAAGTTGTAGTTTTTTATTAACCACGGTAAAATGCTAAGAAGCTATTCCAACTGTGTGTTTTAGACTCATAGCATGCTAGTGGTGTCTTTCCTTTTGCTGCAGTTTGAAAGGCTTTGGTGTGCTTAATGAACTTAAGTGAGGGTTGTTTTTTCCCCCCCCACTGCTGTACTTATTATGTTTATGTATTTATCTAGTACAGGGCTGCGGGTATGGGTTTATTAATAAATGGGTCATATGTGAATAGGATAACTAGTGTCTCACATGTTTTATCGATGATACCATATCTTTAAAACTGAGCCAGATAGATGCAGTTTACTGACTTGCTTTAATAAGTAATAACAACAACAAAACTGTAAAAAATTTTTTTACAGTTTTGGTTGTAAGTAGTTTAAATATTTGTTTTGATTTTTTTCATCTGAATTTTGGAAATGATGGAGAACTTTTTTTTAATTTAAAAATTAAAAAAAAAGAAAAGTAAATTATTGTAATTCCCGTTATGAAACCTTAACCTTTTAGAAGTATTTCCACAGACCTGACCTCAATGTCCCCAACAGTATATAGAGCCCCAAGCCTGAATCACCCTGTAAAAATAAAATAGATTCTATGCACATATTCACATATATGCACAATTAATTTCACAGTCATTTTTGTTTGTTCAGTAAAACACTCTGTGAAGTAATTATATATCCAATTATCCAATATATCCATTTTACTATGTCCTGCAGAGCCTAGACCCTCTGCCCATGCATGGGCCAGAGTTAGGAGTTCAAGCTGACGACATTGATGCTCCGGAGATGGACCAAGAGCCGAAACAAGAAGTTCTTGAAAATAAAGATGTAAGGTTTATTCTGTGCCAGATTGTAAATGGGACGTACTCTGATTACCACTGTCACATTGCAATACCCATCTTTACACTATAATTACACTCTGCTTGATAACTCTTAAAAAAGGTGTTTTCTTGACAATATCATTGTTTTAATATTATTTAGTATTATTTATATATATATTACAATTAGCCAATTTATCTAAATAATAACATTTATGTAAATACAAATATATAAATAAATGTATATTTTTTTCTCTTTGGGATCTTTACCATTTTTTTGTGCGTCTGTCTTCTCTGTTTTTCAGGTTGTGGTTCAACAAGTGCATATAGACGGGCTTGGAAGAACCAAAGAGGACCTGCTGACTTATGAAATCTCAGATGTTTTCCAGGCAAAGAACTTGATTGATGTAGGTACATATTAATATGTGTGAAATGATTGTTTCCTGTTCAGCTTATGGTTGTGAGTAGTTGTAACACATGGTTCAAACTGTTGTGCAGGTTATGCGAAAGTCCCATGAAGCGCGACAGAAGCTTCTGCGTCTCGGGATCTTCAGAAAAGTTGAAGTTGTTATCGACACCTCACGAGGTACTGGCAGTCACTGTGTGGTCTTCAAAAATGACTTTGTTATGATTACATATCAGACATATTACAATGAAGTCTTTATCTCAAACGTATAAGAAGAAATGGAAGAAAGCCAACCTATTCTCGTGATGAAAAATGTTGACCATGTCCTGCTCAAAAAGACATAGGAGGAAGCAAATGCTTGTTCATTCATATCTCTATTTAACTCATCATATTTCTTTTTGTTATAGAGTGTAATATATACATGCACACAAGCTTTAAATGTTAATAGTTATGACACTAAACTTTGACCATTGCAATCAAAATTTAGAGTTTAAGTATTTAACACCCTGTCTCATCTAAATACTTCTTTGTAAGTGTTTTTAATATATTCTTTTAACTGATTAACACACAGATTTTGTGCATCTGTTCAAATTCTTCTCCATACTATTCCAGATTTACTCCATAGACAGCTATTCACATGCTCTTCCTTGTTGTCCACACATAAATCTAAAAGTTATGACTGTCCAATTGCAGGCTTATTCATGTGAGATATAGTGGCAAGAAAAAGTAACTGAACCTTTTTGAAATGTTGTATTTATGAATACAGTTGTCTTAAAATATGGCCAGCCAATTTTCTGGGTCACAGTAATGTATAAACACAAGTTAGTTTTGACTAATAGCAGACAATTGATCTTATTGTTCATGCTGAATACATTATTCAAACTCACTTTTAGGTCATGGGCCATATACATGCCAATTTGCTCTCAAGTGGGCTGGAGAAATAAAACCAATGCATAATAACTACATAATTACAATGTTTTTCCTTCAGTTTTCACCTTTCTGTAAATGCAAAACAAGTTTATTCTTAGGACAGATAATCTCATCATATTTAAAGCAAAGTTAAAGACAGCTTAGTCCCCAAAATCTGTGCAATAGAGCTCTGTTTTTGTATGTTCATTTTCTGCTGTTACTAGATATACACATAAATTTACAGATCATATTGGAAAAGGCACAACTAACTTGTATAGAACTAGAAATACTTTTAATTCTACATACATTTTCATGCTTGTGTAGTAACAAACATGAAAACAGTGTTTTACCACCCTGCAACTTTCACAGTTTACATCCAGTGGCCCAAAGTTGACCTTGTCACTTGTCTGGATTCAGAATATGAATACCAAGACTACTGACATTTAAAGTGGAAACTAGAGTTGGCAAACCTTTAGTCCATGAAGTGAAACAACATTGATCTCAGGTTCAGGTCTCTAGATTCAGCTTAAGGTTTAAATGAGTTATAGGAGCTGGTTAATGTGCCAATACATGTCTCTACAATATGCAGGTTACCATGTTGACACACAACAGAAAAAGCTGTTTAAAAAAATTGTTGCACTTCTGCAGTTTGCTCACACACACACTCCACATCAGTTTATACAAGTTTATAAACAAACCCGGGTAACTGGAAAGAACTCTACTACTTCCTTACTGGTACTGCATTGATGTAATTGCTTCTGAGTAAATGTATAGCAGTTAGATATTTTGATTTGTTTTCTCTTCAGGGGAGGATGCTCTTCCTAATGGCCTTGATGTGACCTTTGAGGTCACAGAGCTGAGACGTATGACAGGCAGCTACAACACAATGGTTGGAAACAATGAAGGCAGTATGGTTAGTGCCAAAAAGAGCTTATGTCATCTTCCACTCTCTGAAAGTAATGCAGTGTTGTATATTTTTCTCTGTGTGTGTTAATGCAGCTGTTTAGTTCAGTGTATTTTGAATATTATAAATATTAGGAAAATGCTGATCAGTTTGTTGATTCTCCTTCATTTCAGGTACTAGGCCTAAAATTACCCAATGTATTGGGTCGGGCAGAAAAACTGACATTCCAGTTCTCCTATGGTACCAAAGAGACATCATACGGTCTGTCTTTCTTCAAACCCCAACCAGGAAACTTTGAACGCAAGTAAGACATGAAAATGATGTGCACATAGGCATTACCTGTATTGAGTCACCCAATATCAATGTAGAAACAAGTTAAACAGTAGAATTTACATTTTTTTCAGTCTAGAAAATTAAATATTTTAAAATGTATTAAATCATAATGTTATACGTGTTTCTCTACTTGCTGTAAGTACCCTCACTATGCTGTTGTTGACATTGTGGATTAAGTAGGTAAATGTTTGAGCACTCTTTGCCGTAACTTTCAGTGGGTGTATTTTGTAATTGCAAAGCATTATTGTACTGATGTTTTCCACTTTTCATATCATTTTCAGTATCACTTTGAATGTCTACAAAGTCACAGGTCAGTTTCCATGGAGTTCACTGCGGGAGACGGATCGAGGCATATCTGCAGAACTGAGCGTAAATACCTGCCTATTTCTGTTTTGTACAACTAAACCTATTTAAACTGGAACATTCTTGAACATGGTTTTGATGAATTAACACATTTGAGTAATATTTCAAATTAGATGAGTTTAAGAAAAACTACCAGAAAGTATAAGAATGTTTTAAGAGCCATAAAGTTCATTTCTGAGTTGCAGTATTGCTCCAAAGACATAGTTTGGACTTTTCTTGCATAATCTAAAATAAATATATATATATATATATCTTGGATAATATGTTGTCTCTAGCATTTCATAGGCCTTTATTTAATCATTATTCTTTTTTACTTGTAAGGAAACTGCTATATTATAAATATAGACATATATAAAAACTGGTGCTGTCAAAATTAACGCGTTAACGTAGATTAAGCCGCCATCACGATTAACACGATAAACATTTTTTAATGCTATTAACGCATCTGGAGTATGGAGGGCAGAATGACTCAAAATTCCTGAAATGTTTCTGTCCACACATTTCTAGCAGTTTGTCCAAGTAGTTACATTCGCACACGCGCAAATGGGCAGTAAATCTGGTAGTGACGGGCAGCTGAACCAATCACATTGTGCAAGAAGGAATTTTCTTTTTACTGAAGCACTTGCAGCTTAAAATATCACATTGACGCGAAGCATACTCTAGTCAGGGATGCTGCTAGGACTTTGGCTAACACGTCATCCAGCTTGCGACAAACCACTCACGGAGCATCGGGGGCTCAGAAAGTCTACCTCGGACATATTGACTAAAACAATTGCCAAGTGAATTACAACAAACTGCAGACCTTTTAATGTCGTTGAGAACACGCGCTTTGGTTCCTCATTTCAAGGACTTGAAGTGCCTCCTCAAGCGTTACACAGAGAGAGAGTGGATAAATGTTTTTTTTAACATGAATGTTCAAGATGTTCAGTAAACATGTTAAGTGCATATATTTTACCTTTTTTTCCGAGTCTGTTTGCTCATGCAAAATGAATTGCAATTAATATAGATTAGAAATGAATGATATATATATTAAATACAGGGAGTGCAGAATTATTAGGCAAATGAGTATTTTGTCCACATCATCCTCTTCATGCATGTTGTCTTACTCCAAGCTGTATAGGCTCGAAAACCTACTATCAATTAAGCATATTAGATGATGTGCATCTCTGTAATGAGAAGGGGTGTGGTCTAATGACATCAACACCCTATATCAGGTGTGCATAATTATTAGGCAACTTCCTTTCCTTTGGCAAAATGGGTCAAAAGAAGGACTTGACAGGCTCAGAAAAGTCAAAAATAGTGAGATATCTTGCAGAGGGATGCAGCAGTCTCAAAATTGCAAAGCTTCTGAAGCGTGATCATCGAACAATCAAGCGTTTCATTCAAAATAGTCAACAGGGTCGCAAGAAGCGTGTGGAAAAACCAAGGCGCAAAATAACTGCCCATGAACTGAGAAAAGTCAAGCGTGCAGCTGCCAAGATGCCACTTGCCACCAGTTTGGACATATTTCAGAGCTGCAACATCACTGGAGTGCCCAAAAGCACAAGGTGTGCAATACTCAGAGACATGGCCAAGGTAAGAAAGGCTGAAAGACGACCACCACTGAACAAGACACACAAGCTGAAATGTCAAGACTGGGCCAAGAAATATCTCAAGACTGGTTTTTCTAAGGTTTTATGGACTGATGAAATGAGAGTGAGTCTTGATGGGCCAGATGGATGGGCCCGTGGCTGGATTGGTAAAGGGCAGAGAGCTCCAGTCCGACTCAGACGCCAGCAAGGTGGAGGTGGAGTACTGGTTTGGGCTGGTATCATCAAAGATGAGCTTGTGGGGCCTTTTCGGGTTGAGGATGGAGTCAAGCTCAACTCCCAGTCCTACTGCCAGTTTCTGGAAGACACCTTCTTCAAGCAGTGGTACAGGAAGAAGTCTGCATCCTTCAAGAAAAACATGATTTTCATGCAGGACAATGCTCCATCACACGCGTCCAAGTACTCCACAGCGTGGCTGGCAAGAAAGGGTATAAAAGAAGAAAAACTAATGACATGGCCACCTTGTTCACCTGGGCCCTATTTCAGGAAGCCGGTTTAGAAAACTCAGAGTGAAAAACGATACTCAGGGTTGAGTAACCCCGAACTGTCCAACTCGGAATATTCGGTTTCAGAAAGGCTGATAACAATTAGTTCAATCAACGCGGAGTTGCTTTAACCCCAAATTAAGCGCGCGCACGAGGATACATAAAGCCCTGATTAGTGGAGCACAGATTAAGCGAGTCACCATGGAGACGGAGGGAAAGAAGGCGCGGTCAATGTATTTTACAGCGCTTGAGGCCGAAATTCTGATGGCAGTATATGCCGATAACATGCAAATTTTGCAGGAAAAAAGTAACACAGCCACAGCTGCAAAAGAAAGGGAGCATGCATGGCAAAACATAGCCGACAGAGTCAATGCGTGAGTGTTAATTTAAACATTGATCTAGGGATTTCCACCCATTTAACACGTTATTTTATTATATTTTATTTCATTTTTTATTTCATACATTTTATTTTGTGACGTGATGTGAGCGCAGGTGCAACCCAACAGGCCCCAAACGTTCCTGGCAGCAAGTAAATATAAAAATATAGTCCAAACAGGTAAGGTGTAATTGTATTATGAGCCATAGTGCTTGGTCTGTTTGTCCAATGTAAATCAATTGCAGTTAGAGGCTACATTAATTTCCCCTCTGTAAGCACTTATTGAAATTATCTGAGCATTACAAGTACATATTTGCTTACTCTGTATGCTCAAATGTGACCCGTTATAGCCAACAGAAAAAAAGCGGAGGCCCGAAAAACAGGTGGGGGTCCTCCTCCATCACCACCACTCACAGAGCCTGGCCACTTGGCTTCCACATTTGTGATAATGTTGGCAGCATCACATATGATCTTCACAGTGCAGAGAACACAAATTAGCATCCATTACTATAATGAAATAATTTGTTAGTTTGAAATGCTACAGGGAACTATGTACCTGTACATTAATGCTGTGGAAAGACTTCCTGTTCACATAGTCTCCTTCATTTACTGAAGGAGCAATGATTGGAATGTGAGTGCCATCTATACAGCCAATCACGCCTGGGAACCCTGAAAATAAATGTAAAATTTAAGTAGTAGTTCAAGTATCACCACATCATGAATTAAGTTTTGTTCATCCTGCTACCTGCAATTTTGTGGCATCCCTCTTTGATAAATCTTGTGGGTCTATGACCGGGGAACACAAACGAGTACAGGAGACGTTTCAGTGCAACTGTAACATTCCTGACTGCCCGACAGACGGTAGCCTTGGAAACGTGCTCAGCGTCACCAATATTATACAGAAAGCTCCCGTTTGCAAAAAACCGAAGTGCGATACAAATAATATGTACAGAACTGAGAGGATGTCCACGATGTGTCACATGAGCAATATTAGGCCTGAGGATGTTATTCAAATAAATTGTAGATTGTGCTGAAAAACGGTAACGTTCACACAGGAAATCATCAGGAAATGATAAAATGTCCAAACGCGCTCTGATCACTCTCTCCCGGCGGAGAGCTCTGCGGAGAATTTGGGCTTCAACATCTACTGGCTCTTCAAGGAAGGAGCACGCCATGTCTGACACTTCCTACAGTCAGGTTTCTGACAAAGAGGCGGAGAACGTCAGGGTTAGTTGAAGTAAACCTGCTAGGGGGCAGGTTAGCTTCACGGAGTGTGTCGTCATAGTAACTCACTCAGAATTAATCTAAACTCGCTTTGTGAAACCGAAAACCCAGAGTTTTCGTTAACTCAGGGTATACTTACTCAGAGTTTGCACTAGAATCAGAATCAGAATCAGAAACTTTATTGTCATTGTCATGAGAACAACGAAATTAAGAATGGTCCCCGATCATTGCATCATCCCTAGCAATATCAAAATATAAATAAAACAATAAAATTCAATAAATAAAATAGATAGAATACTTAAAATACTAATAAGATATAACAGTAAAACATTCACATACATTCCCACACACATGCTTCAGACCGTGCATAGATTAACACAAGAGTGGCGTGATGGACTCTTGTCCGGCTTCCTGAAATAGGGCCCTGATCTGAACCCCATTGAGAACCTGTGGTCCATCATCAAATGTGAGATTTACAAGGAGGGAAAACAGTACACCTCTCTGAACAGTGTCTGGGAGGCTGTGGTTGCTGTTGCACGCAATGTTGATGGTGAACAGATCAAAACACTGACAGAATCCATGGATGGCAGGCTTTTGAGTGTCCTTGCAAAGAAAGGTGGCTATATTGGTCGCTGGTTTGTTTTTGTTTTGTTTTTGAATGTCAGAGATGTATATTTGTGAATGTGGAGATGTTATACTGGTGTCACTGGTAAAAATAAATAATTGAAATGGGTATATATTTGTTTTTTGTTAAGTTGCCTAATAATTATGCACAGTAATAGTCACCTGCACACACAGATATCCCCCTAAAATAGCTAAAACTAAAAACAAACTAAAAACTACCTCCAAAAACATTCAGCTTTGATATTAATGAGTTTTTTGGGTTCACTGAGAACATGGTTGTTGTTCAATAATAAAATTATTCCTCAAAAATACAACAATAATTCTGCACTCCCTGTGTGTGTGTGTGTGTGTGTGTGTGTGTGTGTGTGTGTGTGTGTGTGTGTGTGTGTGTGTGTGTGTGTGTGTGTGTGTATACATATATAGTTGTTTTTTTTAAAATTGTATTTCACAGGACTGAACCTGTGCTAAAAGAAAACTATTAAAATTCTCTTTAAGTGTAAGCATACATTCTTTGTGTTTATTCCCCATTGACTTCATTATATTGCATAAATGTCTGTTACAAGCTTAAATATAAAGTTGAAAAAGTGTAATTACAGCTATCAATCAAGTAATTGCGATTAATCACGATTAATTACAGAAAATTGTGAGATTAATTAGTTAATTTTTTTAATCTATTGACAGCACTAATAAAAAAAATGAATGTAGCTTCTGGAAACTCTGGAAAGTCAAGCTAAATCTGAAGAGCCATAAACCTGATCACCAGTAGCAGGCGTCTCCTCTGCTTGCCAAAAGAAGTTTGATTAGATTGTGTAGAAGTGGAAAAAGGGCCATTTAGCTCACTCGGTAAACAATTTCCTGATAAATTCAAAGGCTCAGTCACATGTTTGAAGTCTTTATTTTAAACAACAAGACTTTCATTTTGTAAATTACAGCCCCTACTTACTGCTTTAGGGTGTGTCTCAGTCATCGCGTGATTGACAGTCGTTACCGTTTCAGACGTCATTGTTCTTTTGTTTCTCAATCAGATCCACCCATCGTTCATTTCATCCAGTTTCTAAACAATCAGGAATCAACACTAAAAATGCTTTCACAATGGGTTTTCATTAATCAATCGCTGATATCAAATTGTCCATCTTTTATGTATAGACTGTGGTTATACAGAATTGAATTCTATACAAACAACAGTTATTAAATGACATCTGATTATCAATACCCATAGTTTCCTGTGTGGAAGACCAGCCAAACTCTGAAGTGGGAAGGAGTATGGAGAGAGCTTGGCTGTCTGGCCCGCACTGCCTCTTTTCCTATACGGGAGGAGAGCGGCCATTCTCTGAAGTCCTCACTCTCGGTATTTCTCTGTTTGTTTTTTGTTTTTAAATTAAAATTTATTTGTTTTACAGTGAGGTTACAGTGAAGTTAAATGCTTATTTTGAAAAGTAGAAAAAGCCTGAATTTTCTCAAAGGCTCCATGGAAATAAACCTGCAAATATGATGTTTTGAATTGCAGCATGGTATGGTGATTGACACCAGAAACTCCTCCATCCTTCCCAGGAAGGGTGGTCTGTTGAAGATCCATCAGGTTTGTTGTTCACCACTAAATTAGATCTATTTTAAATGCTATGTAGAAAGTTAGTGACTATTATCATACACAAGCTTGACATTTTGTTTGGTGGTTGTGTAGGAACTTGCTGGTTACACTGGGGGAGATGCCAGTTTCTTAAAGGAAGACTTTGAGATCCAGCTCAACAAAACACTCTTCTGGGACTCAGTGAGATTTTTCATTTTACATTTCAGTCAGTTGCCACAAAATCTTCCCTAAAATTAGCCTGTTAAAAAGGCTGTTGTGCTGATTAGATAGCTTTACTAGCCAATTCATTTACTATATATGATTAATGATTATTGATGTCCAATAATAAAGTAATGGAAAAAATGGCCTGTTAACGGCTGGCCTCTTTTTGCTGATTCAGCTTGACTAAACACTGAATTTTTCCCTCAGGTCCTTTCTGCCTCATTGTGGGGTGGTTTGCTTCTACCCATTGGTGATAAGCCGACAAGTATAGCAGACAGGTAAAAACTCACAGCACACTGGCATTACTAACCAGAGGTTTGATGGTCCTAGAGCTTTGTAAATTAGGCTGTTGAAAGTGATGTTGCTGTCCAACATCTATAATGGTTAGCATTTAAATCTTTAAAAGACCACTTTTTATAATGGGAAACTTGGGTGGTGTCTGTAGTTACAAATAGGATCTTTTTCTACTAATTCAAAGCAGATTTATCTGCCTCCCTTAATGACTGTCTGACTCTGGTGTGGCTCAAAAATTTAAACTGTCTAGTCTTATCCCTAAAACCATCCATCAATCGTTTTCTTCCACTTATCCAGTTCAGGGTTGTGGGTGGGCTGGAGTCTGTTCCAATTGCTTTAGCAAAAGACATATAAAGTTCAGTTTAATTTAAATTTGTTGTGTGTTTTGTACTTTGTTGATATTCTAGGTTCTATCTTGGTGGCCCCACCAGTATCAGGGGTTTCAGTATGTACAGTATGGGCCCACAGAGTGAAGGTGAGGCATTATCTCAGATAAGCTGCTTGGTAACCAGAATGAAGTTTGATGATTAATTGAAAGGTTATGTACTGGCTTTACTGGTATGGCAGGTGACTACCTGGGGGGAGAAGCCTACTGGGCTGGAGGCCTCCACCTCTACACCCCTCTACCCTTCAGACCAGGCATGGGAGGCTTTGGTGACCTCTTCCGAACCCACTTCTTCCTCAATGCCGGGAACCTTTGTAACCTCAACTATGGTGAGCTTTTAAAACAGATGAGCACTATGTGTAATTCTTCTGACAACGTAGTGTTTTATTCTATTGTATATAATATCTTATTCTTATTATCCTATCCTGTTCCATTGTTTTTCTTAATTTTTGCTACTGTAACTTTGCACTGTCCACTTTCTGCAACAAATTTCCCACGTGTGGGACTAATAAAGGTTTATCTTATCTTATCTCTCTCTTATGCTTATTTTTTACCAAGACCGGATTAGGATTTTATGTTGTTAGGACAAGTATTGCTCAGATTATGAATACATGCATTTGCCTATATGGTTGGGTTCATATGTACATTTTTGTTCAGGTGAGGGGCCACAAGCGCATTTGAAGAAACTGGCTGAATGTATACGTTGGTCATATGGACTGGGCATTGTGCTGCGCTTGGGGAACATTGCCAGGCTTGAGCTGAATTACTGCATTCCCATGGGAGTCCAAAGTGGAGACAGGTAATGCTAATTTTATCAGCTAGTCTAAGCTAAGCTGATTGGGACTTATTTACGGTTTCTGTAAAGAAATATTAGGCCAATAGAATCACTGTAAATAGATGATGAATGATGAATTTTAGTCTGAAAAGAACAACACATTCTAACTGACCGCAATCAAATTAAGTATAGTGGTGGTTTCTTTAACGTCACTAATTAATTTACTGTACATTACAGATCTGTTTAAATGTGACACTAAAGAACTTATTACTCTAAGTTTGACAAGTGTGAAACTGTGTCTGAACATTGCTATGGGAAAATTAAGAAATGGATTACTTAAAAAAAATCTGTATTACATTGCAGTTGTAATGATGTGCAACAGAAATAAGCTAATAATTGTCTTTCAATTACATTTCAATGATTCTTTATTGTCTTTGCAGGATATGTGACGGGGTCCAGTTTGGAGCGGGAATCAGATTCTTATAAAACTGCATTTCTTTCCTGCCAGATAATTGCTTGTACATAATTGTTGCAACCAGTTTAGTTCAATAAAACTATTTGCACTGACTTTCTGTTGTGATCTGTGTTTTCTTATCATTACATTAGTGAGAAATGAAACAACTGGTCAACAGACCTGACCTTGAGTATGCCACAAAACTAGCTACGGATGGACAAAGAAAGCTCTATGAATCTAGGTCTTTATTTCCAAAGACTAAATTAAGACCTGTAACTTTGCCTTGTGGGCATATACAAATACATGCTACAAACCGATGGGCATTCAGCCTTAAACCACTGCCTCCTTCCTTTTGTGCAACTAGAATTTTTGTGTGGCTGATTAGAAATATATATTTTTTAAAAGAAACATAAACGTGTTTACACTGCCTATACAAGCAGTGTAAAACAAAAAAAATATGTATATATAAGGGGCATTATACCAATAAAAATAGTATTACTTTACCCGTACTTATTAGTTAATGTATTATCTGTTTACGCTTAGTTTAGGGCCACAGACCACACAACTTCTTGACATGAGTAGTTTAACTGCGCATCGATTTGGCGCACACTCGTGTCACGTGCCTGCTGACGCTATGCGATTGGCCAAACCCGCGCATGCGCTGCACTCGGTATTCCGTAGCTTTTTTTAGCCAGCACGCCAGAGAGTAGCGCGAAGAAGACAGGCAGTAGGGGTATTCATTCAGGGGCTTCTTGAAATTTCATCTTTCCGTCCCGTTTCCCGACAAGGTAGCTCTCCACATTACGGCGTTGTTTGTTTCGCAGTCGTCCGGCGCGGAGCAAAAGCAACCTGCGACGGGTTTTACTTTGTGGATTTTTCAGAGGTCTTATCTGTGAGTAGCAGTCGCTTGAAATCACGCTGATGGCGGTCACAATTGAGGATCTCTATCGTAGCTACGGGATCCTTGCTGATGCCAAGGACAACCTCAGTCAGGTAAATAAACATCACCTTGTACGTTTTAAACTGAACATTTTCATGTTGCCTTGCAGCAGTGTATTCTTTTACTTTCAACGTTGATAACTTTTCTGGTTTACATAACATTTGTTTGTGTGTGCTAAGCTAACTGCAGCTAGTTATAGTAATGACCGGGCTAATGTTAATAGCTTCGCCGTGGCGATCCATAAGCCAAACCAAGTTTACTACTACATTCATTATTTTCAAGATGAAGTTTTAAACTTGTCCACTCGCAAAACACTTTTTCACTTAGGCCACAAATAGGAAGCGGCGATAGTTTTATTCAAATTTCACCGCGATCTATCTCATTTAGGATGTTATCCTATACGTGGACATTCTGGTCATATACAGAAACCATGATAAAGCTCAGGTTTTAGAAATTAAAAAGCTAAATGAAAGCGTTATTAAACATTTTGACATCTTAAAAAATATGTTGGATATATCTGGGGTGCATATGTTTATTGTGACTGAGCTAGATTTTTTTACAAAGTGATTTCATTTTAATAACTATTCATATAATAAGCTGAAAAGATTAAGTGAGGTAAACTTAAAAAAATAAGCAAACCCATTTTGCAAATAAACTGAAAACTACAGAACTGTAATCACTTTTTGTGATTTTTTTTTTTTCCCAGACCCATCATTAGATTGACTTTTGAAAATCAGTTAACCGATTTTTGTTGGTAGAACAACAAAGAAAGTGACTAGTATGCTGTGCTCCTTCAACGTGTATGCCATTTTTATTTCTTTATTTCTTACCTTTTAGTTTTTCTCGAATCCCCATGTCCCCAGAGTTTAACTCGATCTATACTTAACCTTGGGGTATATTTATTGTCCCAAGTAACGACTGCCATGTCCCATCATTCTGCAGCACAAAGATGCCTACCAGGTAATAGTGGATGGTGTGAAGGGTGGCCCCAAGGAGAAGCGTCTGGCAGCACAGTTTATTCCCAAGTTCTTCAGCAGCTTTCCTGAACTTGCAGATGCAGCTATTAATGCCCAACTAGATCTCTGTGAAGATGAGGATGTTTCGGTGAGTATTAACTAACATATGTAGCCATGAATCTAAATACCTCCAACAGTAGCTACAAATTTTGATTTGCCTGTTTCCAGATTGATATTGGGGATCTTTCAGGGACTGAATGTGTTCCCGATATTCATTTTTATTTTATTTATTTATTTTTCTGTGTACTTTTCATTGACCAGATCCGACGTCAGGCCATCAAAGAGCTCCCGCGCTTTGCAACTGGTGACAACATCCCCAGAGTTGCAGATATTCTCACTCAGCTTCTTCAGACAGGTAACAATTTTTCAGATTTCACAAAGCTACTCAGACCCCACCAGTATTGTTTATCTCTGCTAATGTTTATTGACGTTTTTGTGCTTTCAGATGATACGGCTGAGTTTAACCAAGTGAATGCAGCACTTATTTCTATCTTCAAAATGGATGCCAGGGGTGAGTTTCTCTTTCCCCTGGGGGAAAACTGAAATGCAGCTAGGCCTGTTTTAATTATTAAAATGGACGTTGTTCACCTTGCCAGCTTTTTTTCTGCTTATAACCCTGGGTTATTGGAGTGCAAACATTTACCTGAGAATATATTTACTTATTTACTTGTGCGTAATATCATGCTGTAACACATGTATTAAATGTTTATTCAGAAAGGACACTCCATATATATCACAACATTTTTTTTTTTTTTTTTTTTCTTGGTCATTCAGGAACCCTTGGGGGACTCTTCTCTCAGATCCTGCAGGGAGAGGATATAGTGCGAGAAAGGGCCATCAAGTTTCTGTCAACTAAACTGAAGACCCTGCCAGAGGATGTCATGACAAAGGAGGTGGAGGAGTACGTCTTTGCAGAAACAAAGAAGGTTTGTAGATAGTGTAGAACTGATTAACGAGTGATCGTTGCTCTGTGTCTGAATGTAACAAGGGTAATTTACATGAGAAGACACGTGGCTGTCTAGACTAGGGGTGTGTATAGAGTGCTGATTGTTTTGGGTGTGCCTGATGATCTTGTCTTTGTTTTGTTAATTACTGACATCGAGTAACCTGTGACGATGTGAATCCCTCAACCCTTGCTTAATCCATTTAAGTGCAGTTGTTTTGGGTATGACCTTAAAAAGCAGAGGTGAGTTTCTCTCACTTGCCTATTGGCTACTTTCATCGAAACTGAGCTACCCTTAGTGGTCCTTCGTAGAGAAGGGCGAGTAAACACGTAAACAAGCAGCTGTGTTTTTTTGTTTTTGTTTTTTTTTTGTTTTTTTTTAAATGTAAATCAAAGGACCAATTTTGAGTGTGCCGTATCTTCCAAAAAACACTTTAATAACGACGGCCCGCTAACATGCTCTACCAAAAATAGTGCTTTGTCGTGTATCTGATGGACGAAAGCTAAACCAGTTCCACACCACTGAAGTTGCAGCATTTTTACAAACCAATTCTGGTTCATCCGTTTCATTCAACAATCCGCTTTCGCCCTTCTCATGTGCGTATGAAAACAAAGGCACTGCGCATGCGCGTTTTACCCATATTCTATCGCAATATTTAATTTTCTTATCGTTGCCCAACATTATACCGGTATTAACGTGAACGGTATGATATGGCCCAGTCCTTCATTGGCATGTATAGCTGTCCAGTAGGTATTGGACCATGCATTTAGCATTGCAAAAAAATCTTTGTTGACCAAATTTAGGTTGGCTGTAGGAAAAAAAAAATTGACAAGTTGCAACAAGTCACAAATGAACATTTTTGCATAACAAGACAAGAACACATTCTGAGAAGTTGTTTCTCTTCTCTGCAGGTGATGGAGGATGTGACAGGAGAGGAGTTTGTGCTGTTGATGCGTGTAGTGTCGGGTCTACGGGTACTGCAGACTGTAAATGGGAGGCAGCAGCTGGTGGAGCTGGTGGTGGAGCAAGCTTTCCTGGAGCAGGCCCTCAACCCAGCTGACCCTGACACTGTGGACCGCCTGCTGCAGTGCACACGCCAGGCCCTACCACTGTTCTCTGTAAGTACAACTTATGCACTTTAAAGCAGAGGTGTTAAAATCAATGGTCTATTCAGTTAAAATGTACTTTTACTTTGAGTTATGTTACTTTATATAATTAGTCATGTTTTTTTTTTGGGTTTTTTTTGTCTTTTGTAGAAAAATGTCCATTCCACACGTTTTGTAACCTACTTCTGTGAACACGTCCTGCCAAACCTCAGCGCCCTGACAAGTCCTGTGGCTGAGTTGGACATTCAGTTGGAAGTGAGTACCTTTAACTGTAAATGAGTGATCCTGAAGTGAGTTTAAAATGTAATACTGGTTAGTGTATCACGCTCACTCTTATGTAGTTGTATGTGGATGTTGTGAAATTAGTTTAATATTAATACAGTTGTGTATTATCAGTATTTATATCTTGTAAGAGGAAATCAACCTGCTGGGTGTCCCTCTCTCAGTGATCTCTAAAGATGACAGAGCACCTATCAAGCGCAAATTGATATCACTATGTTGAGTACAACAAACTTCCTCAACCACATTCAGATCACACCCTCTCAGACTTTTCTGGTGGAAAACCTGTAATTCTACCCCCAAATTTCTGCTGGTCAGTAGCGGTGCACACAAAGTATAGTTTTCTAGGTTGTATTTATTCAGCTCAGCCCAGCAATGACTGGCATGACAAATATGGTGACTGGTGTGAGGTCAAGATTCATAACTTTTGACATTTGGTGAGTAGTTGTAGTAGTAAACAAAGGCAGCATGACAGCCACCTGTTAGGGGTGTTAGCCAAATGCATGTTGCTAATGGGTCATTAGTCTGCACCATGTAACAATGCTTCTCATTAGCGATGCATATTACACTGAGATCTGCTAAGCTCTCTCTATCTCTGTCTCTGTGTAGGTGCTAAAGCTGTTGGCTGAGATGAGTCCGTTCTGTGGAGATATGGAAAAGCTGGAGGCCAACCTCAACATGCTGTTTACCAAGCTGCTGGTAAGAAAGACTTGTCCTGTTTTACTTGGACTGAATAAGGAATACATGGAAATGCATCAGAATCATCCAAGTCCACCAGTAGTTTCTCTCAGATTCTGAAACGTTCTTATTTTTTTTTTAATTTTTGTTTTATGTTAACATTTATGCAGGCTGGTCAGTCAGTTTTTGCTCTTTCCTTTTCCATGATTACATTGTTCCATATCCTCCTGATAATCAGCCTATTCAGTTATGTCCTCTGGACATTTGCTTTTGGTCTGTATCTTTTGACTCATTTGAGCTACCCTGCTTAGTCCTGATGTACTAAATAGAGGACATCTTGGGCTTTCCATTGATATCGCATGTGTTTGGGTGGCCTCTTTAAGCTCCAAAGAGGAAGGAAATCACCAAAAAGTGGGGAAATTCTTTTCTTTTTTTCTTTTTTTTTCCCCCTTGGTTCTCAGGAGGATATGGTCTGTTTTAGTGACAATACGATCCCCAAAATGTAGTCGTCAGTACCAATATAAATAGAATTAAACCATTCTCAATACCTAGTTTAATATAATAAAAAAAAGGAATGCTCTTCCCATGTACTTAAATAACAATAAAATAAACTCCTTTTATTAAAAAGTTGTCTGAAAACACTGACATGCTGGCACATCATTTGTTTGAAATGTTGTTTTAACAGATGTTTCCAGTGTCTGAATGGGGAACAGTCTAATATTGTATTCATTTATTTCAAATCACCATGAAAGTTTGAGCTTCCTCAGACAAATGCTGCGTTAATCCAAATAATATTTTCATTATTTTTCATACTTTTTTTTTTTTTGTTTATTTAGGAGTTTATGCCGCTGCCTCCAGAAGAAGTGGAGAATGGTGAGAATTCGGCAAGCGAGGAACCCAAACTACAGTTCAGCTATGTAGAGTGTCTCCTGTACAGCTTCCACCAGCTGGGCAAGAAGCTGCCAGACTTCCTTCTTGACAAAGTGGACGCTGAGCGCCTTAAAGACTTCAAGATCAGGTGAGGAATCAACTCAGTTTGTTGATAAAATCAAATGGTTTACACGAAGTGTGAATTTTAGCAAGTCTGTTGTGTTTGACGTAGATCATCAGCACACTTTTGACTAAATTAATAGAGTCACTATAAATTTAAATGTACTTTGTTTTACAGGTTACAGTATTTTGCCAGAGGCCTGCAAGTTTACATCAGACAGCTGCGAGTAGCACTGCAAGGAAAGACGGGAGATGCTCTAAAGACTGAAGAGGTAACATCTGTCAGCTGACATGTAATTGTTTAATATACTAGGAACTAGTTAACTAAGCAATCAATGACCGATCAGAAAAGGGTAATTTTGTTCTTTCAACAGCCCTGCTGTAAAGTATCATTGACTAAGTTGTGTTTATGTAATCAGAACAAGATCAAAGTGGTGGCCCTCAAGATCACAAACAACATCAACGTCCTCATCAAGGTAAGGCGTGAGCCTGTCTAATTTAATAAACCACACTAGGTTGCTTATATTTTGTGGTCAGTTAATAAACCAGATGAATAAAATGTAATTTGCTGATTGCTGTGTTCTGTCTTCTAATTGGTTGGGTTTGTTTTCTTCTTTTTTTTTCGTTTCTCCATTGCAGGATCTCTTCCACAACCCTCCATCATACAAGAGCACAGTCACTCTGTCCTGGAAACCTGTACAGAAGGCAGAGGCTGTAGCGTAAGTCAGCTCCTCCTTCTTGTTAATGTTACTTCTAGTCAGAGATGTTAGAAATACTTGTAATGTAGCAGTGAGGCTTGATGTGTGGAATCTGAATTGGAGCTTCATATACCTTTCTTCTTGTTTTTAGGCTTAAGCGTCCATCAACTGAGGAGATGGGATCAGGAGGCAGCACAAAAAAACAGATCTCTCCTCAGTCCCGGAGGGACGCACGACAGATCTACAATCCTCCCAGTGGCAAGTACAGCGCCTCCATTGGAAACTTTAACTATGGTGAGTGTTTGGTGGCACTTTGGGGTTTTTACACTGTTGTGTCACATGTTGACATTATTTATTTTATGTCAAGACAGCTATAGTAGAGGAAACAAATAGAATTTCCTTTCTGTATCTGGAATCTGCAGTATAACTTTGGATAACTGCCCAGACTTTGGGTTAATCTTGGAACCCTTAACTTGAGTGGAATTCACATGTGGGTCATTTTGTGGACATCTTTGGCTAGTGAAGAATTACTAGTATGCAACTTACCCAGACACTCCAAAACAAAACTGTGTGTAGCCCCATGATATTGATTGTACACTACCACTTGGAGAAAGTATACAGTTAAAAGATATACTGCATTTGAAGTTCATGTAGCCAAAGACTGCTCAATGACAGTGCTTAGTACTGCTCTGACTACAGTCTAATGTAAGTCAGAACATTTCCACCACCAAATATCCTGCCCTTTGTCTACAAATACCTACACTACTGTACAAATAAGTTCATAGTACATTGACAATAAATATCAGTTTACGTATCAATGTTGGGCAACAGGATCTCATTTAGGTAAAAGGATGGCTTACTGGAGAAAAACTGCACATTTTAAATGTGTTTGTGACACACAACTCCCCATCAGATCATTGCCACACTCATGTTAAGACATTTTTACAACGTGATTGAAGTCCAATATGACACTAACCTGCTTGTTTTTGACATTTTTCACTCTAGAGCAGCGTGGTGGCTTCAGAGGAGGCCGCGGAAGAGGTTTCGGAGGCAGAGGCAACAGGAGCCGAGGCCGGATCTACTGAGGCGGACACACAAACGCAGAGTACATATTGCTCATAGAACTGCATCACATCAGGATTTTTTTCCCACACCACCACGGACTATTTTTCATCTACTTAACTTTTTTTTTTATTTTTATTTTTTTAACTTGTACGGAGGATTTTTATTTGCTATGTTTTGGGAGGGGAGGGGAATTCTGCCTTCAGAACATCAGAAAACAGACTTTTCTACTTGCCACTTCAGCATTTACTTCCTGTATTCTTCTCATGTGTGGTCATAAAAAAAATGTAAATGTGTTTTTGCCCCTCGAGTTTTAAACATTATTCTGTGTATTTTTGTGGAACAAAAGACTGCCAAGTTGTAACCGATAAATATTTTTGTCAGATTGTAGTAGAAAAAGATGATGATCCTCTTGTTTTGCAACATGTTAATGAATGCTTTTTGTTTCTGTTTTATTTAATCTTGGTTTTCTTTTTTTTATTTGAGTTTAATTTCAATTGGCTGATTGTGCTACTTTGTATGAATCAATGAAGTAGTTTCATTGGATTTTTATGATAAACTTGTATGGAAGTATGAACTATAAGGTTTTGTTGTATTTGTTGTCAGATTGCAAATTTGGTATCACATCAGGATAACACAAAACACCTCCACCCTAAATCTTCAGATTTTTATCAGAGCACTACTTGAATCAAACTTTGAAACCTTTTCCAAGCTTGTTGAATTCTCCTCCTTCCATTCTTTCTGCCCCACCACCTTTTCACTCACAAACCTGTTCATCTCATTTGGCATTTCTACCCTCCTGCCTTTCCTTTTCCCTTTTTCTGTTTGCTCTCGTAAATCTGTACCAAACCAGAGTGAAGACGGGATAAATTTAGCCCACGATTTCTGGCATCTACAAATAGAATACACATGAGTGCCTTCTCCCCTGTCTATATGACTGCATCAGTCTTCCCCTCCCCAATCGGGTAAGTGTGTGTGTGTGTGTGTGTGTGTGTGTGTGTCTCAGAGCTTTGAAGAAGAAAAGGGTAGAATTTGGCTCTCAGTAATAGAAAGGAATATAAATAGTTGCTGCCTGGTTTAAATACAGACTTTATTTAAACACCCAGGTGGTGGAGGATGTGCTTCTTTTAGGCACATTGAGACATGCATACAGGCATCGTAATAAGAAGGGGCAACTTGTGCATTTTTAGCTTTATATTTTTAGTCTCAGGATCAACTACAAACTTTGGTTTACAGTTCAACATAATAACTTATAAGCCTTTACTGGTGCTTGATATAGCCCCAGTTCATCTGCGTGTTTGTCCTTGAAGCCCAGAGTTGTGATTTGGCTTTTGCCTAAATACTTCACCTTATAATGTGGAACTGTGGTCACCATTGATATGACTGCCTTTCCTGCACAACCCGTGCTTGTGATAAGATTAAGGAATATTATTCCTTGAATATAATTGAAACTGGTGTTTTAGTACATGTTATTTTTTAACACACATTTAACCGTCTCCCTCTAGTCAGTTGTTTGGATTCACAGTTTAGTGACTGAATTTTTGAGGATAAAGGGTTTTGTACGTTGTTTTACTTGTAATTGAAGCAACACACGAGGCAAGCTGTACTGGATTACCTCAGTCCATCTCTAAAGCAAACCTAACTTGGTGCATGGCTGTCGTGATTTCTAATCTTAAATAGATTTTACCATGTATTTATGTGTTTAATCTTGCTTCTTGAAGTTGAATAGTAACTTTAAAGCAAGTCCTAAAATGTGTTCGGGAAAAAAACCGTTCAAAACTTGTTCTAATAAAGATTCAAGACACAAACACATGCACACGGAGTAAGCTCTCAGTGGGCGCTACAGGTCCTCATGTGAAAACACGTGTGCTGTGTGTGTAGGTGGATGTTTTGAAGCAGTGGGGGCGCTCAAACTCTCCATTTTTCTGAATCGTCTGTGGCAGCTTTTTACAGTGAGAAAATCAAATCGTCCGAACGGTTAAAAACAAGAAAATATAAGCCTACAGGTTAAGAGAGGAGCGCAACACAACATTCAGCTTGTCTCACTGCTTGAAATGCGATCCAAGTATAAGGTGGAGGAACATTTAAATTACACTGAAAGAATGATCCGGCATTCAAAAGCGATCATTATATAAATGTGGCATCTTTTAATATGTTCTTTCTGGTTGCTTTACTGCAGCACAGCTGCTGCAGGAACAAATAAGCGTTGTATTTTCTTACTGAGTTGTATATAGCATTTGTATTCTATTGTATATATTATTCTATTTTATTCTATTGTATATAGTATTTTATTTTATTGCATTCCAGTGTTTTCTAATTTCTGCTACATAACTTTGCACATAACTTTGCACGTTTGCTGTAACGAAACAAATTTCCCACCTGTGGGACTAATAAAGGTCATCTTATCTTATTTTAAATACAAACCAGACCTGTCCACAGGTTGTCTCTTGTCTTTGCAGAGTTTCCCCCCTAGAGGGCGACCCAGGCCAGGGTTTTCCTCCCAAACGTTGCCAGATCTATTTTTATTCCACCGAACGAGTCACTTAAACCTTCCACGGTGTCTTTTTTGTCTCTCTTTGTATTGCTGCTCGTGTTCAGGCGCATGGAGGAACACTGAGATCCGGGCAAAGAAAGTAATAATATTCCTAAATCACTCACCACCACCCTGCTACCCCCATAAGCTTCGCCCCCTTTGTCATGACTGAAGGTGAATTATTTACCACCCGGTCTGTTTGTGTCGGTCACTGCTTGCCATGTAGAGTGCTGGTGTACTCTAGAAAACTGCTAATGGTCCACGAATAACCGACATAAATGTCTGTGATATAATGGCTAGCACAATTTCGTGGTAATGTACGTTTTCTCCCTTTCTTTATTTCATTATTTTTCATTTCTTGAAAAAATATATTTACACTAAATATAGTCTGATCGTTTCTGTTTGCTCTTACTGTACCGTTTTTGTCTTTATGTAGCGTTTATGGTCTAAGTTTATGTTTATGGTAAGCCGTTGGGGCAGAGTTTGGTTGGGGACAGTAGGGGGCGCTATGAGACCAAGAAAAACCCTCCCTTCATTGATCGTGACCAGGTATTTCCCAAACCAGCCTGCCAGCCGCCAGCCAGCAAATGCCTGGCACATGCGTTTTGTGTGACACGCACGCACACACACGCACGCACACAGACACCAATGACGGAGCTGAAAATAATCAAATGGTGGAGGAGGAGTGGGCGGCAGCAGCGGGAGAAGAAGCGAAGACGACCCTCAGAGAGAAAGAGAGAGGGAAGGAGCGACTGTACGAACCCATGTGAGAGTAGAAGTAAAGGTAAATCAACAGTCTTGAAGCTCTCGGTGGAACTCGATGGGTTTCCTCACTTCATTAACAACCTTTGAGAGGGGGTGTTGTTGGTGGGGTGATCAAGTAAGGCCTTCATACCTCAACGGAGCTGAGACCAAATCTACACCTGTCATAAATGGGTGTGTGTTGGTAAACATACTGCAGTTAAGCTTATTCCGTGTATTTTATTGTTTACTGCTATGAGCATATATGACTTTGTGTATTGTGTACATTTAATTGTTGCAGTTCTGACAAATGTACTAGGTTGTGTCGTGGCACCTTGTATCATGACTTTTAACAAGCTCCTTGTTTGTCCTCCAAGCTCCACTCATGTACACTATACGATGCAGAATTGTGATTGACTGCAGTGGAATTTTGTTTGTGATTATTTTTTCAGGAATGCATGCATGAAAAAAGAGAATTTAAAGTTTGAGTATAAACTGCAGCAGCTGCCTCTGAAGTTAAGGAACAGACATGAGGGAGAGCAGTAGACAGGAAGACTGCTTCTTGGAAGTAAAGCAGTTTATCAGGTTTTTTCCTCTATCTATTCTAATATTCAAGTGTCCTCTCTATACCCAACAGCATGAAAAGCCTCACATGAACTCTAAATTTAATTTATAGGGGTGCTGTTTAAATACAGAAGTTAGAATGGGAATAAGAGTGAAGGGGATTTTTGCGGGGGTAAGAACATTAAGACATTAAGAATGACCAACCAAAGGTATCTATGAGAAATCCCCTGAAGTAATAAACTTAAGTGCTCCCCACTTTTGGCATCAAGCATCATTAGGTTAACTCTTTAATGTAAAGAAATATCCACCACAGATGACCGTTCCTGGATTTTCACCCTTCCCTGCCCTCATGAATGTCTGTGTGCCTAACGAGAGCTGTCCAAGGTGCTGAAGCTCTCTGGGCGTAGATGGAGCCTGAAGAAGTTGTCTTCGATGCTGAAAACACAATGTGTAAGATTTACCTCAAACTGCACCTAAAAGAAGCTTTGCTTGCAGCAACTTTTTTTATTTATTCAATTATTTTTGCTCTGTGACAGCAGATTTTGACTAAATTGTCGTGGAACGGCTCGAATTTAGAGGACAAAATTATGTGTCTTTTCAAAGTGTAGAAGGTGTGAGTTTAACAACAGTGTGCTCATCCAGAATAAAAGTGTAGTTTGATTCTTTCAGCTGTCACCTGCAGACTACACTTTCATTGCTGTTGCCTTTTTTTCAATCACACATATTTTTCTTCTTAAATCTTAAATCTTTTATCTCATCGCCCTTTATTATTGGAATCGTGACAGCCCTAACTGCAGCGTCCCTGAATTAATAAGGTGTCAGTGGCAGAAAGCACGCCGGAATGTGCGTGCAAAAATAAATCACTTGTGAGAAGGGAACTTTTTCTTCCCTTTAGAAAAAAAGCCCGCACCGTCCGCCCCCTCATGTACAATGCTGGGAATAGTAACAGCACTGTGAGGCTGGGCTAAATATAGCAGCCAGTGAGTGTTAACATGTCAACTTCAGCAGGAGTGCAGAGAAGCGGCTGCTGCACGTATGACCGCTGTGGATGAACACAGTTTCGCTATAAATACTAACTCGCCGTTCTCTCCGCTGCCGTGTTTTAGACGCACGCCAAGCCCGGGGAGGGTTTACATGTGTGTGTACGCGAAGGCACGCTTTAATCCAGTAGGTCGCAAAAGACAAACGCAAATGGCCAAACAGGCAAGGATGGCTTGGCTTTTTTGGGCAATCAAGAGAACCTTTAGACCCTATAAGCCAAGAAGCACGCATGAAACATTTGTAGACAAGGGAATGGCTTATACGCCTCACAACAGAGCCAAAGTCGTGCTTTAGGATGTAAAAGAGGGGCATATATCGATTTCTATGTTTCTCGCTTTTGGGCCCTTGGACCCCCCCCCCCCAAAAAAAGAAAAAAAATATCAGGCCGTAAAGCGACAAGATGACGTGCATCATCTGCAGGTAGGAATTTGCTTACACTATCCTGTTAATGAAAGATGTGTTTGAAAATATGCTTTCTGAATCTGTGTGTGTAGGGGTGGTGGGGGCATGAGGGGTTTATCACGAGCTCCTTTCAGAAAAAAAAGGTAGTAAAAAAAAAAGACCCCCCCCCCAAAAAAAACAACAACAAAAAAAACAAAAACAAAAAAAACTTATGAGTTCTTCTCAATCGAAGAGACTTGTGCAGCAAACCGTGTATTTATTTGTGATGGAAGGAGATTTAACCCCCCCCCCCCCCCCCAAACCCACCACCACCCAACTACGTTACGTAATCTAGCATGTGAATGTCAAGAGACAGAGCGGCTCGAGTAGAGACAGAGACAGAGAAAAAGGAAGAGAGAGAGAGTATTGGTCTATGCGTACAGCTTCCAACCCATACCCAGGGAACACTATGTGCTCTGTAGTCCCGTGAGACTTAATATGTAAGACACCCCTCGACCCCTGACCCCATCCCCTCACACCCGCACGGTCATGCGTGTGCACATGGACACGACCTGGAGATTCCAACGGCACGGAAAGTATACCAACCAGAAATGACAGCAGCTGAACAGGTTTCTTCAGCGTTAAACTCATTTGTCTGTCCATTCACAGACTCCGCGGGAAGAGAAGAATTCTGTGAATGAGTGAGCGGGAATGGGATGAATGAATGAAATGAGTGAATGAAGAGCAGCGACAAAGAAGAAGAATAAGAACTAGAGGGCGCGCTTAGCTTCTGTCCCTTTTAATGGCTTCTCTCTCTCTCTCTCTCTCTCTCTCTCTCTCTCGCCCCCCTCTCCTTTTCCTCCTGCAGAGGGAAGTGCGCCTGCACGGACCATAACCAAGCATGGAAAACAAACACATACAGTACACACACGACTGATGCTAAGGATGCCTAGCGTTATGTGTGTGTGTTTGTGGTGGTGGTGTGTGTGTGTGACAGAGAGAGTGAGAGTGTGGGAGGGGGGTGTTCTATAAATAGCACTATAACTCTGCTTCCATTGACATCATTTAGGCAGGAGAGATGGAAAAATAAATAGGTGGCAGGGAAGGGAGGGGAGCAGAGGGTGCTTAATCTGGGCTTGAAATTCAAACAAAACCTGGCCAGCCATCCCTGTGTACACACTCTCAACAAAAAATGGTTCTACACAGTAAACATGGAAATGCATCTTCTGGTCTAGACTCTCCTTTGATTTTGGGCTTCATTAAGTTTTTGAACGAATCATTAGAACCAGAAACTTGAACTGCCTTCACCCAAATGTTACATGGATTGTATGTTACCAACCATCTGCTTGGACCTGGCAAAATAAATAAATAAATTGCGATATATATATATATATATTTTTTTAGATCCTTATTTTTCTCTTAATTTCACTTCAAATTCATACTCCTTTATACATTATCTTCATTTTTTATTTATGTTTAGGGCATTTTTTTAGACAGACTTATATCAAGCCGTCTTTCTATATTTGTGATGGTTGCAGTGCCTAAAGCATTGCAACCATCTTGCTAAGAATCTTTTGCAGCCCTCTTTTTTTCCATGTGCATGCTTGCTTTCATCTCCAGGGCCCAATAGTAAACATCAGATCAAAACACCGACTGTTTCCTAGAGAGACTGCAGCCCCCAAGTTGAAATGGAAAGCCATGAGACATCAAACAAATTAAAAGGACCTGTGTGTATACAATGGATACACAGCCATATACATACATAAGATCCAAGTGGAAAAGATGAGGGGCCATCACACACCCAAAGCTGATGTTTTTGGAAGGTATTATTGTTGACATGCCCTAAAAGGGGACAAGGCGGAGGGTTGAAGCTTTATAGGCTACAGTGAGAGAGTGGTCTTTTCATTTTGCTCAAGACTAACATTTCCTCTCAAACAGCCTGAGTCGTGTGTTTATGTTATTATGGAGGAGGAAAGGACAGCACACCGTTTTTTCCATGATTGGAGTGTCTTAGTCACACCCAGGATCACTCTCTGTCTTTCTATCACTGTCGTCAGCCTTGGCACTGACCCCTGAGTGCTGCGTGACTTCCACTGGTGCTGATGACGTCTTCTGTGATACATTTCTCCCCATGTGGGTTCCTCAACATGTCCTGTGATTACACATATCTGAGCCCCACATCCTGTACCTGTGACAATACTTCTTTCCATGTTGTTTCATTTTGGATTTCTTATTGGATAATGAAAGGAAACATTTCATGCGCACAGAGGTTGAAGGTTAGGTGCAGCTACAGAACCTCCAGAGCAAAGATTCTTAACCTCCTATAAGACCCGAGCTCTTCCATTGCATACATTTGTAATTTATCTTTGATATTTGGGCATATTGGGACCCAATGAATGTAAAAACAAAGAATTACTAGATTTTTGTTTTTAAGAAAAATGAGAGCCACATATGAGGATATTCGTTTAAAATTTTGATAGAACAGTGGAAGTATAATGTCCTCGTAAGTGGATATCAGGCCCTTCCAAAATCTTGTATTTTGGTCTAGACAACCCAAAATGTCATGTCCACATATATGGACGCCAGGTCCTAGGAGGTTAAGGACACTTAAGATGACCTATGTTTTCTTGATAAACCATTAATCTGCCATTTCTTTTTGGTAGTAACTTAAGCTGCTTAATGACACATTCACAAATTTAGGTGAAGATATAAAATCTTTCTTCCCTGTTGAAGATTACATACCTCACCTTCCTCCTCCCAAATAGCACTTACACCCTTTTTTTTTTTTTTTTTTTTTAGAATATTTGGCACACGATTTCTCACAGGATAAACCTAAGAATTGTAGTGTTAAATTGTTACAGTGTTTGAATTATGTGCTTCTCAGTTCAAGATGATGAATCATAAGGTCTAATTCAGTTGTGATAGTGAAGTATTTTAGCCATGGTCTCTTGGTTTGCCTCTTTTTCTACCTCTTGTCATCACATTCTCTCTCGTTCGTTTTTTCCTTCTCTTTCATGCTGACTTACTGAAGGCTGCGTGAATGGCAGAACAACCTTTCAGAGGAGACATGAGTCTAAAAATTCTTAAACATCATCTGTTTGCATTTGTGTGCTTTATAGCCACGCATGTGTCATTGACGCAAAAGTTGGCAATTACTTTTGATATCCTTAATGTTGTATAATGACAACAAAGATAGCAGCTTGTTGTCAAAACTTACTGGAATTTCTACTGATGCTTAATGGAAATGTTGTTTTTGCCCTCTGTGCTGGTTAAAATGTCCCACTGAAAACAGGACAGTACCCTTTAGAGATCCAGCATCTTAAAGGACCTGTTAAGTGCTGACAGTAACAACTGTCCTGTGGTTGCAGGCATACATTAAGAATTTAAGCCAAAGTTAAAACAGTGAAAACAATCAGTCCTATTTTAAAAGGAGTTGCCTAATTACATTGCTAAGTGTCCCAACAGGCTGTAAAATTATTGTTAGTGAGACCTGTTTGTCTCTCTCTCTATCTGTCTTTCTGCATGGTGTTCCGTCCTTGGACCTCGAGAGCTGCAGGTTAAATGGGGAAAAGGTTGTCAACATAGTCAGCTTGAGGCTGGAGGATATATTTAGACTGGAAAGACCAGAGGAAGGCAGGGAGAGACAGACAGGCAACAAGGAGGGAGAAATTCATTTTTGACCCACTTTCTGAAGCTGTTACTACCTGTATATCTTCTGAATCATTTGTATTTGAATCAGTGTTCTGCTTATTTGTGCTGTAATTTATCCATGCCTATTTGTGTATTTGCGGCAACAGTGGCTAATAAGGGTATATGAAATTCAGTTTGAATTAGAGTTCGTTTTTTGTGTCTCTCCCTCCCCACTGTTTAGCACTCAGACATGAGGTGCCGGGTCTAGCGCTCAGCCCCAGTCATGGTGGTGAATGGGGGTAAAAATCTTCGAATAAAACATGCTGGCACATCTCATCCACACCTACCCACCAACCCCCCACCCCAAACGCCCCAACCCCAAACACTCATAAGCCCCACCCCTCTCTTCTTGCCAGCTGAATTAATCTGATACTATTTTTGAAAGACAGTGTTTCTAAGGGATACCTAATGACGCAATGACGTCAATGCAGGTCAATAGCACACTGCTGGAGAAGAGGACCAGGGAGGAGGAGAGAGAGAGAGAGAGAGAGAGGCACAGAGAAATGGAGAGGGGGAGAGAGAAAGGAGTGGAAGAGAGGTGCTTTCAGATCTCGTTGTCGAAACACCCAAGACAGTTCCCAGTGTTTTTACACTGACTGTTTTTCTCCTCCTGAATCATTTATTCATTTTTTATATACTTATTTTTTTTTGAAATTCCAATAACTGCACGAGCTTTCAGTCGGGCTTACCCTGCACCATTCATGCTTTCCGTCCCTGTCTGGAAGTAATTCACACACGCAGACCAACGCACGCCTACGCATAGACAGTAAGAAAAAAAAAAGAGTATTTGGCGTGAGGTGAATCGTGTGGCGCGCCTCCCCGAATGCGTGAAGTCCCCCTGATTTGGCGGGCTATTTCTATAATCAGGCGCACATTTGTAACTCTGTGCTCTTCCCCTCCTGTCCGGCTACCACCGCCACCTTTACATTTCCAAACCCCTCACCCCTCCCCGAGACCATCCATCCAAACCCACCGTTCTTTTGAGCAGGGTCCTTGAATCTTGAATGCAAACACCAAATATTTTACCCTCCGACAACAACAGGGAGAGGACGCGCAACGGACTGACTTTCTCCATCCTGGCGAAGGAGGAGAGACTGTAGGCTGCCCTGTCCCCCTTTCTGCTCAAATCATGTATTCAAACAGAGTTTATAAAGACACAGAAAGCAAGAAATATTGCAGGTAAGTTTTTTCTGTTATTTGTTGCGCGAAACCCAATTCGTGGGCAGCTAGTTAGGGAAGTTTGCAGCCTGACCGTGCTTGGATATTTTGGGACTTAGTCACCCCCATCATAACCGGTTGATCTGAAGACAAAGGTAACAGCATTCTCACGAGACGTTCTGTAGTGGCAGGGAACGCCATCCAAAGTGAGGTTCGCCTTCACTGGGACTCAAAAAAAAAAGACCGCAATGTTATGCAGATCATTTAAGAGGACGTATTCATTGTTGCCTATCCGTTTACATGCTGCTTGTAGTCGTGAATGTTTGCCTGCTAAAGCTTAACCTCACCACTTGTCTTTATTCCCTGCAAAGGGGATACTCAGCGCGACTTTTTTTTAAGGGTCATTGCAGGGGATGCCGTTTGGTGTCTGCGCACTGATAACTTTGGGAACGTTCAGAATAGGGTATTAAAAATAGCAGTGAGACGTTTTTTTTTTTTGTTTTTTTTTGGTTGTGTCTGTGTGTGCATACTGGCAGCAGATGGGATTTTGCAAACACTCAAAGAGAGCGGGCTGCGGTAATGCGTAGGAGTATTCACGTGTTGGGGATCCTCTGCTTCAGGCTGCCTGATCTACTGAGATGCCTAGTAACTACTAAGAGATAGACAGAGAGGGAAACTTTGGGAAAAAACACTTTTTCCCACAAGGCTGTGTTTACATAATCTGTATATATTTATGGATTTTTCTTTTACGGCCTCAACAACGGCGTTCTCCCCCGTCGTGACAAAGAAGTAGAACTGCATGGTAGATGCTCATTCGTGAGTATTAGTTATAAACTTATAGGTTATGCGTCCTTAGTCCTCCACTTGTAAACAACTTTCTGCAGCGGACTTGCGTCAGCCCACACGTGTCGCCAGCTGCCTCGGAGGTACATGCTGTCTTGTTTTCTTTCATGGCCGCGATATAACCGCATTTGTTAGTCCCGTGAGTCTCAAAATGCTACTTGCATTCGCCGGAGCAACATAAGGTGGCGTCGTTATAAAACTCAAGTCTGGGAGGGAAGTTAGAAGATTCAGCAGAACAGGCAGGTTGAGCTGCCCTCACATGGCTCAAACAGCGACTGAGCTGTTCAGCACCACGGAGAGCTCCCTGTTCGTTTACGCACTCACATCCTAAGGTAAATTAGAAACTGTGGTCCAAAATGTTTAATGACGTGAAAATAAACGCATAAGGCTGTTTTATTTTCTATAGTTTGTTATTACTTCTTTGATGCTGTGAAAACGAATATTTTAAAGTTGTGCCAATGCGGAGAGGTTGTTACAGGTTGATGATAAGTTTACCTCGTACAAAAAGCGGTAATCGGAAACTGAATCAGTAAGTATTTTGTGTAACATTTGGCTTCAAGTCAGCACCACTTCACCTACGTTCATTTGTGTACACATTTTGAATATCCTTGACAAAAACTTGCCACAGTTACTCTGTGGTTTCAGACTGTCATAGATCACAGTTCTCTGGATGCCACACCATCGGTGCCAGGACTTTTATTTCTTCTGGTTGCCGTAGATAGTTCTTTATATCCTTGACTTTATGGTTGAACTCGTTGGCATGCGGGGGGGAGGAAATGACTCAACGAAAACTGCTTAGAAGCAGCTAATCGCCTCGAGTGGCTAAAGCCGCTGCACAGTACTGTTCTTTTGCCTTAAAGGTCGTTTAAAAGTGAATCTTTTGTACTTTGTGCAGGTGTGGCCGGTAAAATTGAGAAATCCATTTGACAGACTTGGTGTACAAAGATCTTTGTGTGGTTTTTGCAGAAGGCACGCCTCCTGCCTGTGTCGGAGTAGTTGTGATAGTGAAAGGAACAGAAGGATGAGCAGTACCTTCTCGTTGTGATGTGAACTCGGACAAAAAGTGTGTTGTGTCTTGGTTTTCGCTGGAGTCAGGAGTGCCGTTTTTTTTTAATGTTTTGTTTTTTGTTTTTTTTTTGGAAGGGTGGAGGTGGTGGGGGTAGACAAAGTTTGGGTTAAAATTAAAGGAGGTTCTCTGGTTGGGTTTGTCGACACCACGCGGTGATCACCGTGCACTGCGCTGGCAAACCTTGGCTTCATCTCCCACTGACACTGCTTATTCCTTGATTGAATGATTGTAGACCACTGTATGTGCTCATACGTGCTTGCATGTAGTGTAGCCAATGTTTGTTTTGTGTGAGCTAAATCAGATATTTACTTGCTGTGTCATGTTTTATACTCATACATTTGTGATAAGAGCCAAAGAGACTACAAAATACGCAAAGAATAAAACTCCTTTTTTCATTTTTTGATTACTCGGGGTGCATTTTTGTCATCTCGGTATTCAGGATATCCTAAATCCCTTCTCTGAGCGTGTCCCTATACATGCATTCGCCAGCAGTCACGGACATACAGTTGGCCTACAGGCAGGGATAAAAATAGCACAAACCGATGCGACGGGCGCAGCCCTTTTCTCTTTCAGAGCCGACTTTTCTAGGTAGCTGCCACTCAGTTGGTACTCACTGCCTTCATTTCTAAAACCCTAGCACCATCCACCATAGGCCAGCCCGCCCCATCGGATAAAGTCTCGTGAATGTCCACGCGGCATGAGTGCAGATGGACGGCCTGGTGCGCGTAAAGAGGGTCTTACAGTAAAGATGTTATAGATACAGAAGAGGGCTGGGAGAGAGATTGAGCATACTGTGGAGGGAGGTTTGTTTGTACACCTTTGCACCGACAAGTGTGCGCTCCCGGGGGTTTGTTCCGTGGGCGAGCGGGGTCTGGTGCGTGGGCACGACCGGTGGAAAACAGGAGATTAAGGTTGTGTTTTCCTCTCCTTTGCTGTAGAGATACGGGTGTTTTGCCCGCCAAATGCACTGGATGCTGGGATATAAATTCTCCAAGACCAAAACAGCACCGACACTTGGTGTGTGGGGAGGGGGGGGGAGACATGGGTGGGAGGAGGGTGGCTGGAAAGCCAGATGCTTAGAGGAGGGTTTTCACCAAGAGATAACCTACTCTAAAGCTGCAGTTTCCACGAGTCCATACCATATTACCCACCAGTATATCCTCGTGTTTTATCACTCATATTTTTTCCTTCCACATGGCAAATTTTCGAAGAGAGCTGATGACAGAAAGGCAGCCTTTAATCAGACTCTCCGGGCTGTAAAGTGAGAGAATCTGAACGTGACGTCAATGCCTAGTAACTGACGCAGCCCTTAGAAAAAAGAAAAGAAAAAAAAGGCTTTTTATTTATTATTTTTCGTCTTCTCGTCAGCAAAGCTTAATTATTAAATATAAGAGTGCTATGTCGTATGTCGACTAAAAGAAAAAATAAAATCCTTCAGGGACCGCCGGGCAGTCCGTGCTGATCAGCATTTGGACCTATTTAGCGTTCATGAGTTTCAGCTGCTGAAGTGACACTGGGACGAGAAGATTCTGAAGAGGGCGACAAGACATCAAATATTGTCGATGGTAATGGCAGCGTCGACGAGTTCCAGATTTCAGTTGTTAGGTGCTGAAAGTGGCGTGTTTTAAGGAAGAGACGGACGTGGTGGTGCTGTTGAAGGCACGCTGGGTTGAGAGGGGGGGGAAGGAAAAAAAATCACTGCAATGATGCAACGGAGGGGACTCGGGGATCTTTGCAGAGTTGGAGAAGCAAAATTAATTTCCATTACATGCTCTTCACGTAAAGATCCCAAGCAGTGCCTTTTTTGTGGGTGTTTTTTTTTCTTCTCCTTCCTTGTACTGTGACCTAAAAATAGCATCATAGTTTTGATCGTGCGCCAGAAATAGACAGACGGGTATCACTTGTATAAAAAGGAGGCGATCCTGAGCAAACTTGGACGTGCCACTGTAAGCCTACATAACAACAAATGGAGGACTTAATCTGTTGCATTTCTACCAGACTCTTGTTGCGGCTTCTTCTTTTTTTCCCTCCCTTTACTAAAATCTCAATTCTTGTCTTTCTCTTTCTGCAGTGTCGAACAAGGACGTGACTGCAAACTGGTGAGTGAGACGTTTGCACACACACTTATTTAATTCCGTGTACTTTTTGTTGTGTGGTAATTGCTTGTGCATGCTGCCGAGTGTCTGTGCGGTTTCTATTCCTCCAATTTTGCCTTACACTTTGGCTCATGCACAAAAAATAAAAAATAAAACTTACAAAAAAACAACCCCTTAACTTACGGTCCTACGCATGGATTTTGCTGGCATGCTTTACTAGCCATGTTTGATTGTAGAGCCGAAGCAACCCTTCCTGCAGAGTAGGAATCACCCCTTTTAGTAAATAAGCTAGTGCAAAAACTCCCTTTGTCTATTGGCGCTGTTGAGTCTCTATCACATATTTATTTTATTCCCTCCCATCTCTATGCTTAACCGCGAAAGCGAGGGGAACCCTTCTCTGATGAGCGCTTAAGGACGCCTTTCCCCCCGTCTTCTCCCCCCCCCCCCCCCCTTTTTTTTAAAAAGAGGAATCTTACTGACAGAAAAGCGACGCTGGAAGAGGAAGAGGAGGGAGTGATGTGAAGGAGCTGTTGCTGCAGCAGAGACCAGGCACACCGCATGGGGAAACCCGGGAGCTGTCCAGCAGCAATGGTGCTGAAACCACACCAAGTGGCAGTAGTGGGCTGTTGCTGGTGTGCTTCACTGTATGTGCGTTTGTATGGATGCGTGTGTGTGTTAAGGGGGCTTGTTGGTGTGGATCCCGGCAGCCAGAAGCTTTGTTTACTCCTGTTTGGAAACCAGGAGCTCGTATACTGAGCGAATCATCTGTCCTGGAAAGAGTATTGAAGCACCCCACCTTATCTAAGTTGCCCAAATCTACTAATGAGGGACACTCGCCGCCACCCCCCCCCCCCCCCCCCCCCAAAAAAAAAGATGTTTCTAATACAGTTCCTCCCGCCTGTATAGTTTGAACTGGCTCGACGGATGCCATGGGCAGAGAGAAGGAGAGAAAGAGGTACAGCCGGACTGACTTGGATCAGCTCTTCTCCTGCTGGCGTCAGCCTCGTGATTTCCTGGCGTGCCAGTCAAAATCATAAAGGATATATTCTCGCATCTCGCATCCCTACCAATCCAGCGGTTTGACCTGAAAGAGTTTGCAGTGCTCTTAAGAGCAGTTGCGAAATAGCTGAGGGTTTTCTGTGGGTTTTTTTTTCTTTCTTTCTTTTTGAGAGCTCTTCCCACGATAACTTTTCATCCCGGCGAGGGCTTCTATCAGAGCCATCTACTCCACGACAAATTGTGAAGGAATCAGCCCGTTTTGTTTAAGGTAGCTGTGTTAAATTAGCGAACGGAAAGATCACAACAAGGCTACAGGCGTCTGCACAGCTCTGCAGCCCGACTGGGGACTCGACGAGCGCGCTCACCCCGAGTCTGTGCACGACTTTGGCCAATTTCCTCAGTACATTTGCATTCTGGCTAAAGAGCTACAGTGGATTGAAACGAGCAAACAAACAAAAAAATAACAAAACAGATAAAAATCAACCAGCCACCGGTATTTGTCATACAAAAATCCCGTTCACCTGCGATACACTGCTCCACCTCTCCAAACCCCCCAAAAAGAAATTCTCATCAATTCTGTCGTTCTTCTTCGGGCAAAACCCGCAAATACGCACTCGAGGGACCATATTTTGCTCAATAATTCAACGCCAAGAGTGTAATTTCGGTGAAAAAAACACGGATTCCCGAGTCGTGACTGCTAAAGTGAGTAATGTGCGCGTTGGCTGCGTCAAGAGAGGCAGTCACTGTGCAGTGCAGACGGTGGGGGAGAATCGTGACTGACTGGGTTGCAAATGAAAAGACCACCCAATAAAAAAATATCTACACCGGGAGGAGGGGAGGGTGGGGGTAGGGGTGGGGTAGAGGGCGCATGGCGAGAGGGAAGAGGATAGGAGTCTGGGGTTGGATTTGCACTAACCATTGCCCCCCCCCCCCCCCCCCCCCCCCGACATTCCAAATACCTCCTTTCTCCATAAGCGTGTGATTAGTGTGTGCTTGCTGGGATGCTGGGAGCCAAGTTGAATGCAGACCAGTGTCATCAGTGATAGTGGGGCGGTGAAAATATGAGGGGGGTATACAGTAACTTCCAGGTGCATGGAGTTGAGGGGGTTATGTAGAAAGGGGGGTGGGAAGGGGGTGCACTGAAAGCTGCAACTTAGAAAAAACAAATTAAACATGGAACTTTTCCAGAGAAAAGAGGTAAGTTGTTCTTTTCATTTTATTTGTCCTTCCTCTAAAACGAAGATCATTAAAGATTCTTTCAACTTTTTGTATGTGTGAGGACGAGTGGTTTACGGTCGTGATTAACTCTTTGACTCCTGACGCCATGCTCAGCAACGTGTTGTTGTTTTTGTTAAGTTAAACATTTGTTGCTGTGTGAGCTGTGAACTACTGCAGTGAATCGCATGCCATATGGTTAATGTCATGTTCGCTTCCCACCTGTAAATGACTGAAGGATCGTAGGGACTGAATTTGTTACACGGAGACCCCCGTGTCGGTTTTTGCAGTGGTACCCTCCGGTGAACTCTGTAGGTGACCATGAGTCGCCTCAGATGCTACTTGCTAAGATGTGACGCGATGTAGAGGGCTGTACAAAGCTTGTTCGCACTTGTCCAAAGTCCGGTTGCTATTATTGTTAGCTTTGTTTTTGTACCATATTTTCGTTTGTGTGCATTCCCTCATTATTTTGTATACAGCTTGTAGCTGGCGCGTAAGGAAAGTCCAGGATGCCTTTACTTCTGATGAGGTGAAAATAGCTAATTTCTGTTGTCACGTGTCATGTTTATTATTATCGTCAGCGTTTGATACGTTTGTTATTTATCACACTATAAAACGCGTGGAGCGACGGTTGTTTTCGCAGTCTCGTTAGAGGCTCTGCAAACGCAAAAAGGCTGAAAAATAGAAACTGCTAACACTGACATAGTCGCATCAGAGTCGTAGATCCTAATATAAATGCATATATCCAAAGTATAAACTCTGCCATAGACCACAATTTGGTTAGCCATCTTTTTTTCCTTTCTTTTTTTTTTTTTTTTTTTTCAAAAAGGGGGGTCCCTATATGAGCGAGAAGCCGATTGGCTGATGACGAGGTTTAGTTTGCTCCAATAAGATCCCTCCCTGCTCTCTATTTATTGCCAGCAGTTTACAGCCTTGCTCCCTCCTCACCAAGCGCTCTGGAGCGGCTGCAGAGCGCCAGCGCTTCACTATAGGGAGACACACCACGGACCAGGGAATATAATACAGAGCACACTGACAACAAAACGCATCGATGCACAGCTCCCGTGGATCACACGGGCTTTGCACATCCGAGCGTTTGGATAAAAAATAATTATAGCAAATAGGAGAAAATATGAAAGAAACAGAGTAAGAGGGGAAGGGGAGAGGAGAAAGGATTGGTTGAGAGACGAGAAGGGAGATAGAGGAGGATTTAAACTGGAGGAGTGGGGAATCAGAGCGAAAGGACCTTGGACAGCTCTCAGTTGCAGCAACCGCCTTGGCATCCGGAGACCCCCCTCTTTCCACTGTCTTTCTTTCTTCCATCCTTTCTCTTCCTAATGTGTGTGTGTGTGCGTGTGTCTCTCTCTGTGCGTGTGTGTGTGTGTGTGTGTGTGTGTGTGTGTGTGTGTGTGTGTGTGTGTGTGTGTGTCTGTGTGTGCGTGCGTGCATGTTGGAAGGATACACTCGCCTCGGGTTTCCGAAGGCTGGAGATATAATCAACCGAGTCGGGATGTGAGATAAATTCACGGAAGCAGAGAGCAGAGGTGTCACGGAGTCTCCGTAGGACGGCAGCAGCAGTAGCAGCAGCAGATAATGTCCTTCACGAATCTTTTTGCGGTCTGGGCTTGCTGTTCATAACTATTAATCTGGGAAGCCCTTACCCCAAAAAGCATTTGCGGAGGGCGCAATCGCCGCGCCGAGACACCGACATCAGAAGACAGCACTCTGGAATTTTACAATCTTTCCTTTTAAGGGACTTCTTTTATTTTTTCTACTCAGATTTTCCTTTTGGTTCATATTTGTCTTTATTTACTCTTATCGTTTTTATCATTGCCACGGCTGTGGGGTTTTTGTTATGTTTGTTTTTTCAGCCCTAAGTGTGTCCTTTTTTCGTAGTCAACAGTTTTCTTCTTTGTTAGAAATTGTGTCGAACCTCTGCAGCCACGTCGCACCCAAGTTTTCTTCAAACTCTTGCGTGCCTTTGTGCTCATAAAACAAAATAAATAATACAGTTTTGGTAACAAACATTTCGGCGGACCCCAAACTTCGAGCAGTGTAACATCAAGTCATTATTTCAGCCAAACACACCCAAACCCAACCCCGTCGACCACGCTGAACAAGTGACAGCAGGCCCAGCAGTGCAGAGTGTAAACATGGGGAGACCCTTGCAAGTTGCACGTGTGTGTGTGTGTGTGTGTGTTTTGGAGGGTGTGGTGCTTGGACGTCACTGAACCCCTAACTCCCTTCAAAAAAGAAACTGTGGGAAACATTCAAACACACACACACACACACACACACACACACACACACACACACACACACACACACACACACACACACACACACACACACACACACACACACACACACACACACCTGTAAGCAAAGTGCATATGCAAGGGATTCCCCAACAAGACCATCCAAACTGGCAGATGGAGAGGAATAAGGAACAGCTGCATCCCTGTCTCATACACGTAGTTACTCTGTGTGTGTAGCGTCCGTGAACATTCAAACAGCCTCCTCTTTAACACACACACACACACACACACACACACACACACACACACACACACACACACACACACACACACTGAAAATGCACGTGTCTCCCTCACAGTTTTGTGAATAGTAGTTAATCCACCTCAAGCATCGCCCACCACTGTTCCCCTGTCAACGTTCCCCACAAAGAGCACACAGAGAGCCGGCCACGAACACGTCCTTCCAGTACGAACCAACAGATTACAAAATAAAAAATAAAAAAGATGAAAAAGATCAACTTTAGTCTCGTCAGCTTAGCGATTGGGTCATTATACTACCAACTTCAGTAGCACGAAACTATGGCTCATGAAGCTTCGTGTGAATGCAGTAAGTGGTTTCTGCAGCAAAAGTAGTCATGCCGATGAAAATAAAAGCAAGACATGAGCACCAGCTCTTTCAGAAGACACAGTAAAAAGAACGAAAGGAGATTCAATTCATTTTAGGGCGGAGAAGAAAAAACACGCGACTTTGTGCCCTGTTTCCTCTCTGCTGTCCCATCACAGGTAAAGGGAATGAAAAGTGTGAATGATCAAAATCAAGTGTACTAATGATCCTAATAAATAAACATTTCCGCGTATTTGCAGTACAGATCCACAGAGCAGCAAGTGTAACCCTAGGATGGAAAAAACGGTTGGCTAAATGTGCTGAGTCCCACTCACGCTGACAGGAAAATATAGTTTCAAAAAACGAGGAAAAAAGTGTAGTTCAGGGAACAAAAACGACTTAATCACAAAGCGCTCAGTTGCGGCCCCGTGTCTTTTGGCTAAAAACGCAGAGTTCCCAGAAAAATGAACTGAGATGGGGGTGGGGGGGAGGAAAAAAGTTCGTGACGTACTAGATAACCCACCGTGTAAAAATACATTTCCCAGAACATGTTTCTAATTTCGAGAGTGACGTTTGACCCAACTCTTGAGCAACGCATAGATCTCAACGAGGCACTCTTTAGATAATCCAAATTATCTAAAGAGTGTAAAACATAGAGCAGGGATCAATGAACTGGCAATAAAGTGTAAGAAAGCATAAACACGTATTGAAACGACCACAGAGATTACGTAAAACAAAAAAGCGTGACCTCTGACCCTCGGACTCGCCTTCCGTTTTTCTGCCTTAATAGCCATAATGATAAAAAGCCACACCTGTGTACAAGAATACGGGGCACTGGCTTGTCTCCTGCTTTCTGGGTGGGGATGTGAATGAAAACTTATCTTGGCACCTTTCAAAGGTGGCTTAATTAATGAATATTTACTGCGAGGATTCGCGTCATTTCAGCGCGTAAAAGCGGTTTTCTCAATGGTTTGTGGTGGTGCGTCTGATGATAAGTTGCCCCCCCCGTCCCCAAATCCCCCGTTCACATTATGTCTTCCGTCTGTCCCTTTAGGCCTGCGAACTTTTAGACGATTAAGTCTCACCATGTGCGCTTTGTCCATTTGTCTTGCAGGAGAGAACAATGACAACATGAGTGAAGATGGAAACGGGGTGACTTAGGAGCTCAGGTGGACTTGACTGCTGCTGCTGGAGCCTTCAGCTGGGCGCCGGTGAGAAAAGGTGACCTACGATTTGGATGTATGCACCGAGGATCGACTGAAAGAGGGACCGACCGATCGACCTTCCTTCCTCCCCCTTTCCTCTGTCCTCCCTCACCTTCTCTCTCTCTCTTCTCCATCTTGAGACAGGTAATTGCACGGGCTGAAATGTGTTTGAGGATGACGTCAAACACAAATCACCCTTCAAATTATGTTTTGCGTAAGGCTCGTAATGACAGCTCGGTGCATGTGAGCAAGAGTTGTGTTTGTGTAGGGTCTCGTGCTTCTAGATTTCTATCATTTATATGTTAAAGTTATCATGGAGCTTTAAGTCAAATGGAAAATAATTGCCGTGATCTTGTGATTTATTGAGAAGCTGGAAGTAGCACAATGTAAATTTGCACTATACATCTGCATTGTACTTTGTGTATTAGTGAGTTAGTGGTTTTTCGTGTTTTAGTTTTTGCTTTTTTTCTGTTTAATCTGTCACACGGGTCCGTCGTGCTTTTTAGCTATATCACCTCTATATGTGCAATAGTATGAAAGAAGCCCATGCGCAAGTTTTAGCTGTCAGTCTGATGTTGTAATTGTCGAGTTCACGTGGTTTCAAGAGAACCGATTAGATACTCAGTGGTATTTGTGGTATGGGTTTCACAGTTGGATGTCAAAGTATATGAGGAGCATTTGCTTGTTTGTAATTTCTTTTATTTTTTTTTCTATCATAATCTATATTGGAGTTGGTGTGAGCGTGGGTGTGCTTTAATCCTGTCTATAACTTGCACTGTATCTGGCTCATACTGTATGTTTTTGGCACCAGAAGATGTAAATTCTTACCTGCTATGTCACCTCTCATTGTGAGTCATCATATCGTACACAGTTCAGGCAACACCTTGGCGTCATGTTAGATTTACTTGCCTTTGTGATAACTCTGTAAAGAGGGGGGCAAAAAAGTGTCATCCAGCTTCTGAAAATCCATTGTTATTGTTGAAGTTATTATAAGTTATTATATGTTCCCACTGTAAACTGAAAAATGAGATCAAGTTAAATGTTATGGAGAATACAATCATGTCTGATCATGTGTAATGACTGGTGTTTGCCCTCTGGGTAAATTAGTTCTTCCCCATGGGGAACCTATGGAAAGCTTTATTTTTTCATCTCTGTTATATAACAGATGGTGTATTCAGGTGTTCCACAACTTTTTAGACAGGAAGTGGTAGTTCAAGATTGAGAAATATGCTGTAACTGTCAAAATAATAATATGGCTGTTTAGCAGGTGTAAGTGTGTGTGTGTGAGGATAAAAACCTGAAAATATGATTTTCACACAGCTTAAAGTAGCACAACAATTAGTTTCACAGCGCATTGCAAATTTGAATTTCTTACAGCTGTTTCTTTAGCCTGATATTAGTACAAAATTGTCATAATTTCTTCGTGTTCAGTAAATGATCATGGCTCTGAAAGTTAGGGAATTTCATGTGGGATACGTGTGTGTGTGTGTGTCTGTTTAGTCAGAAAGACATCTTGGTTTTTATTTGAACATATTTTGAAATTTCCATCTCCAGTACTTTTGCCTCCATACAGCAAACCTGTATGAAATAATTTATCATAATAATCTGCAAAATACACTATTTCTTTGGTGGAAAAATGTTGACACATAACACCAAGTCTAGTAAGTTGCTGTTGCAATTTTCTAATGCTGTGACCACAGCAGAACTCCACTTACCAGTAGTTTCCATTTGGGCGGTGTCAGAAATCTCACAGAAAAATCTCAAAAGCAAATACACCTGTGGTGATGATCAGACAGATTTGTGGGAAAATATCTCTATTTGAAATCTAGGCAAACAAACCAGTTAACTGATAACTTATGGCCTCAGAGTTCTCCTCACACCAAATTAGAATAAGGGAACGTCTGAAAAATATAAGCATCATTTTCTCTGAAAATTGGCATGTTCTTTTTCTTATTTTTAATCACACCACAAAACCATTTGATGTCTTAGCTCAGTGTCGTATGATGCTGTTGGGACTGTAGCCGTATCAAACTGTATGCTGACATTGCTTCCCCCCTCTTGTGCACAGAGAATCAGAATAATGTTTCAAACAGTAAATCACCACGATGGAAAAGTAAATTGGTAGGGGTAACAACTGGCAATGAAAAAATGTGATTGTGTTCATGCTGTGGAGTGTAACATAATTTGTCATGTGATTGTCACTGAATGTGTCCATTGTTTTAAAAAAACACAAGCCAAAAATCTCATCGCATTTTAAAAACTGTATACATATCAACTACAGGTCAAAATACACACTCTGCTGTGATCATATACTCATAATTTAATAGTCTACTCACCTTCATAAGAGTCACGTGATATATTTTACCTGAAATGAGTGGTGAGCATTTTTTCCTGACATCATCCCACCTGTGTATGACAAATCACAGCATGTTCCTAAATTTCCTCTTGTAATCTTTTCTGTTGTTAGCTACCAGTGCGGAGCTATATTTAGGGGGATGACGTCATGGTTAAAAGTGAGACCAAAGGGCTTTGAAGACATGTGCTACAAAAAAGAGGGAGTTATGTTAAACTCCGGATGCTAATAACACATCGGGTGTGTGCTTCATTATAGCTTCTCATCAAAAACAGATAATAAGCATTTATCCTTGAGGATTATCCCATGGACAGCAGCATCCATTTGGTTTCAGCAGTCTTGAAAACCACATGTGGATGCACTCAAAATTTATGTGGATTGACTCAATAGGCTAAGCTATCGTTCAGGGCTTTATCACAGACTGCATTTTATTTTTAGTGTAACCTCAATATTTGCCGTCAATCAACTATTTGAAATACAAACACTAAAGGTAGTCATGTAACAGAACTAAACAACAACAAATGGTTTTTTTTTCCATGACTTTTGTTTTTATCCTTCTATCTTTTTTTGCAGGGGGATTCATTCATAATTTTCATCATTCGTTTCGCAAGCAGGAAAAATAACCACGTCCGTTTCATATATCTATCAAATCTGTTTTATTCACAAGCGCTGTAAATGGCAGCACGTTTGTTCTGTCTACCTTATGCTGGACTGAAGCCATATCAATCTCACCTTTGAACATGGATGAGTTGTCTCTGTTTATTTGTGTTTCTGTGGTTAAAGATTGTAGCTTCTCTGAACAAGGCTTGTGCAGCTCCACATTTTCCTTGATGGGAATGTTCATAGTGGAAAGACCAAAATCCCCGAATGACATTAATTGATGCTAATAAAGAGTGTATGCCAAAGCCTTCCACTGTATATTTTCTATCACTGTCTCATAGTTTCTTAGAAAATGGTAAAAACCCAATGAGTGACATGTTTGCACTAAGCGACACACTCCTTCAGGATGAGGAAAGTGGCTACTGTAGTAAAGTTTGAGTCAGTCCTGCAAAGGCATCCCCTATGCGAGGAATATTGCATTTAGCAAAATGGTTTGTGTTTCAGTCTTGAAATGGAAATAGTCACCAAATAAATTTTTTTGCTATTCTATGCCAATTAATATTTGTTTTGGAGAATGAGAATAGATGGTTTACATTGAGTGCTTTTGTCTAGGCTACAGAAGCTTAGTGCTTCTGATACCTTTGATTTTGTTGATGCTATTGTTGATGTTTATTATGGTTATAATAATAAGCATGGATAAAGTTCGAGGGCAATTGCGGCAACACAAAAAGGAACTTTTAATATGAAACAGAAAATGATTCTCAGTCTGCGCAAGCTGTGCGATTTATTGACCTGTCCATCCATCTGTTGGGCTGCTAAGTTTTTTAAGATCACTATGTGAGCAGTGACAACTTCAGTGCATAGTTTATAACGCTTTATTTTAGAACTCAGTCAAATGTAGCACTGATATAAGTCACTAACCTAACCTACTATCCCCAGCTAATGGTTAAATTTGCATCCATTAGAGAGAAAAAAGGTTTCATAGGAATTTTTTATGCTTTCTTAAAAATGACAGGTGTATGTAGTCTTAAAACATGCGCATATGTTTTTACCATGTAACATCCTACAGTTACGTTCCCCACTCAGGAGGTGTAATAGTGCAAGAGACTGCCACGGACATCACTGAACTATCACCATTATGCTACATTAGTGGAAAAACCCCAGATCCTCCTTTAGATACTATTCTAATGGAATTTGGAATTTGAATTAAAAACAGAGCTCCTTAGTTAATACCTTCAAAATCAAATTAAACTTCATTCATTCTAATGCTTATTCATATATTTTTGTACGAGGCATATGGAGTCTTTTTTTGTGTGTGTCACACGTATGATTGTGTTGTGTTGTAGTGGTATTAGACGCAAGTCTTCCACAGCTTTAAAACACTGAGAGCTGACGTGATGAACACTGATCATGTCTTTAAAATACAGTGTGCAGCTGGGGCCTTGGCATATATGTGCATATTACTTTGACATGCATTAAGTGCCATATTCATAAACAGTGACCAAGCACACACCACACGGGAGAGCTTCCTCCCCCAGCAGGGCTGTTCTACCATCCACACAACTCAGGAATGGCTGAGAAAAGCTCAGGGGATTACTTGACCTTCAAACTCCCTAGTCCCAGTCCAGTTGAACAAATGATCGACCCAAAATGACCACAGGACACCCTAAGAACTCTTGTGTTTCTGCCCTGATAAGTCTATTTTGAGTCATCCCATATGTAGAGTATGTTAACATATGTCAGTTACAATTACTGTTGTTGTTGCTGTGACCAAGTCAGTTTTTCTCATAAATTAATCACAAATTAATCAAGGTATCTCCTTCTGTTCTTTGTCAGTCTACTAACATTAATGTAATTCAAAAGTTGTACTTGGCAGATGTATTTGTGCAGATCCAAGTGACCGAGGCGACAGTCTAAACCACTGCGCCACTGAGTCCCAACCAGTTGTGCTGTCAAATCTGCTGCTGGTATCTTTTTTGTTTTTCTTTGAACTATTACTTACAGATAAAATCGGTGTATTTCAGCAAATCCAAAAGGGGGAATTAGCTGTTGTAATAATTAACTCCACAAGAAAATCATAAAAGCACAACTCATCAGAAGCTCGTATTGGCCCCTTTGGTGCAAATAACTTCTTATATGGTTACCATTCTCTTAATTCAGCTTTCTAAAATTTTTGACCACTCTTCCAAAATCCCTTCAGTTGCCAGATGTTTCTTTGAAAGTATTGCTCATTTCAGCAAGATTGAACAAAGAACATAATTGTTGTTGTTTTTTTTAACCTTTTCTATTTTTCCTTTGATGGATGCTTTTGTGTGTTTAGGATCATTATCTCAGTAAAAGCCTCACTTTTGCTTCGACTTTGCTTCAACTTCAACTTTCAGACATCAAGTGCTCTGTGTATTTTGTATGATACAGAATTCATAGATGAGTCAGTGACTGCAAGCTGCTCAGGGACAATGAAACAAATGCAAAGGCATGACTCTGTTGTGTAAAAACCCATATTGACTTCCTTTGTTTAGCTAGAGCACATTAATCCGATTAATCCGGGGCGATCGTGGCTCAAGAGTTGGGAGTTCGTCTTGTAATCGGAAGGTTGCCGGTTCGAGCCCTGGCTTGGACAGTCTCGGTCGTTGTGTCCTTGGGCAAGACACTTCACCCGTTGCCTACTGGTGGTGGTCAGAGGGCCCGGTGGCGCCAGTGTCCGGCAGCCTCGCCTCTGTCAGTGCGCCCCAGGGTGGCTGTGGCTACAATGTAGCTTGCCATCACCAGTGTGTGAATGGGTGGATGACTGGATGTGTAAAGCGCTTTGGGGTCCTTAGGGACTAGTAAGGCGCTATATAAATACAGGCCATTTACCATAATCCAAAAGTAACGGTCTTTGTCTAGATGTTCGTGAGAAAACTAGTTTTATCTGATACACTTTGACACAAATAGTTGCCAAAGATTTAAGTGCAGATCCTGTGATGGAAACTATGGGGCTCTAAGAAAGTCTGCTCTTGAGCTGCATGTGCAGGAGTGGCCGGTCATGAACAAAGTGACAGTCACTGCAGCATTAGCACAGAATTAAATACTGTGCTGGTGTTGGCCAGTCAGTGTTGAGTGTTGAAATTCATTCAGTTTTACTAATTAAATTCAGGTTGTAACTGAACAGTTTATAGCTGCCAGAAGAAGAAAACATTTTTTTTGTAGATCAATCTTATATCAATATGTTGGCTAAAATTCTCTACAAAATCCATTTTTCCCATATATCCAACTGGTGACTTTTTCTCTCTTTTTTGTTGAGAAAAAAGAAAAAAATCCCTGCTTGTCATGCAAAACTAAAAAACAAACAAACAAACAAACAACGAGTCCACCCATGGTGATGGTGATGAACCTTGGCATACTGACAAGTATCTATCTAAGAAAACGTGCATAACAAAGTGATAATAATCCTCCCTTCAAGTGAAATTTCGCTACAGGGCTTAACTTTTTTTTCATGGGTTCACAATTATAGTGTGTTTGATTGTTTGTCCCATTTCATTAATTTTTGCGATGCGTTATCCATTTTTTAGGTAACTATTCATATGAATAAAATGTAAAAATAAATCTAAACTTCAATATTATAAACCTTAAATAGAAGTAGCGTGAGTTTAACGGGGACCTTCAAGAGACAACACAGAAATGAGCCCTTTCTGCATAATTGATGCTTTTGTGTATTTTGTTTGTCTTCTAATAATGGCTGAATATTTTTGTCTGGCTCGCTGCAGTGTGTGTCTCACTGTGTAGAGCAAAGTCTTTTGGTGCTTCTGGAGATCTTGGTGTGATGATGCTGAGAACCGGATGGTTCAGCATTTGAATGGGGAGGAGAAAGTGTGATTTTGGCTCTGTGTGTGTGTGTAATGGGGGGAGTGTATCGTCACCACCACTGCTGGCCGTGACTCACAGCGCACAATGCTTTTCGCTTCTCTCTCGAGCCCTTTATTTATTTTTAGCTGAGCAACGTTTTATACGCCCGAGCTGTAGGCCTGCACACAAGATGAAACACACATGTGATGCAGAACATACATTAATTTATCCACACCAAGATACCACAGTGTGTGTGCATTTTGTACTTCTTTTTTTTTTTGCATTGATATCTGAGCCTGATGAGCTTTGCTGTTAATCACATTACTTGTATGATAATTATTTCAGCCTGTGAACAGACACTGGAGTATGGCTACAATGGATTATCTTGAATATGAAATGAATTCTTCAGATTATAATTGCAGATTGAGTGTATGCATTGATTTGGAAATCTTCAGGTTAAAAGTCTTCTCAATTTCTTACAAACACCAGCCTATATTTAGTTAAAAAGTTTAAGTAGTTGTATTCTGGTTCTCATTAAATTATAGACATTAAATGGCTGTTGTAGCAGAACCCTAAATATGTGGAAGTGTTCAACCTGCACATTACTACATTAGTTGTATGTGGCTGCACACTGGGTTAATGTGCGTGTCTCAATTAAAATGTTACCATTATGTACAGATTAAGTATCTATCTGTAGTAATGTATAAATGTGTGTCAGCATGGAAAGATCATACACAAACCTCAAATTTGTACCTCCGTGCTCTTTAAGTAAATACAGTCAAGTACGTACTCACATATCTGGACATAATAACAATAAAAAAAAAACTTCTGGTCCTTAAATTTAGGCAATTAAACTGGTTCTTAAATAGCGCTCTTCTACTCCACTTGAGCACTCAAAGTACTTTATACAACATGTCTCATTCACCCGTTCACACACGCATTCATAAAAACACTGTTTTTCTACAAGAGCTTTCTAACCTTAACACACATTCACACTCCGATGAACGCATTAGGGAGCAACTCAGGGTTTAGTATCTTGCCCAAGGATACTTTGGCATACAGAGTGGTGCAGCCACCAACAACCAGCCTTCTGATTTGTAGATGATCTGCTGAGCGGCAGCCACTGCATCGACAAACTGTCTCATCTGAGTTGACCAACACATGACATACCACATTATTTCATGTAATTGGCAAAAAAAATTAAGAGAAAAGGTGCATCCTTACCACTACCATCGGAATTAAGACAGTAAGGAGAAGCTTGTAGTGATCTTAGAAAGACTGGAAATACATCAGCAATGAAGGATATTAGAGGAGCAATTGTTGCTTTCTCTCAATCTGGGAGGATTTATCTGGTCATTTTCAAATGATCTGATGTCCATCATTCTGCAGTGAAAAAGATTATTCAGAAGTAGGAAACATTCAGACAGTTGCCAATCTTGCCAAGAGTGTACATCCCAACAAATTCAAGGTCCCAAGGTCAGACTGTGAAATGCTCAGAGAGACTACAAAAAAGCAAGAGCAACATCTCAGTTAGCATTTTAAATGATAAAGTCATGATGGTATACTAAAAAAAAAATGAACAAGTATGCCTTGTTTGGATCTTTTCTCTCTAAAAAAGTGGCTTAGGTTTGCAAAGCAGAATCTAAATAAACCACAAGACTAGAACAATGTCTCTAAGACAGAAGAGACTAAGTGGAGCTGTTTGGCCATAGTACCCAATTAAAACCAAATCAACACAAACACCTCAGATCAACTGTCACGCAGGATGAATGGTTTGGGCTTGTAGTGAGGCCATCTGTCCGATAGCTAAAGTTTAACCAAAACTGGGCCATGCAACAGGACAATGATTCCAAGAACATCAGGTACAACAGAATAGCTGAGAAAAAGAGTATAAAATGCTGCAATGGCCCAGTCAAAGGACAGACCTTAACCTCAGAGCTAGTTGTCGGACACAGAAGTTGACAGTTCCTCTCTGTGTATTTTTGAAGTCCACAACAAAACTGCAAATGCCCTCATGAAAGTGGTCAGAAAGAGAGTTCAGGATAATATTCTAAAGGCATAGGAAACAATACCTTCAGCCTCTGGCTCTACTGAGGAATTTCAGAGATGCGTAAGGAGGCAACCTTGAAGTGGACTTTAGCCAAATTTAGAACAAGTAAATATTGCTAAAGATGGGCAGTAGAGGAACCTCTTAATCACAATCATGTATGTGTTCATTTTCACCACTATATATAAATTCACATATTTTATGATTCCATGTATCTTACAGCAGTACATTATCACAGCACAGCAGAGCACAGTAAAGCTGGTCACTTTTCTGAGGAGGTAGAGGTATCCAGCTTGCCTCCTGCAGTGCATTATTTAAGAGCTCACTATAGCTACTCCTTCTAGTTATAGTAGTGCCTTAAAAAAGTGCATATGCTTATGAAAAATACCATATTTTGGTAGGCAAAACAAAAAATATGTTACAGTCCTATTTGGCTCTACAAACCTTCATATTGCTTTAGTTCCTTATTCCGTATTATGCGAAGTTGCAGAGGTAGGAATTAATTAGATTATGTCAAATTAAAAGCAAAGTAAATTACAAAATGATTCAAAATAAAAATGGCAGCTTTTATGTGGTGTAAGAAGTGTCAGTTTTGGATTAGATAAGTTGCTCTGGATAACCTATATCTCATCATTATCGGTCAATTCCCATATGTGCAGGTAATCAGAATACAGGACAGGTGTGGAAGACCAGTGCCGGTGATTGCATGTGATTACACTGCTGACCATGAATGACATATAAAAGGTTTGAGGGTTTAGGGACATTAGAAAAAGACATATCATCTCATCTGGTAGCTACACCGATGCTACCTGTAACTGTCATCTAGTCCATCCCGTCCCTTATCACCATCCTTTCTACTTTGATCTGATTTACAGTTTCATACTGCTTTCCTTTCTTTTCCTTTTTTTCTCCATGTTTTCAAGTTTTTGCCTGTATCCCTCATCTCTTCTGCTCCTGTTTCCAAGTTTCCATCTCACTTGTGATTCCCCTCTCTCCCCCTTCCCTCTCATCTGTCTCTGTCTCTCCCTCTCTTTATCCTTCTCTCTCATTCACTCCATCTCTCTCAGGGGCCTGAAGTGAGGATTGACAGAGGGGAAATCCTGACTGACTGAAACCCAGCAGATGAGTTCTTCTCTTCTCTTCTCTTCTTTCTTTTTTTTTTTTTTACCTCCCACCCCTTCGCTTTCTGCTCTTCCATTTCTCCACCCTGAATGCCTGCTACTTTGTCTCTCTCGTCTCCTTCACACCCGTGTCCTTCATCTCCTCACCCCGTGCAGCTAATTGTTCCTGATCCAGCCTTGGCTTCTTGGATTAAGGTACATACATACTCCCCCTAAAAACAAAAACAAAAAACAAACAACAAAAAAAGAACATGTTTTTAGTTGTAAGGTCAACGCTGTCATCCTGTTAATCAAAATCAAACATTTTTGTATCATCACCAGATACGTGTCTCAAACAAAGTAACAAACAGACACTAGAAAAAGGAGAGATATTAGGGAATGGACTACATTGACAAATCACACCCTCTTTTTTTGAAAACATTAAAATTATACTCAGGGCTAATTTTTACCAGGTACAACTGTACAACCTAAAGCAATCCAATGCCATAACCTGTTTTACAGAGCTCATTGTTCAGTTAGCAGTGGGGCATTGTTGACTGCCAAGTTTAAACGTGGTAATCTAGTGAAACACGATCATTTTGCCTTTCCATTTATATGTGATTAGAAACTTGTTGTATGTGTGTTTGATGTACATGACCTTTGTCCTGAAAGACTTCTCTATCAGTAAAAACAAATTACAGGCATCTGAACATCGAGGCATGTTTAAAAAACTGGCCACAAGCTGTATGTTACAATATTTAAGACAGTGCATAACTGAACTGTGGTGACAGATGGAATAGCGTTAGGAAAATTCAATATTTGAATTACACAGGTTTACCTCAATGATGGAGATATTACACACTGTGAGCACGTCAGTCCTGTTTGTGAATATGTTATCATGAAATCAGGCCAGTGTTTAAAGATGTGTTACTGTTTTTAAAATGATATGCTTAGCGATCATCATTATGAAAAAACCTCAGATGTCCATCTCATTGGACTTTTACACTTCCTCTGGCCTTCCTTTGTTCAGTAACTTTTATACCTTGACAATACTTTCATAAGAAAGATCCATTATTTTAATCCTTTTAATCCTGTTTTGAAGCTAAACTATTTGTTAAGTTGCTTTTGTTCCTAAACTGAAACAAAATAAGGTGAAAAATATTTATCTCCTGTTTTCTGGTTGGATAACTTTTTGAGGTTGACTTCCAGTTGGAAGTTAACTTGTTTTCTGTATTGAAGTGTCTATGCCAAAGGTCTTTGGTTTTGTACTCTACAATTCAGAGACTAGAAATAAACCATGGTCTTCAAATAGCAGACTGAAATGTGTCATTTAACTAGACACTGAATGAACGCTTTTAGCACACTTTTGATATTTTTTTTAGCAAAACAAACAAGCTTTATTATTTGTCACGTAAAGTATCATGCAGAGTACAATGTGTAGTGAAATGCTCTTGCAGACAGGCTACAGATGTAGCTGTGCCATTCCAGGGCTTTCTGGTTAGCATGAGGGGTCTAGCCAGGACCCTTACTGGGTACTGGGTGGGAATCAAACTTGCGACTCCTGCTCCAAAGATGTGTAGTCTTACCACTACACTATCTAGCATGCATAACTGTAAACTGAATGCATTTTAGTTTTGCACTGTCTGACATATAAACTAATTTTCTATGTCAGTTATATGTCAGTTTATATGTGCATTGATGATGCTATATTTTCTTAAAGAGCTTTAAGAAAAGTAAGACCCTCTCTCTCTCTCTCTCTTTGCTACTAAATCCATGGAAAGTTGAAATTGCCTTAGCATCATGGTTTGATGACATCATAGAAAAACAGCAAAACATTTAACTGACCAAAACATTGGCTTGAAGGGCTGGTTACTCCAGTTTGCTCTGTGTGTATTCACTACAAAGGATTCGTATTTGAACAAGACTGGATTGTAATATGATCTCATCCTATGTATATACACAATCAGAAATCTGCATTTTGTTTTCATCGCTCTTGCTAAATTTCAAATAAAAACAAAAACCCCAAAAAGGTGACACAAGAGGTGATTAAAGTCTAAATATTTTAAATGAGTATTAGGCTACGTTCAGACTGCACGGCGAAAGCGCATCAAATCTGACTTTTTTGACCCTATGTGACCCATATCCGATCATGGTATGACAGTTTGAACAACACAAATCCGATATTTTCAAATCCGACCTAGGTCACTTTCGTATATCGTACCAAATCCGATAGATATCTGATGTTTTAGAAAGCAACTGTTTGAATGGTCATGTCGCATTAAATCCATCTTTTATGTCACTGACACAAGACAGCTGCCAATTATCAGCGCCAGAGAAGACAAACGAGAAAGCATGGTGGCAATTGTTAAAGCACAGGCTCTCTTTTTTCTCTGTGTCCTTCTTTCTCTAATTAATTTGTCAAAATTCTGTCGGTTACGACTGTGCAGACACTGATAGACTGCTGCAACAACACCTACAAGCTCTGTAGCTGCCATTTTTACTTCCGTAAACAGAGTGTGTTGTGTGTGACGTCTTCTTTTGTGCATGCGGCCCGCTTTAAGGGCCATGAACCGTTCACACTAGAGCGCGTTTGCTGTCACATTTTATTTGTAGCGTGAACAACCAGACAAAAAAAATCGGAGTTGATCAAAAAATCGGAATTGAGCATTAAGACCTGCAGTGTGAACGTAGCCTTTGTTTAGCAAGTTTGTACTATGAGAGAGATTGTATTTGAATCTCACAAATTTCTTGCATATGTATATTTCTATTTAATTTTTTTTTCTTTTTTTCGTAGGTGTATCTTATTAGCTCAACTTACAATACCATGGGAGGATAGGCTAGCAATTTTAAACCAGCAAAACAAAGCAAAGTACCTGGACTTGATAGGTGAAGCTGTCATCAAAGGGTGCCATGCAAACATTTTTCCCATTGAAATGGGCTGCTGAGGTCCTATGCAACATCCATACTTTCTGCAAAAGCTCTCCTTGCAACTGAAGCACTTAAAGAAAGTCATTTAGGGAAATAGCCTAACCGCCTTTTGAAGAGTACAGGTTAAGGAGCAAAATGCTATGAACCTGAGATACCTGCTGATGATGCAGAAGGGTCCTCAGCATACAGGAAGCTCCAACAATCCTCCCACCAAGTGACATCAAGGAAATCTTGCTATGGTCTAGCTCCACCATATTTTGTAGCTACAAAGATGTCAGCTTGTAGCAATGCATTGTCAATGTTTATCTCACTTGCATTCTTGTGACCACGGGGAAAGGCCCACTGGCAGTGGGGGAAGACCCACAGACATCTGTGAAAAAACAGAAAACAGCTCAGAAAGGCAGCAGGCAATAGTGTTAGAGTTAGCACTCTGCATGAGTAAACTACAAGTACTAAAGAAAGAGAATAAGGCTAGGCAGATTGGGGGTATTACTCTGCCAGAATGGACAGACCATGTAGCCAAAAACCCGGAAAGCAGCGTAAGAACTACAAAACTAAACTGGGCAAAAGAGGTACGTGAGGTAAAACGAAGTTGCTCCAGCTATGGCAGAATATTTAAGCATCAGACTTCACCAACTGCAGCAATGCAAAGGACCCAGAGGGCAATCTCTGAGTATATGAGTTATGCTTGTCAGTCAGTGGAGGACCTGAGCCAGGAGGCACACCACAGTGCTCTGGCCCTCTGGCAACTCATGTTGCTCAAACAAGGAATGTGAATGGAGAGAGTGTAGTGGTAGAACATGGTGATCTCTTCAGAAACATTCCACTGGTGGAATATCCTTACCAGTTACCAAGGCTAAAGCCACACATCCAGTTTAACATAGCAGGATTTACTATGGACAAAGTGAGACCAGTTGTGAAAAAAGCCCAAGCTTCACCCCTGGTTCACCCCTGGACCATCAGGGACCTCATATAAGATCTACAAGAACTATCCTCAGCTGAAAAGTTTATACAAACCCTTACACACACTCTGGAAAAAGAGGAAAGAGCTCAACCTCTGGACACTTGCTGAGGGCTGCTTTGTACCTAAAGGGAAGATGTCAGTTGGGATTGAAGCGTTTCAAGAGAATTCACTACTGGATGGTGAGGGGGAAATATTCTGGTCCACTGTTGCTAAAAGACTGACATCTTATTTGTTCAATAATGAATACATTGATCTTAGTGCCCAGAAAGCAGGAGTTAGGGTATTCTAGTTGTATGGAGCATGCATCAGTGATTGGCTAGATTAATAAGAAAGCAAAGAGTAACAACACTAAACTCTCTAATGTATGGCTGGATCCAGTGAAAGCATTACCTGAATGTAATCCAACAGCTCGTTCAACCTGCATTAGAGAACTATCTAATACCACCAGAGATAGTGCAGCTTGTAATGTTATACATGAATAGATTGAAGATGAGGTTCGCTGTGGAAAACTTTACCTTTAAGTGACATAGGCTGGAGAAGGGCATCATAGCAGGATGTACAATTTCTGTTGTCCTGTTTGCAATGACTCTACTGCTAGTGGCAGGTGGATAAATGGCCTGTATTTATATAGCGCTTTACTAGTCCCTAAGGACCCCAAAGCGCTTTACACATCCAGTCATCCACCCATTCACACTCACACACTGGTGATGGCAAGCTACATTGTAGCCACAGCCACCCTGGGGCGCACTGACAGAGGCGAGGCTGCCGGACACTGGCGCCACCGGGCCCTCTGACCACCACCAGTAGGCAACGGGTGAAGTGTCTTGCCCAAGGACACAACGACCGAGACTGTCCAAGCCGGGGCTCGAACCGGCAACCTTCCGATTACAAGGCGAACGCCCAACTCTTGAGCCACGATCGCCCTTGAGCCACGATAAGGTAAAGAGTTCCTAAATCAGAGGACAGCACAAGACATCCTGCCTGTCAAGTGTTCTTAGACAATCTAACTGTGATGACTTCATCATTCCAGGGCAACACAGTGGATCCTGAGTGCACTGGAGAAGATGGCAACATGGACATGGGTGGAATTTAAACAGGAGAAATCCAGAAGCATCCTTAATGGAAAATGGGCAAGAAACACTTTCAGTAACCTTCAGAGATTCTAACAACTCAAGAGCAAGGGATCCAATGTCTTGGGAAGAATTATGATAGCTCCCTGAAGGACACCGGCAATCCCAGGGATGCCAAATCTCAGTTAAGTACTTCGCTCAAATCAATTAACAACAGCCTGCTGCTTGACAGTTCAAGGTTTGGTGCTTTCAGTATGACATCATACCCAGACTAGAATGGCTATTCCTACTGTATGCCTTCCCCATGCCACAATTGGAAGCAAAGGAAAGGCTGTGCAGCAAATTTCTGAGAAAATGGTTGGGCATTCTAATTCCCTTTAGCTTGGTAAACCTGTAAAGCACTTAAAAGCCATTACCAGTTTCATCACTGGTGGAAGAATTCAAAGCCACCAAGGCAAGAGCAGTGGGTACACTCCTCCCATCAAAAGACGAGAATGTCCAACAGGCCAACAAATCTATTGGATGCAGCAGGAAGTGGAAGTCACAAGAAGCAGTATTGGAGCCAGAAGCATACTGGAAGCCCCAAGAAATCATCAGTGTGGTCTGTGAAGGTTGCTTGGGTGCAGAGGCAGCAGAAGATGACTGCCGGGTGAAGGCGATGGGGCTTGCATCTCCAGGCTTTTGGATGCAGTGGGACCAAGCACTTGCTGGACTAATGTCCTGGAAAGAACTTCTTACCATGCACCATGGCTGATCTACCAACTCCAAGCAATTTAAAGATCTGGGGGAAGGAGGAAAGCTCATCATGCCTGCAATGTGGCGCAGTACTGTGCACACTGAGCCACATCTTGGGAGGATGTCCAAAAGCACCGGGAGAGAGGACATGACAAGGTTCCAACAGAAATCACCAAATAGGTGGGCTTCCAGAAAGCTATAGCCCACAAGAACCGGGTACCTCCTTGTGTAGCCATCCATTTTCACCTTCAAGGCAACCAGGCTCCCAGGACAAATACAACAGCCACGAAGAGGGGGGAAAAGCTAGTGAACCTGAGATACCTGCTGATGATGCAGAAAGGTTCTCAACATAGAGGAAACTCAAACTATCCTCCCACCAAGGGACACCAAGGAAATCTTCCAATATAACTCCACCATATTTTTGGAGCTCCTACAGTATCAGCTTGTACCAATGCATCTTTGATTTTTATCCAACTTATGTTTCCCCATAGACATGGGGCAACAACAAGCCTTAGAACTCTGGGTCTGTGGACCAGATTGTGTTCTGAGAAGGATGGAATGTATATATAGTATGAAACCAACAGTACAGAACTAGAAAAAATCTGAATAAAAATGTTCTTGGTCTTGCCTTTTTTAATCTAAAAATAATAATTTTGCCAAACAAATGAAAATATTCAATTCTTTCTGGTTGTATCCAACTATTCAAAAACAGACATTAATCTATTAAAAATGTGAGATGAGGTGCTGGTTGTACAGCTGCTGTTATTGTGTATATATTTATTTATATTTATATTTCTTCATACATTCTTATATAGTTCTATATTGTGTATTGTGTATTTTGTTGTACAGTTATTTTATTTTCAACTTTAATTTATATATTTATCTTTATCTTATTCTTCCCAGTTAAATTTACCCTTCATTCTAATTTGTGTTGTACAGTTATTTCATTTTTAACCTTAATTTATATTTTATTCCTTCCTAGTTAAATTTACCCTTTTTAATTTTTCATATTTATTTCCTATCTTATTCATAGCCTTTTCCTTTTTTGTTTTCTTTAGGTCACGAGCAGTTGTCCAAGCATTTCACTACATATCGTACTGTGTATGACTGTGTACGTGACAAATAAAATTTGAATTTGAATTTGGTTCTGTGACTATTCTGCAATCTTCTTTTTTTTCTCAGTTTTAATAAATACCATAATGTTAATCGCAACAATCATCTTTTACAATTTATTTATTTATTTTATTTTTTATAAAATACTAATTATTATTTCAATTATGTGACATGGTGAGTCAGAAAGCTCAAATCATCATACAATCTGCAAGCTTTAAATACAGATTAACACTGGCGGTTGCAGAGGTTATGGCCAGTGTACCGACCATGTGTATGGATGATGTTAATTTCCAACACCCGTCCCTTGATAGGCATTAACTCATGTAACAGTCTGAAATGTATTTTCTATAATACTAGATTAAAGCAAGTACTTACAAAAGAAAAAATAAAACACAGCACACAAACAGAAAGAGTTTTCTATATGAAAGAGTTCGTATAGCTAGCTTTTATTTATTTATTTTTTTAAATTTTTTTATTTTTTTATTTTTTTATTTTTGCCTGTCCCGTTTGGCTCTTTTGCCATCAGAATTATTGTCTAAAGGCAAAGAAAGATGCCCAACGGATTTACTTTACCAAATTGACCATCCCAGCCTTGCCGTAATGGTCCATTTGATTCACCTTTTATTGTTTATTTTATTTTCACTTGCTGAATATGGGACAGACTTGACTGAGGGAAAGAAGGGGAGAAAGAAAGAGGGAAAGAAAAACAGCTGAGAAGAGGGACGGGGGAGAAGGGCAAAAGACACAAACCAACAGAACGGGCAGAGAAAAAAAATGCGTATATCAATCACCTGGATCACCTGTTGAGAAAGAAAAAAGAAAACAAGCAGAAGAAAACAAGAGTAATAGAATAAACAACATCACAATAATATATGGGAATATGACAGTAAATACTAAATATTAAACATTATTGTGCAGCACATAAGATCAACAGAACACAGTGTGCTTTGAGGTAGGAGCCAAAAAGGGTGTAGTTTGTGGGTGTGATCACCCGTGTGTACACCTGTGAGCATGGACGCGCTTGTTTTTTTAAAGGTTCCTTCATGTAATGATCTGCTAGAGGGTGTGGGGGGGCCACAGCCCCGTCCTCCAGGGCATGAAGCAGGTATGGAGGAGATCAAAACTCCAGACATCCAGAGGCCCCCAGAACACAAGAGACCAAGGAAGACCAACAGAGGGGCAGCCGCGCCACTGTCCCAGAAAGAGCTGAGGAGAGTCCCAGATGAGGGCTCACTGAGCAGCCGCGGAGCAGAAGCCAGGGGGAGTTGCAGTGACGCGCCCGTGAGCTCCGCTGGCAGCCAGCTGTGCCTGAGTGACCGAGCCCCAGGCCGAGAGGCCGGGGGCACCCCACCTCCGAAGTGGCCCGAGCGAGCCCCAGGCTCCAGGCCCCGATAAGCGGCCGCCAAGGAGTGAGCCGGTGTGTACCTGGACGCACATCCCCAGACACAAAGAACCACCAACGCACCGATGTCTGAGGGAGTCCGCCACTGGCAGGGGAAGTGGTGGTGGGGGGAGATAGGCCTCCAAACCTTGGAGGGCCTGAGATGTCCCCAGAGAGGTGGCGTCTGACACCCAACCTGACATATAGACACAGACATACAGGCACACACAGATACAAACATCCATTCCCCCCCTCATGCTCTCATATGCACTCACTACACACTCAACCAACGTGGAGACAGACATAAAGAGACGCTGTACACACGATCACACTCCCCAAGCGTACTCTACGAACCGGGTCTAGGTACCCTTGCCCCTGGAGGGGGGAACTGCACCCAGACCCAGGTGGTGTTTCCCTTTTCCCTGCGGTGGGGGGAGGCAGACCACCCCGACTCCGCAGCAGCAGGAAGGCCCCACACTCCAGACCGCAGTCGGACGGCCAACTCCTCCTAGCCCCCCCGCTCCAGCAGGCTGCAGAGAATGGGGGTGAGAGAAGACTCCAAACCTCCCTCCACCCGCTCATTGTAGTGTTGATGCATGTGTGTTCTGAAGTGCATTTAAAACCCAGGAGGGCATGGAGCTACCTGCCAAAGAGCAGCAGGTAAGCGCATAGTCCCTCCTGCTAGCCCTCAATGTCTACGTGTATTTAACATTGAGAGGTGGGCAACGACGCCAGGGGTGAGGTGTACACCCTGATGGTAATTTGGATTCCGTGTATCGTGCCCACCCCCAAGATCCTATATGTATGTGTAATGAGAGTGTGAGTAATGTGAATGTCTAAGTTGTGGGATAAAATTGAGCCAGAGGCAGCCGGAAGGGGGGGGGGGGGTAGCCTCCTCTGCACCCTGGTGACATACCCCTACTCCAAGGCCCTGCATGTGTGGGTGGTTGTGGTGGAGCGGGAAGAGGGAGGCAGCTGGAGATGGGGAGGGAAGGAAGGGAGGGGCAAGTGACCCCTCCCTGGGGCCAGCTCCCCCGCTGACCCCAGTAGGCACCCCCATACTCCACGACCCGCCAGGGAAAGGGGGCCCAGGCCCATCCAGACCGGGGCCCAGTGCAGGAGCGCCTCCCGGCCCCACAGAGCCCGGGACAGTCCACCCAACCCCACCACAGAGAAAACTGCACCCACCCCACCATCCACTCATCTTCCAGACTACATAAGACAAAAAACACCCAGGCTGAGATCTTCCTCCACCTCTCCTGTATCTCCCCCTCCTGCAGAGAGAGTTCCTGAAGAGAGGAAAGCTCCTGCAAGATGTGACAACCTCCCCCAAGATGTGACAACCTCCTCCACCAGTTGAAGAGCCCCCCAGGTGGCTCGACGCACCGGCGGCACCCTGCGCCAGGGCTGGGCCCCCATGCACCCACCCGCCCACAACCCCGGCAACACACCAACCAGGACCCAAGCCCCCGAGGCCCAGCCAGGGCCCCAGCCCAGAGACGGAGCGCCCCCAGAACCTCACGCCCATCCCGGACCCACCCAGGGGCAGCCAGGCTACCAGGTCAGTAACCCACGTCCGTCAGCACAGACCCTCCCCTAACCCCGCTGCACGCAGCCACGAGGAAACAGTCACCTGAGAGCCAACAGAGCCCCTAATTGGCCATGACCGCTACCCCGGGTAGGTATAGCTAGCTTTTAGCTGGGACTTCACTGTTATACAGAAAGTTTTAAGAAGCTGCTTTGAACTGGCAGGTAGCCAGTAGGAAATGCACTTTGTATAAATGAAGTGTCTAACGCTACACTTTCTCCATCATGTATATTTTAGGTGTTAATGACAGTTTACATAAGTCATAAAAGCATTAAATTGTCAGCACTATGTATTTTATGTACAGTCTTAAATAAGTTAAGTAAGTAATAAGTAAGATTCAACTTGGAGTAATTAAAAAAAAATTCAAAATTGAAAATCTTAAGTCATAGAACATGTTATTAGATACACCTTTCTAGTACTGGGTTGGACCCTTTTTACCTTCAAAAATCCTTAATCCTTCATGACATAGACTCAACAAAGTGCTGGAAACATTTCTCAGAAATTTAGTTACATATTGACACGGTGGCATCGCACAGCTGCTGCAGATTTTTCAGCTACACATAGATGATGTGACCCTCCTGTTCCTCGACATCACAGAGGTGCTCAATTAGACTGAGATCTGATGACTGTAGAGGTCATTTGAGTACAGTGAACTCACCATCATGGTCGGGAAAGGCACTTGTTGGGGTTTTCTGCTTCTGCTACTGTAGTCAAGCTGCTTTGCGGTTTGAAATATTGCATGCTCAGAGATCCTCCTCTGCATACGTTGATCATCACGAGTGATCAATTTAGTTACTGTCAGTTTGAAACACTCTGGCCACTCTCCTCCAATCTCTGACATCAACAAGGCATTTTCTGTTTGTCAGTCTGAAATATTGAGATTGAGAGTCCATCTGGCACCAGCAACCATGCCATTTCATTTTTAAAGTCACTTAAATTACCTTTGTTCCCCATTTTGATGCCATTTATTTGGCTGATTAGATAATCGACTTAATGTACAGGTGAACATACTTACCTAACAAAGTGGCTAGTGAGTGTATGTGCAGTGATGAAATCTAAATTCTACCTTGGCCAGGCCTTTGATAGCCTGATTATTGATCGCTGTGACTGTTTTAATTACATATGGTCATGCTTGGGACCAAGAGGGTATACAGCATGAACTATTAAGAACAGTTGCATGAATGAAAGCTACATGAAATTATATGCAGTGTCTTGCAAACAAGTTTGGAGACTTGCCCTAACATTTCTACTTAGCTGTTTTCAGGTAAACCATCCTTATTAGGGAGACCAAAATACCTATAATTCATATCTTTAATTATCACCTTTAATGTGAATGTGTCATGTTATAACTTCCATCTAAACTGTGCAGATTGGTTTCTAAGACACCTCAATGATCAATGTGAACTACCATTACCATATACAAAGCTGAACCATTTATAGAATATAAATAGTTACAACTATCAGATATTAGCTATAAGTTAACTGTTTTTTATATCGAGTCTCCTCAACAACAAAAAAATCACAATAAAAAACATTCATATTTAACTGATGTGTCACTTAACTGGCCTTGTGATCACTTCTGTCTGTCAGGCAATTAATATCTTGTTGTTAAAATATTTTCTCTTTCTTCTTACATATCATAAAAAGATAATGGGCTTCAAAGTGTGTTGCAAGAGACGACTGTTCATTTCTCACACCCTGCCAGCAGTTTTTTTTTTTTTAACCATGACTGTTCTTTATTTGTATGGCTGACGATACTCTGATTTTGAGTTATTGGTAGATTTGTTAGAATATGTTCAAAATGTACAAAAACCCCAAGAGCTATTCATAATAAATATAATACATTTTTATATCTCTATAAATATTCAGTTATTCTGTGATATTTTATCTCTTTGTGAGCTGATGACACTGATTCTGTTTTGTTATTAATTATTATTATTAGCTATTTTACAGATTAAGTAACATCCCTTAAGGATATCGTTCCACTGTGTGCATCTCCCGAAGTCTGCACTTGCCTATTAATATTGTTGTGACTTTTAGAAACTGTATATACAGTGGGGCAAAAAAGTATTTAGTCAGCCACCGATTGTGCAAGTTCCCCCACCGAAAATGATGACAGAGGTCAGTAATTTGCACCAGAGGTACACTTCAACTGTGAGAGACAGAATGTGAAAAAAAAAATCCATGAATCCACATGGTAGGATTTGTAAAGAATTTATTCGTAAATCAGGGTGGAAAATAAGTATTTGGTCAATAACAAAAATACAACTCAATACTTTGTAACATAACCTTTGTTGGCAATAACAGAGGTCAAACGTTTACTATAGGTCTTTACCAGGTTTGCACACACAGTAGCTGGTATTTTGGCCCATTCCTCCATGCAGATCTTCTCGAGAGCAGTGATGTTTTGGGGCTGTCGCCGAGCAACACGGACTTTCAACTCCCGCCACAGATTTTCTATGGGGTTGAGGTCTGGAGACTGGCTAGGCCACTCCAGGACTTTCAAATGCTTCTTACGGAGCCACTCCTTTGTTGCCCGGGCGGTGTGTTTTGGATCATTGTCATGTTGGAAGACCCAGCCTCATTTCATCTTCAAAGTTCTCACTGATGGAAGGAGGTTTTGGCTCAAAATCTCACGATACATGGCCCCATTCATTCTGTCCTTAACACGGATCAGTCGTCCTGTCCCCTTGGCAGAAAAACAGCCCCATAGCATGATGTTTCCACCCCCATGCTTCACAGTAGGTATGGTGTTCTTGGGATGCAACTCAGTATTCTTCTTCCTCCAAACACGACGAGTTGAGTTTATACCAAAAAGTTCTACTTTGGTTTCATCTGACCACATGACATTCTCCCAATCCTCTGCTGTATCATCCATGTGCTCTCTGGCAAACTTCAGACGGGCCTGGACATGCACTGGCTTCAGCAGCGGAACACGTCTGGCACTGCGGGATTTGATTCCCTGCCGTTGTAGTGTGTTACTGATGGTGACCTTTGTTACTTTGGTCCCAGCTCTCTGCAGGTCATTCACCAGGTCCCCCCGTGTGGTTCTGGGATCTTTGCTCACCGTTCTCATGATCATTTTGACCCCACGGGATGAGATCTTGCGTGGAGCCCCAGATCGAGGGAGATTATCAGTGGTCTTGTATGTCTTCCATTTTCTGATGATTGCTCCCACAGTTGATTTTTTCACACCAAGCTGCTTGCCTATTGTAGATTCACTCTTCCCAGTCTGGTGCAGGTCTACAATACTTTTCCTGGTGTCCTTCGAAAGCTCTTTGGTCTTGGCCATGGCGGAGTTTGGAGTCTGACTGTTTGAGGCTGTGGACAGGTGTCTTTTATACAGATGATGAGTTCAAACAGGTGCCATTCATACAGGTAACGAGTGGGGGACAGAAAAGCTTCTTACAGAAGACGTTACAGGTCTGTGAGAGCCAGAGATTTTCCTTGTTTGAGGTGACCAAATACTTATTTTCCACCCTGATTTACGAATAAATTCTTTACAAATCCTACCATGTGAATTCATGGATTTTTTTTTCACATTCTGTCTCTCACAGTTGAAGTGTACCTCTGGTGCAAATTACTGACCTCTGTCATCATTTTAAGTGAGGGAACTTGCACAATCGGTGGCTGACTAAATACTTTTTTGCCCCACTGTAAAAGATGGAGATAGTACTGTGCCATCACCCATTGGTTTTTGGACCCTACAGTTTTAAGACTTTGTTTTATTGTAGCCAGAACTTACCCTTCTGAAACACTGGTTGGAGTGAGATCAGCAAGGTTCAATAGCAATATGTCGTGGTTTTCGGTAGGGAAAGAGACGACACCTTGTAGAGCAAACAACTTCAACCTTTATTTGTCACTTCCGGTACCCAACACCTTTTCACCATAAAACCGGATATACTTAAACAGATAACACCACATCCTCCTTTCTCAGAAAACAACAACTTATTGAAACATTTACTGCGTAAGGGAAACTGTACTTTCGTTACTTCTTAGAACCTATTGCAGAAACATAGCTACTCTATTTTTAACTCGAGAAGCTTTGCTTTATTTAATCTCACAAGTTCAATCTTTGTGGTTTTACGACAACTCTGCCAGCTCTAGTTCTGACAAGACCTGGGACTTCTGTCTTGGGAGTCAGAGTTGTAGACGTCGATAGGTTGGGAGCTGGCAGGGTATTTTCTCTGGGACTGACGGGGGTAGATGGGGTCTGTAACTTTGGTGTGGACTCTGGCAATGGCTGGGGGTGACGTCTATTTCTCCTGATGGCTCCTGAAGGAGTCTCAACCATATAAGAGCGGGGTGTGGAGTGAGAGGAGATGACAGTCCCTTCACGCCTAGTGTCTGTAATCCACACTGGTTGCCCCGGTGCGAATGGAGGAAGTTCAGTCGCCCGATGTCTCCTGTTGTACGCATCACTGTCCCTCGCCCTTCTCTCTCTCGCTTTTGCCAACACTGTATTCTTATTGGGCAGGCTGGGATTGAGTAGGGAAGGAAGCTGGGGAACTGGCGTGCGCAGTCTCCGTCCCATCAGTAGTTGCGCCGGGCTATATCCGTTAGCCAATGGTGTTGCTCTGTAAGCTAGAAGTGCAAGATATGGGTCTTTTGCCTTCTTTAGCAGGTTTTTCATAGTTTGGACATGACGCTCAGCCTCACCATTGCTCTGTGCAAATCTAGGACTGCTTGTTACATGTCTGAACCCATAGGTTGCTGCAAAGTCTTTGAACTGTTGTCCTGAAAACTGAGGTCCGTTGTCAGTGTAGAAAAGCTCTGGAATTCCATGTCTGGAAAAGACAGATTTTAGGTGTACTATAACATCTTCCGATCTGGTGGGGGTAAGTTTGGCTATTTCCACGAATTTCGAGTAGTAGTCCACCAAAAGCACATAGTTGCTGTCATTGAGTGTAAAAAGGTCTGCACCAACTTTTTGCCATGGCCTCTCCGGGAGTTGGCTTGGCATTAAAGGTTGTACTGGGTTAGTACGCTCTTTGATGCAAATGGTGCAGTTTTTCACAAGTTCATTTATTTGCCCACTCAGACCAGGCCACCACACTGCCTCTCTGGCTCTCTCTCTGCATCTAGACATTCCCTGGTGCCCCTCATGTAGGGCACTTAGGACAGAGTGGCGCATAGCAGTGGGGATTACTAGTCTGGTGCCTTTCAGTAGCAGATTGTCATGTACAGTTAAGGTCTCTCTGTGTGGCCAATATGCTTTAATTGGGCCTATGAGATGGCTATATTCTGGCCAGCAGCTCTGACAAAAAGTCATGACCTCTGAACATATGCTGTCGGTTTTTAACTGTTCTTTTACCTGTGTGATGTATGTCGAGGTAGCAGGCATGCATTTGACAATTTCATCCACATAAATATTTGTGTCTTCCAGAAATTCGGCTGTAGCTTTTGAATCAGGGTCTTGGTTAATGGGTGCACGTGACAGTGCATCTGCTGTGAGGAGTGCGTTACCAGGAGTGTGTGAGATGGTGTAGCTGTACCTCATAAGCCTTAGGCGGAATCGTTGGATCCTGGGTGGAAGCTCGGTTAGGGCTTGCTGGCCTAACAGGCTGATGAGTGGCTTGTGGTCAGTCTCTAAGGAGAAGTGTCTCCCGATGAGGAAATCTTTGAATCTTTCACACCCCCATGTTAATCCAAGCGCCTCCTTCTCCACCTGTGCATACCTCTGTTCTGTTTCCGTTAAAGAACGAGACGCATATGCAACAGGTCTCCATTGCTCTCCCTCTTTTTGAAATAGGACTGCTCCCAGTCCATAGGAGGAAGCATCTGCAGACAGTTTTAACTCTTTGTTTGGGTCATAGAGTGCAAGAATGGGATTGACGTCAGATCGCCTTTCAGCTGCTTGAATGCTTTTTGCTGTGCGCAGCTCCAAACCCACTGATTTTTCTTCGAGAGCAGGTCTCTCAGGGGCTTATCTTTTTCAGCAAGTCCTGGGTTAAATTTGCCTAATTGGTTTACCATCCCAAGAAAGCTGCGCATTTCACTGACGTTTGATGGCTCTTTCATTTCTGAGATTGCTCTAATTTTGTCTGGGTCAGGCTGCACTCCTTCCGCAGACAAGATGTGTCCAAGAAACTTCACTTCCTGTTTGCTCAGCTCACATTTCTGCATGTTTAGTGTGACGCCGGCCTCTTGAAGTTTACTGAGCACTGTGTGCAGTCTGGCATTGTGCTCCTGCTGATCCTGTCCCCAAATGAGAATATCATCCATGTGACAGACCACGCCTGGCAGCCCATTAAGGATTACTGACATTCTACGCTGAAAATGTTCTGGGGCAGACGCTATTCCAAAAGGAAGTCTGTTGAAGTAGAAGCGCCCAAAGCGTGTAATGAATGTCGTGTAGTGTGCTGACTCTGGTGACAATGGAACCTGCCAGAAGCCTCTGTTTGCGTCCAACTTGCTGAAGACTTTAGCTCCCGCCAGAGAACCTAGAGTCTGTTCAACCGAAGGCAGGATGTACTTTTCTCTGCACACTGCTTCGTTGAGGTGGGTGAGGTCGACACAAATACGTACTGAGTCGTTTTTTGCTGGCACCGGGACCATTCCTGCGCACCACTCCGTTGGTTCTTCTACTCTGCTGATTACTCCCATGGACTCCATTCTTTCCAGTTCCTGTTTCACTTTTCCTAACAGTGGAATGGGGACCCGTCTCGGTGTGGCCAGGGAAAAAGGCACAGCCTCAGGCTTCAACTTAATTGAATAAGGTTGTTGCATTAAGCCTAAACCCTGACACAGTTTCGGGTATTTTTCGTGCAGCACATTCATGTCAATACTGTCGGCTCTACACACTAGGTTCAGCTTGACACTCGCCGGCCTGCTTAACAGTGCTACGTGCAAATGTATGATAATGTACACATTTTCCTGTATTCCCTGTTCACCTTTGCAAAGTGTTTCTCTGCTCATACCCAACACGTCAAGTGGGGAACCACTCGGACCAAACAACGATCTATCTGGTTTGCATAACCCTGTCTCGTTCTGGTTTATGCTGTAAAACGTCTGGGCAGGGATAACAGATACGTCAGCTCCTGTGTCTATCTTAAATCTGACCTTGTGGTTTCTGATAGTGAGATCTGCATACCAAGGATCTGAGCCTACGTCTACAGAACCAAGAAACACGGGTGTAACATCGCTTTCTTCGGCTTCTATCACATGCACAGATTTAACAGATTTACACACTTTACTGAAATGACCTCTTTTACCACATGAGTGACAAAATACATCTTTCGCTCGGCATTGATCTTTACCATGTGCAGGGGTTTTCCCACACCTGTAGCATGATCTCCCATTAGATGTTTTGTCCTTTGATGTGTATTTGCGATCTCCACGGGGTCTGAACGTTGAATGCCTTTGTTCCTTGTGCTTAGCTGACACAGCGTCTATTTCCATTTTATTTTCCCCTCTGATGTCCGACTGCTGCTTCTTGATGGCTTCCGACTGCCTGGCTTGGTTAACCGCTTTCTCTAACGTCAAATCTTTGTCCATTTGAGGTCTCTCCGCTAGGCTGATGTCCTTCAGACCCACGACGAGGCGATCTCTTATTAACTCATCGTGCAGCGCACCATAACTGCAGTTTTCCGCTAAAGCGTAAAGTGCAGTGACAAACGAGTCTACAGTTTCATTAGCTTGCTGTGTTCTCTGATTAAAGCGGGCTCTCTCGTAGATAATGTTTTTTCTGGGAACAAAGTACATCTCCAAAGTGTCTCTTACTGCTTGATACTGCTGTCTCTGTATGTCAGATAATGCTTGTCCTCGGAGGATATCATCTGCTTCATCCCCCATGCAGTAGATGAGAGTGTTCACCTGGTTAGCCTCGGAGCTAAGGTGTAGGTTGCTTGCGAGTCGAAATCTTTCAAACCTCCTTATCCATTTTTCCCAATGCTGTGGCTTCGAGAAATCGAACAGCTCGGGGGGCTGGATGGTGAAAGTGGCATTCGGGGGTAGGTTGGCGTTAGCATTGTAGCCGCCGTTAGCTCGCTGGTGGGGCGGTGGCGTGCGAGGCCGCGTAACTGTTGCGCTAGCTCCCGCTTCTTCGTCCGACATCTTTCGTCTCGAGAAAACTCTTTATCACTCCCAAAGTCGCTTGCTGTCACTCCCCGATGATAAGGCACTTACATCCATCCCACTCCTGACACCATGTCGTGGTTTTCGGTAGGGAAAGAGACGACACCTTGTAGAGCAAACAACTTCGACCTTTATTTGTCACTTCCGGTACCCAACACCTTTTCACCATAAAACCGGATATACTTAAACAGATAACACCACACAATACATTCATTGAAAATATGAGTTTAATGCAGAGGCACACAAGTCTGCCAATTAGTGCGAAGTAACAATGTAGCAAAATGCAAGTGTTTCATTCAATAAAAGTGAAGCATAAACTTCTTGTACAGGCTTTACTACTCAGCAAGCCATTTTATTTTTTTTAAGAAAGTTTCCATTAAAAATCCTCTAAAGGGTCCCATCACAATCATCACAGAGGTCCAGTTCAATGACCCATGGACCTACAGCTGTGTGTTAGCAACTTATCAATTAAAGGAGGTACACCCATAAATTTGAGTCCTAATTGTGTCTGTGCTACTATGCTATAAACAGACTTTTTTTTCCCATGGGAGTCTGTGAGGGCTGACTTGAATTGGAAGGCAGCTTCAAGTGAAGACTCAAACAACTGCAGATTTTGGCGCTTTTCTGTTGGCCTCATCTTTTTGTGCCACAGGTTGCTATTTTGTCTTAAGTGAGGATGAGGATGAAATTCTGGGACTGTAATCTGTAAATGTCAAAAGTTACACACGCTCCAGTATTAGAGGTGTTCTCTTTGCTGTGATATGTTTGTGGCTTTGGTGCTGAAATTGTTTTGTTTTTTTTAAACATTTTTATTCTCTTCATGTTAGAATGCTAAAATAGTTTTTAAATTACTCATGGATCTAAAATATAACATTTAATAAAAATATTTGCCTTCTTTTACCTTTGTTGACTTACAAAAATAGAGGTAATCAGGTGTGCTATTGTTTTGAGTTCTGTGGTTGAACTTTTGGTTTGAGCTGTCTAAAATTTACTGTTCCATCAAAGCATTATGAGTAAATCCACAAAGTGTTTGGTTTTCTAAATTTGTCAATCGTATGCAGTACTTTGGATGCTATGGCAACCATCCAGCTGTTTCAGCTTCCCTACTGATGTCATCCACACTTTTACATGGTTATGCCACTTGAGCCTTGAAAGACAAGACAAGCTTTTACACTTACAAATATTACATTATCATTATTTTGCAACTCTACTGAGACTTTTCCTCCCCTTGTCATAAGCTTTTTCATTATGTATTGAGTCTGGAGTAGTAAGATTTCATTTGTTATATGGTTTAATATGAGTTGAAATGAGAAGTCCAAACACGCTGTCATGTTTTTATCTCTTTAACACAATTTCTAATTACTGTAAATGCGCTTCATGCTGATTCACTTTTCAAGTATTGTTTCATAGAGTTATATGACATTGTGAGAGTTCTCAGGTTATTTTCCCGGGCTATGTGTGGGTATCGATACTATCTTCTTCAGCTGAGGTGTGTAAATCTCCTGTCATCTGACTCACAGGTGGAACTATTAAGGGACTAATAGTGGGACTATTTCCTGTGTTTTGATTTCCTGTTTAGAGTGTTGCACAAATTTTAAATCCACAGTATTCCCTGATCAGGATAGTTTAAGGATTAAATGTAATCCCAGGAAGTTGATTCTCTTCACGCGGACGCAGCATTTTCAGTTGCAGAAACGTTTTGCCAAGTGACCTCTTCAGTCTCAGCTGACTGCAGGTTTTCCCAACCTGACCAACAGTATATTTGCAAAATGACTGAAACTAGCAGACTGACTAACAATGGGCCGTGAGCTCAGTGAAACTGAAACTGTCATGATGTCCAAAACATCATGACCACTGATCAATGGCCATGAGTGCCATTCGCAGAGTTGGGGAATGGCTGTAGTTCCAGCATTGTAAGATGGTGAACTCAACTGAACTCTTTCAGGAATGGTTGTTCTCTTTTCCCGTTTTAGCATCTTACAATGCTGCACACCCATTCCCTAATTACCCCCCTTCATGACATTTTGTATATTAACGATCATGAAACAGAACTCACAGCCCATTAGTAGGCAATGGTGTTAGTTTTGGTCATTATGCCAATATACTTTTTATAAGGCTGGAGAAAGCTGCAGTCAGCTGCGACTGAAGAAGCCTCTTGGATGAGTGACGAAATGGTTTCGCCACTGAAACTGCGGCGTCCAGATGAGCAGAATCAATTTTCTGTGATTTCCTTACCTGGATGATTGAGTGTGAATCAAGACCTTGGCTGTAATATTGTGTCTTTAGTTTAGGCTATAACCTTCAAGCCCCTTCTCACACATGTACGATACCTGCGTATGCAAACACCTCACATGATCATGTAAAGTTATGCCAGGTACTTGTTTCAGTAAGCATAAGGGGTACCCAAGATATGTGTTTGATTAGTCTATGTTAATGTATGTCCCAGTTAGAGTACATAAATAACATGCTCCTCATATGAAGCAGCTCTCTTGCTCAAATCCTTGATCATCATGGCACAGACTCTTGGTCAGCATTTGCTTTCTTACAGCTAACAAGCAAAAGAAAAACACCCTTTTCTGGAAAATAAAAACAACTCCTTTTTTGGATTAGGCTCATCTAAAAAATGTGGAAAATACTCTTGTTGTTTTTTTACAGCTGATTATTTTGATAAAAGAAGGGCAATTTGAGCCTTTGTTACCTTTGAGAACCATGATAAAACTATTAATTTGACAGTAATGTCTATTAAATTTAAGGTTGTTTGGTATAAAGTTGGCATATTTTTAAAAAGACGTGTGGCTCTGTGTAGACATTTATCCATGTAATAGTAAAGGACAAAAAGGCACAGTTTAGATCACCTCGCCTGCATGTCCTGTAGCCGCCTTTCCACCACCTTGTTCCACCCTTCTGTCTGGTTAGGGGAGCACTGAGCGACACTTTTACTGACAATGTATTTGACTTTGAATCTGAGGCTTTTATCTGTTGTCTAGCCTCACCTAACCAACACAGATCTGCTTTTTTTGTCAAGTGAGTCAAAAAAATTGCTTGTCCAAATAGGTGGTCATGAAAAGTGATTCAGCAAAGTAGGAAGGAGGGAGGAACACATGCACTCAGACAAAAACACACACACACACACACACACACACACACACACACACACACACACACCAGTGCATGTCCGGACGTCAACAGCACTCTGAGGGTGTCTCTGTGGCTTCATAGACAGAGATGAATAAAGCATCACAGCATACAATCCATTTAATTCTCACACAGACGCACGCAAATGCACAAATATAAATAGACAAAATTTCACATCCGAGCCTTTCTTCCTCTAACCCATGCAAACACTTACGTCAGCGGGTTAAATTATTCCTTGAAATATTTCACTGATGCTGTCCCATCAATGGGCATACATGCACATGCACATGCACACATGCATATGTACAGACAGGAGCTATTAATGGTTTTCCTGTTTTGCAGCTGTTACTTTGAGGACTGAACTGTCGATGAGACAAAACAACTTTTAATAGAGTAACTTCACTTTACTTTTTAATTTAGTCAGTTCAAACTATAAAGTCAAACTATAGCTTAGTCTCATACCTCAACTTTATTTAAATAAATATTTCTTTTCTCTTTTTTCTTTTTTCCAAAACAGGAGATGTTCACGAACAAGTTGAATCAGACGTGATAACAAACTGTTCCTCACTTTGTCTTCACAGTTAATGGATGACGGTAAACACACACACACACACACACACACACACACACACACACACACACACACACACACACACACACACACACACACACACACTACTCTCTCGCAAGTGTTTGCATATGTCAGGAATACACAATTTCACAAGTAAATTCTCACTCGTATACTGATGCTTTTGTACAGTTACTGACTCACTCTCACACTCTCTCTTCCACTTGATCTCTCGTCATCATCCCTCTCACTGCACGCACACACACACACACACACACACACACACACACACACACACACACACACATTTATTAATAAATCTGCTGAAGTACTATCTTGTTTATTTTTTCCCAACATGTAACGTAGTCTAAAACAGTAACAGTGAACAAGCGGACTTTTAACATTATCATTCATTCATGAACACAGGTATGCACAAATAACCATGTTTAAAAAAAACTAAATATTATCATTTGCTTTTAATCATAAATAATTAAATATCTTATTTTAATTAAATCACACTGTCATATTATTTCAGTCAGTATTTATTTGGTTTTGTAACATGGGGCGATGAAATTATTATTTAAATTATTTTTTTAGTGATTATCATATAAAAAATAAATAAATAAAAATTTAACCGTGTTCTAACTACCAAATAACATTATTTTGGAATTTGTGGAAAAAGCAATTTAGGTCTGATGCAACTTAAAGAAGCAGCATGTGAGTGTGAAGAGAAACACTAATCAGAGAGTTTTACAATAATGCAGATGTTAAACCATTTTGTGAAAGTAGTGATCCCTTATAGCTTACGGCTTTGAAAAATTCAAAGATTTAATTTTTATGAAATTAAAAGTTAAATAAAAGTGTTTGAGGTAAGGATAAGAAAAAAGATTAAGCAGTGTGTGTGTGTGTGTGTGTGTATGTGTGTGTGTGTATGTGGCTGAAGGTGGGGGTGGATCATTTTAAACCACATGTAGCCAAATAAATACGCTTTTTAAAATGTATGCTTGTATTTTCTCATAACTATAACTTCTCTTCTTACAAACAAGAAAGCACAGATGCAGACAAACATGACAAAATATGTAGCTGCTGTTTTATTGTTTAATCTTTCTATTAATAACAACTCATCCAGAAACTACAGTCCTTTCATCAACTGTTTCAGATCCATTGTATTGTAATTCATGTGTTGTCTGATGTATTTAACATTTTGAATGTGAGTTTACTTATATACTGAGTCCACATGAGGCCTTTTCCTTCAGAGACTACAAAATTATATTTGCCTCAAAAAACACTATCAGTAGCTACAGCAACACACAGAATATTTCATTAAAACTCCCTCACTGACACTTGCAACAAAAATTAGAGGCTCCTGACTGAGTTTTCTTCTGGGTACATTTTATCTCAAAACTTAAAGGACTAATGCATAAAAACAACATATGACTTTTTCTTATAGTTATAATGGTTCTAAAAAATATTTGGGAAGAGAAAAAAAAACAGAACTAGAAATTGCTGCAATTTTTTAACATTTAAGACATTTTGAACTTTGCCTTTTCATGGGTTTTACCACGTGTGCACCACGTATCAAAATGTATAATTAGTCAAGGTAAACCTAGAAGAAAATATAGAACTTTAAGGTGAATTTATTAGCAGCAAATCTTAATCTTTGATTTTAAGTTTTGTTTGGGCAGGATAATTTCTGCTCTTGTAGCAGGTTATGTCCTCCATTACTGTAAATGTTGCTTTGTGGGACACATAATTTTTTCAGTAGTAGGCCCAAGAGCAGGCAACAGAGACAGTTAATATACATTCAAGATTTATTGGAAATTCACTTACCTGCCACCGCACAGATGTAACCAGCATTATTTGTTCTGGAGGTATAAGTTCAGCTGGAACAATGTGAAAGATTTTAAAAGCCATTAGTGTCATATCAGGAAACAAAGGCCACAGGCCTTAGCCAAACAAATTTAGGATCAATTCTTGTAAAATTTTTATAAATAATATGTCTGAACGACATAAAAATATTATTCTCTGAAACATTCAATTTGAAATAATTCACAGTCTAACTTTAAATGAGGCCTCGACTAAAGTTCAATCAAAGCCTAAAAATTATGTGCATTGAAATCCTATGGAGCTAAAGAATGAGGCACCACGAGGCTCACTGATCGCTAACTCTCAAAATGTTCCTGTCTTGAGCCTCTTGAGGAACGTGTTAACATATGAGAGGTACAGGTTAATGTAGAAGCAACAAAGTAAATATATGGGAAAAATAATTTTGAGAAAAGTATTGTTTTAAGGAGGACTTGACCTACCTTGATCACTTTTCACTCAGATAATAACACAAGACCTTACTGCAATACGATGATTTCAGTATATTTAAATGTTTTCTTTATTCTAAACATTTAGAGTTAATACAGATTGGTTTGTGTTTTATGTAGAAGACTGTAATTGCAATCTAGAAGAAGACTCACCGTTAGACTGAAGGAATTTAGAGGATTTAGAGAAAAGGGTAACTGTGCACATACTGTGGGGTGAATATCGAGACATACACCTAGACTGACTATGAAATTTAACATCTTCAAGGTCACTTGTGTAAAGTCGCAGTTAAAACCAAAAATATATTTTTCTCAATTATATCTAGGAGTCTTAATCTTCCTAAATCAGTTTTACAATAGTTTTATTGAAATTACTTACATTTTTAATAAACTTTGAGAATGACCGATTGCATAGTGGCAAATACATATACAGGCACACACACACACAAAAACACACACATAAATCAGTTTATAAATTTTGTTAATAAATTTATTTAGTAAACACAAGTAGTAACTAGTAACAGAAATGAAGGTTTAGATAAGCAGTTCATGAAGGTTCTCACTAAATTTAGACTCACCCACTGAGGGGAAAATTGTATTATTCAATTACTGCGTGTATCTAAACGGTAGACAGAAAAGTGGTCAACAGGAGACCAAATAAGAGTAGTTATAGCAGCAAATTATATGTGAACCTAACTCCAGCTTCCTGCGTACACTTTACAGATTTGCCCATTAAAGACAGCCCTTTTTACAGGAAAATCTGAAAAACAAACTGTTTTTTTTTCCTTTTTTGCTCTGAAACAGCATGCTATTTGAAGTTTATGCAGTCACCTTTGAAAGAGTTTTATAACCACAGAGGTCAACAAGGATTCTCGGTTCAAAACCAGCAGTAAACATTAAAACATGGTTGTGTTGTCCACAGGGAAGAGTAAAACTTAAATCTACACGATGTAGTTCTTCTCAAAGCCAGGTATGCATACACTCATTACAGCTTGAAAGAGAAAGAAATACAAAAATATTGTCACATTTTACACCAAGCTTTTTTGATTAAATGATTTTTTGCACAGAATGTTACAATTACCTCACTAATAGACATTTATTTGTGTATAAAAACAACATAATTTTGATTGAAAATCATTAAAAAAAAGCTTGAGCTGACAAACTGCATCACAGTTTCACTAAGCCTAGAGCAAACAAGCAGTGAGTCAGCATAGGAAATAATGGTGTAAGTAATATAAATTAAAATATATTTTAAAAAACCCCAACTCTTTTCAACTTATCGGATCTTTATAACATATGAGGATCATAGTACGAGCAGTGTGACTTGAATTGTCCAGACATGTACAGTATTCTTAATCTGCTGTCTTAATTTGCCATTAGGATGTGAGTCAGACAATATCAGGAAGATTTAAGGTCTTACTTCAGGAAAAAGGGCTGGGAATTTGATCTCCAAGATCATCATTACTCCTTTTAGTCATTTTAGCTAAAATGCATAACTAAAATCAGTATAATTTTATTTAGTCTAAGTTGTAAGGAAGTTAATGGATCAAATCTATTTTTTTTTTCACAGTTTGCTCTCATACCTATACTGTTGATGGTCTGCAATAGCATTTTAACATATATTTGGAATTTGATTCTTGGATGGGTCTAAGGTGCACACAAGCAAAGAAGAAATCAACAGTGTCACCAAAAAGCTCATTAAAATCTTTACAGGTTCCTACAAAAGTTCAGCTTACAGATCATAGCAATGAGACAAGAACATAAAAAGCACTGCACGTACTTCTACACTATGAAAGAAAATGCAGAAATGATTCTGTAAGTATACAGATGATCTTTTCTCAGCCTGAGATGACTCAGACAAAACTAAATAACTTTTTTCTTTCTCTCTGTCACAAGCCTGTACAATCTTAAACGGTGTCCACATACTATGTGCGGATGCCTCTGATCTGGAGCTGCCTGTTTTTTGTTTGTTTTTCTTATTGTTCTTTTAAGAGGAAGCTACTTGTGGATGTTGTGGGCACATATTTCCTTTGATTTTACTCACGAGTGTATATTGTGTTAAACTGTACAAAGTGTCCAAAATGTGCTTCTTGGGTATTCGTCACATTGTCAGGACACTTTAATTGATAAAAAGTCAAAATGGTGCATTTAAAATAGCGCAAACATCTTGGTGGCCATGTTTACTATTTCCTCTAGTTTAAGATAAAAATCTATTAGTAAAACATATAATTTCTTTTAGTTGGTTAACAACAGTGCTGACCCTAATCCAACAGTCCACACTGGCTGCTATATTGTTTATGGGATGTGTTAGAAATTTAAATTTATACTTTAAATTTGAAGCTCGGACAGGATTAAGATGAAAGCAGACAAGAAGGAAAACGACAATGGGACAAAGTTATACTTGCAAAGCCTAAAAATGTTTTGAGATTCTAATAAAAAGTTCATGTCACAGATCAAAACAAGAGAAAATGTATATGCTGGACAATGTATTTTTTTAAATAAACGAGTACAAATGCATACAGTTGAGTACAAATAATCTTACAAATAATTTTACTTAGAAAAGGCAATTTTCCTTCACTTCTATATCTTCGTCACTTTGGTGGAAAGTACAATTATGTTCACCTGCTCCGCTTTTCCTGTTATTTTCATTTCAAGAGGTCAGAGCTAAGCTTGTAAACTAACGAGTTTTAATGGACTCTTGTGTGCTTAGAGACTTCTGAGTGGTTTTGTCTGCTTACTTGGAAAAAGATTTCTTTGCTTTTATTGACAGGTAACATTCAATTGTTCAGTGAACTTGTAAACAAACTTCTTCTCATCACACTATCAGGAAACTCTTTAATTTGTCGAAAGTCAAAAAATAAAATATAAAATAAAATATAACATTTATAGATAAACTGGAACAACTATGATTGCCTTTAATTGGAAGTAAATTTTAGAAACTTAATTGATCAAATTCCCAGTCTTCCCAAGCACGTTTGCTCCACTATGCTCTCTCCACAGGACAGAGCAGATGTCCATTTACACTAAACGTCCACTCATGTGGCTTGTCGTAATGTAAATAATATAGAAAGAGTAATTTTAGGGTCACCAGATGTGTAGTTACCAAAGCTTTATACCTGTAGACCTTCTCACAGGTATGAACACTGAGTTGCTGGGACACAAAAGCTAATTTACACATTATAATGATGATACAGGAACAAGAGAATTTGAAGATACTTGCACAATGAATTTATTTAAACAAAAGAGTACAAAAAATGTAAAATACAAAAACTGATTCTTAAAAAGAATCTTCTCAGGCTGACCTGATTCAAAGAATACAAGGGTACGTTTTAAAAAGTGTATTTACTTTGGCTACGTGTGGTTTAAAATGATCCTCCAGCCACACACACACACGCACAAACGCACACACACGAAATGCTGCCTTTCCATTTTCCATTTATCACTCATAAAATCTCAAACGTCATATGTGGAAATGTCCCTGCCCTGCAGCTGCTCTCTGTTTGTTCTTGTTCTTGTTGTTTTTCTTTTCTTTTCTTGTTTTTCATACGTTTCCTTCCTTTGGATGTTTTTAGCACTACTTTACTTCGTAAACAAGGTAATTTACTCAGGGCATAAATGTGAGTTCTTATGTACTGAGGGTTTGACACTGGTTGCCTCAAGCCCACCTGATTATGGTGAGTTATGAACTTTTTTGAGTGTCAAAAAGAAAAAAGATTTTTCAAATAACTTAAATATTCTGTCTGTCAAACTAAGACATATATTTATTTTTCTGTCTAATTTAGCTTCTACTTTTCCTTAATTCAGTTTAATGTAGAACTTGGACAGGAGAGAGAAAACCAAAAAAATAAAACTGAGTAACCAACCTTTTTTGTGTTTAGAACCATTGGTTTTAGTTTCATGTAGTCATTCAGTGTAGTTATTGGTTGTAGTCTGAACACAGCAGCAGTGATAAACAGGGTGCATGAATGATGACGTATATACATTCTTTTAGCTCATTTATTTTTCTTGTGTAAATGCAGTTTTTCCTGTTTTGATGATGATGTTTTGATGCATTTAGTCTTTTTTGTACTGTCTCCCTGACATGAAAATTCAAGTACAGTGTAGCTCTAGAAAAATAAACAGGATCAGCTGATCATCACAGATCACCCAAGAGCCTCCCCACAAGGTTTTAGGATACTAATGTGCAGGTTTAATTTTATGACTAACCTGGTTAGATTCTTCCAGCCATACCCCCTCCATACTTTGAACTAAATGATCCAGAAAGATGTGCTCTAAGTTGTGATACTAAACAGTGCATAAACAGGGGGGAAAACTGGACAGGAGACTAAAATAAGAAGGATTCAGGGTTTGTGTTTCCTTGACTAAAAGCTGTGTTACACAGATACACTGATTACAATTAAAGAAAACCACTAAAAAAGCATGTTAAAAGCAGTATAATACAACTGTCAGCTCAATTTATGACACACATGAAAAAAAGAGTAAAAAAAAAAAACAGAAACTAAGCTTTGACTGTGTTTCAACAAATCTAGTCACAAAGAATGTGATAAATTATACTGGAAACAACTGAATTAAAAGATTAAGACATGCGGCTAAATACTTTGACCATATAGTGTACATGACATTGTCAGGATACTTATTTAAGAAAAAAGCATAGAATTGAAATAGTCCTCTCATTTACTACTTTCATTAATTCTAGATTTTAAAAAAATGCAATAAAACAAAACAAATTAGATTCAAATTATTTAGAGATCACTTTTGGAAAACCATCACATCAAATCCACTGTCTTTTCCCAGTATGCCACTCCACTACAGTCTTTCCACAGGATCAGAGCAGTGCTAAACTCATATGTGTCTTACTTAGTGGTGTGCATCAGTAATTCAACATTATAATTTAAATTTGCAGCGTGTAACCAAACTGACAAATTGCAAAGCCTGTGCTTTATTATTTTAGATTTTAACATAACTTATTAAAACAAAGGAGTAAACATAAATACAAACAATCTTCAAAGTAATTTTTCTTCACTTGCATGTGTACTTCACCTTTGCATAAATTCTAATTGTGTGACTGTCTTCAAGTGTTCATCTTGTCTTATTATTTTCATTTTTCAAGAGACTGACGCTAAATTTGCAAACTAAAGAGTTTTAATGGAGTCTTGTGTACTTAGAGACTTCTGAATGGTTATGTGCAGATTTTTGTCTTTGCTTTTCCCAACAGATGACATTCAATGAACTTGTAAACAAAGCTCCTCAGCTGTTGGGCACTCAAATGTATAAATAAAAGAAATCTAATTACATTTAGGCAAAACTGGAATGTGGAAAATGAACAGATTAAATCCACTGTCTTTTCCCAGCATATTCACTACACTAGTTTTTCCACAGCACTAAACAGTATTGCATTTAATCCAGCAGTCCAGACTTACAGCTTGTTTACTGTTGATTGTTTATGGTATCTTTTTAACTTTAAAGTTACAGTTTGGAAAAGAGTACGATGCAAGCAGGTAAAGAAGAAAAAGGTTTAAACAAACTTTGAAAGCAAACCTGCTTAAAGGTTCATCTCACATATGATAATGTTTAGATAAAAACGGAGAAAAAATTCAGTTAATTTATTAAATAGAAATGAATACAAAGAATCTTAGAGATAATTCTGTTCTCAGAAGCTCCAATTTTCCTTCACTTCCACATCCTTTTCCCTTATGTGAAAAGTGTAATTGTGGGGAACTCTTCAGCTGCTTCAGCAGTCCTGTTATTTTCTTTTCTAATAAGGCTGGAGCTAAATTTGTAAGCTAAAGAGTTTTAATGGATCCTTCTGTACCTGAATGCGTCTCAATGGTTTTGTTTGCTTTCTTGGAAATTGTTTTCTTTGCTTTTATCTATAGGTAACATTAAGTCACTTAGCAAACTTGTAAACAGAGCTCTTCTCTTTTTGGACACTCATCACACACGAGTACAATTAAAACAATGCACGCATCATCACGTGTGCGACCTCCAGTAGTTTAAGATCTAATTTATACATAAAATAAAACAAATGCGATTATGTTTAGCTGTAGCTGGAGTAAAATGTAAGCAGACAAAGACAACATGCATTTTTACATGTATTCTGCTTACAGGGAGGGCCTCAGCTTTCCATCTATCACTATCACATGATTTCAGATTGAATAAAAATGAATGTCCTTGGTCTGCAGCTGCTCTTTGCTCTCTCTTTATCCTGGTTCTTGTTTTTAGAGGTGGCACCAAAACTTTGAGCAAATGTTTTTGGTTTTGAACAGCAAAGTTTTTGAATGTTGGACCTGTTATTGTGCAGATATGGACAGATGTGTTCTGTGCTGTTAATGACAGATCAACCTTTGCTCAACATTCAGTGCTGATCAAATGTTTTGCTACTGCACGTACATCACATTGTCATGACATACTTTAGTTTGTTGAGTCAAAAGGTTTTTCATCTGTCTCACAGCTCCATAGAGCTGATGAATCCCATTTTTAGGCAATAATATTTTCATAATTTTCATAATTTCCTCTTTTTAATATATATTTTAGATGCTATGAAAAGTCACAAATACTCACACTACCTTTACTAAAAGGGGCATTTTGCTATTTTATATGTGAATTCACAACATACTGACTGTTTGACATAACTTTAAGCTCATCTGATTGTAGGAAAACTGTTGAACGTAATAACGAATACAGGATTTTTAAACAACTTTATATTTTGTCTCTAATGTAGTTAAGTGTCTCTAACTCTCATTAATTGCTGGCTTGGGTATAAGTCAGAAAAAAATAAACAAAACAACAGCAGCTATCCAAACTTAGGAAAAGCAAACCCTCTTGTGTCCTAATCATCTTGATAGGACATGGTCACTGTAGGGCCTCCTGTACTGTTTCAGCATCATTAGTCATTTGCGTTCATGAATAACCTGTTTAGATCATTTTATACTGCTGTGATTTAGGATTTTTACACTTCACTGTGCAAATTTCATGCTGTTTTAATCTAAAACTTCAGTCCTATGCTTACTTACCTACTTCGGAATACCGAGTTTCATCATGTCTCCTTTATGGATTAACTGAAGGCTGACATGATGATTTGAGTTACACCATTCAAAGCCATGTTGAGGAAAATTTGTAAATCTTTTTTTATACAATAGCATCTTTTTTTACCTGCTATGGTACATACTTCAGTATTTTTCTTTGTCAATTTTTAAAAATGTTTTCAGTTTCTTACTTAACTATGAAACCATATGCAACACAGCTTAATACTTTTTCTTCGTTGTGTATATTTTCCTAACTGTGATTCTCTGTCGAGGCTTATGCATTCTACACATGTAGCTAAATCCATAACTGTTTTAATGGATGAGTATGTTGATATTTTATTATTTTATTTTGGGGGGGTTTTCTCTCTCTCTCTCTCTCACACACACTCACACACACACACACACACACACACACACATACACACAAAAAAAGAACGTAGATATCAACTTTAAAGTAATTTCATGCAGCTAGTCATTGGTTGGCTATAACTTAGCATGCAGACTTATTCATCCACTATCTGGAAGGTTGATGGTTCAATCCCCTGCTCAGTCTACAAGATGCTGGTCCCCAGAAAACTGCACATTGATATATCTTCAGTGTGTATGACAGAAAAATATGAAATAAGTTCTATGGGAGTACTGTTTGTAGTTTATAAAGTTTTTTGGGGGGTAGATTAAAGGTCTAGAAAGGACATTGCAAGAAATTGTAATCAACGTTCCATTTCCACACTACCATGGGATTAAGAACCACACAATATTTATTTGGTTTTACAAAAGAGGTAAGAGTTACTTCAGCTGTACCCTGTGTTGGCTCTTTCAAGCAAGTTAATTTAATACTGGTGCCTGACTGTGGGACTGTTAACAATCACCAGGAGTGCAGAAACTTTTCTGTCATGAATACAAAGATTCAGTGCTTAATGTGCTGAGATCAAACAGGGAGGAGTGTTATTTCCTTTAAGATCTTATATGCTCTTACTTGTTTGTGGAGATTTTTATGATTTAAAGGATTAGAAACAAA